>NC_082738.1:47967562-48567562 GCF_030144855.1 Hypanus sabinus
ATACCCCATTTCACAGCGAGAGGGGAGACATAACAAAACAACTAGCCGATTTATGGTGTTAAAAGTCTGTTGTGTTACTTTTTCTGAGCTCTGTGTCCAAAGAACTCGGGTCTCTGGGCACACAGCCAGCAGCCAGCTCGCTGCTTTCAATCTTCTGTCTCCATGACATATCAGGCAGTGGCACCGACCTCAAATCCACCTGCCTCCAGAGTCATGAAAATCCGGCACCCTGAAGGTGTAGTAGTCTTCCAGGCCGCATCCTTGGCATATCAAAAAACAGCAGTCGAGAGGCCCTGAGAGCAGGTCCCATTCCCACAAAGAACCAAAGTCAGTGTGTAACTCCAAGTCATGGTCTTCAAAAGAACCCTGAAAAGGACAAAAAAAGAGACATTAAAGATAGAAATAGAGCTGTTTCCAAAGATGCAAGCAGGTGTTAGGTGTCATCATCCTAAGCTCTGCCTCCTGTGTAGATTTGACTGTATGCTTGGGGTCATTTCTTGCTGGAAAATATTTCTTGCTGCCAATGAGATGGCTTTTTAGAGCAGTTTGTCGTTCAGCCTATGAGCAGTTCAGCTATACTGGACTGGGTGTTATGTAATGAACCAGAGATGACTAAGGAGCTTAAGGTAAAAGAACCCTTAAAAGGTAGTGATCACAATATGATTAAGTTCAACTTGAAATTTGATAAGGAGAAAGTAAAGTCTGACGCAGCAGTATTTCAGTGGAGTAAAGGAAATTACAGTGGTTGAGAGAGGAGTTGGACAAAGTAAATTGGAAGGAGGTGCTGGCAGGGATGACAGCAGAGCAGCAACAGTGTGAGTTTCTGGGAAAAATGAGAAAGGTGCAGGATAGATGTATTCCAAAAACAAAAAAAACTCAAATGGCAAAATAGTACAAGCGCGTCTGACAAGGGAAGTCAAAGCTAATGTAAAGGCAAAAGAGAGGGCATACAATGAAGCAAAAATAGTGGGAAGGCAGAGGATTGGGAAGCTTTTGAAACCCCATGGAGAGCAACAAAAGGAATCATTAGAAGGGGGAAAGATGAAATATGAAAGCAAGCTAGCAGAAAATATCAAAGTGGGTTGTAAAAGCTTTTCCAGGTATATATAAAAACTAAATGAGAGATGAGAGTGAGTATCAGACCGCTAGAAAATGAGGCCAGAGAAATAATAACAGGGGTCAAGGAGCTGGCAGGTGAACTAAATGAGTATTTTGCATCACTCTTCATTGTGAAGACACTAGCAGCATGCCAGATGTTGAAGGGTGTGAGTGAGGAAAAGTGAGTGCAGTTACTATTACAAGGAAGAAGATGCTCAAAAAGCTGAAAGACCTAAGGGTACATAAGTCACCCGGACCAGATGAACTGCACCCTAGGGTTCTGAAAGAGGTAGTGGTAGAGATTGTGGAGGCATTAGTAATGATCTTTCAAAAATCATTGGACTCGGGCATGGTGCCAGAGGATTGGAAAATTGCAAATGTTACTCCACTCTTTAAGAAGGGAGGAAAGCAACAGAAAGGAAACTATTATAGACCAGTTAGCCTGACCTCAGTTGTTGGGAAGATGTTGGAGTCAATTGATAAAGATGAGGTTATGGAGTACTTCGTGACACAGGACAAGATAGGACAAAGTCAGCATGGTTTCATTAAGGGAAAATCTTGCCTGATGAAGCTGTTGGAATTCTTTGAGGAGAGTACACGTAGGATAGATAAAGGAGATATAGTGAATGTTGTATATTTAGACTTTCAGAAGGCCTTTGACAAGGTGCCACACATGAGGCTGCTTACCAGGTTAAGAGCCCGTGGTCTTACAGGAAAGTTACTAGCATGGTTAGAGCATTGGCTGATTGGTAGGAGGCAGTGAGTGGAAATAAAAGGATCTTTTTCTGGTTGGCTGCCAGTGACTAGTAGTGTTCCACAGGGGTCGGTGCTGGGACCACTTCTTAGACCAAATCTAAGATGCAAAGGGACTTGGGAATCCTTGGGCAGAACACCCAAAAGGTTAACTTGCAGGTAGAGTCAGTGGTGAGGAAGGCAAATGCCATGTGAGTATTCATTTCAAGAGGTCTAGAATACAAGAGCAGGGATTTGATGATGAGGCTTTAAAAGACACTGGTGAGGCCTCACCTTGTGAGCAATTTTTGGCCCCTCTTCTAAGAAAAGATGTGCTGGCATTGGAGACAGTTCAGAGGAGGTTCACAAGGCTGATTCCTGGAATGAAAGGGTTATCATACGAGGAACATTTGATAGTTTTGGGTCTGTACTCGCTGGAGTTTAGAAGGTTGAGGGGGGATCTCATTGAAACATTTCAAATGTTGAGAGGCCTAGACAGAGTAGATGTGGAAAGGATGCTTCCCATGGTGGGGAAGTCTAGGACTAGAGGGCACAGCCTCAGGATAGAGGGGCGTCCATTTAAAACAGAGATGTGGAGAAATTTCTTTCGCCAGAGGGTGGTGAATATTTGGAATTTATTACCACAGGCAGCTGTGGAGGCCAGGTCGTTGGGTGTATTTAAGACAGAGATTGACAGGTTCTTGATTGGATATGGCATCAAAGGTTACGGGGAGAAAGCTGGGGAGTGGGCTAAGGAGGGGAGAAAAGGATCAGCCATGATTGATTGGTGGAGCAGACATCATGGGCCAAATAGCCTAATTCTGCTCCTATGTTTTCTGGTCTTTATAACACATGAACACTCCCAAGGGGGAATGGGGTGAATTCTTTTTGTAGACACTGTACATACTGCACTTTGACAACAAGTGTACTTTGAACTGAAACAAAGAACTGCAAATAGTGTCCAGGACTAGGGCAAAAAATTAAGGTTTGCTGTAGCTCCAACAAAAAAAGAAAAAAATAATTGAGATATAGAATGATATCAATATAAAAAGAAGCTGTTTGGCTTATTGCACCTGTGTCATGATTTCAGAAAGGACTCCCCAATTAGTCCCCAAACCCTCTTTATTTCCCACAGACTATTATTTGTACACAATCTTTCATATTTTCTGGACATGCCAAAGCAATTTATACTTAAAATAATTTTGAATTGCAGTTCATGTGGGAAATGTAACAGCCAAGGTTGCAGTCTCTCTCAAATGGTAATGAAATAAATCACCAGAACATCTGTTTTGCAGGAATAGATATGCAGCAGAATATTAGACAGGAGATTAGGTGAGTTCCGGGCTCTCATATTGCCTCAAATATTGCTATAGGATCTTTTACATTTACATACCACAGGGACTGAACAGGCTTTGACTTAAACTTCAAAGATCGTATTTCCAACAATACAGCACAATCTCAACACTGGGTGTGAGTGTCAACCTAGAAATCTCCAAAGTGAGGAGCGAGGGGAACTGCTAAGCGTCAGACTTTTCTCTCAGAAGATTTGAGTTAGCATGGGAGGTACGTCTGCAAAAGAAACATTAACAAGGAGGTGTCAACTGTATGGAAATACTTTTGCACACATCCTCATGAGGCAAACATGGCATTCCAATTGGATTATAAACACAAGAAAGTCTGCAGATGCTGGAAATCCAAATTATCACACTCAAAATAAAAACTCAGCAAATTAGGCAGCATCTACGGAAATGAATAAACAGTTTACGTTTTGGGTCAAGACCCTTCTTCTGGACTGAAAAGGAAGGGGGAAGATGCCAGAATATAAAAGATTGGGGATGGGAAGGAGGATAGCTTGAAGCTGATAGGTGAAGCCAAATGGGTTGGAAAGTAAAAGGGCTGGAGAAGAATGAATCTAATAGGAGAGGAGACTGGACCATCAGAGAAAGGGAAGGAGGAGGGGACCCAGTGGGAGATGATTGGCAGGTGAGGAGAGCAATCTTGCTTTGATTAAAGACAAAGCACTGATGAAATCTATCAATCAGTCATGGACTATATGGGGGTCAACACCAAAGATTGATGCCCAAAGGTAGTCAGAATTCTGCAAGTCGAAGCCTGAAAGCTCAGAGGCCTGTGAGGGAGTTGGAGGACTGTCCATGTGTGTGGGAGGAAGGAAAGAAGCTTGTTTTGCTATTGTTGTTTTGTTGCTTGTTGTGTTTTCTGTTGTTCTGCTGAATACTGAGGGCATGCTTTTTTGGTGCTGGAATGTATGGCAACACTTTTGGGCTGCCCTCAGTGCATTATTAAGACATCGTCACTGAACTGATAATGCTCAGACAATTCCTTCAATTCTGCCATGTACGCTGAAATGGACTCTTACTCCTTTTGATTCCGCTTATGAGACTGAAAGTGTTCTTCAATCAACAACGGTTTCAGTTTTAAATGTTCCTGCATTACTTTCATGATACAGTAAAGCTCACTTCAGCTGGTTTGGTTGGGGTAGTCAAACATCAAAGCAAACTGTATGCTTTTTCACCTAATGCACTCAGAAAAACTGGCACTTACTTTTCATTGGCTACTTCATTGTCTTTAAAATCTTGTTCAATATACAATATCCAATTATTTGTTGTGCAATCAAATGTGTCTATCTCTCTGAGGTAGCCAGCTATTTCTGCTTTTCTTTATTTATGATTATTATCACTTTGTACTCACTGTTTATGAACCCATGAATTTTGACTGTTTTCTGCCTTTTTTTTAAAAACTCTGCCGAGTCTGCCCTTTCTCTAAGAAGCACGTGCTGCACTTTTTTTAAAACTCGAACAGCTTGCTGCTTTTCATCAGGCAGGTAGTTGTCCGGGATTCATTTAAAATTTACTCATTGCCAGTGTTATGTTTTGTAACTCCAAAATATAAATCTAATTGAAAGAAAAACATGGTTTTTGTTTTTACTTGAAGCGAGGTGTGCACTTATGACGTGATGATGTATGCCGTTCACATACTTTTACAAATAACTCGTAATGAACAAAGAAAGCTTAATCAAATAATATATTTACAATATTACTCAAATATTACTGATACACAAATACACAACACCTATCACTCATGATTTCTATAGAATTTAGTTCCAAGAGGCAGAATTTTCAATAACACCTGCTTGTCCTCACAACTGAAGAATGGCCACTTCCCAGTGATTGGTGGAAGGCTGCCAGCATCTCCTGAACTTGGGAGCCATCAGCAGATGGTAGGATATTCTGGTTAGAAAAATGGAACTGAAAAATATGGAATCATTAAATTATCATCTTGGATGACTATAGAGTTTTTATGGATAAGAATCTTCCCCCTCAGTAATTGTCATGATCAACCCCAGAACACTTGATAATAACTGTTGATCAGCCTGTGGCAGTTGTCAGGGAGGAATGGGATGTGGGGATTAAAACACGGTAGCTTTTTGGTCTACAATGAGGCTCTTCATGGACAAAGTGCTTAACAAGGTGTCTGTTGGAGGAGGAGGTATGGACGAATTTGAAATTAATTGTTCCTGTATCTGATGTCACTGAGGGGCTGATAACAGCCAAAGTTAAGGAAGGGAAGAGAAGCAAGAAGATGATCTTAGAACAGAAGGTATAACACAGGAGAGAAAAAAAAAGGAACTGAAGAGAAAAGCCAGGGTGTAGGGCAGAGGAGGTGTAAGTCTAATTTAGGTTGGTTGTCAGGATGGAAAGTTTGATGCAGCAGAAACAGCTAGTTGGAGGATCTTTATCATGTTGTCTGTGTAATTCATGTGTCCCTTCATTGATGTAGGACACAAAGATCAGATGGGAATCTTAAAGATGTGAGTGGTGGGCAAGAAATTGAGCAGAATGGTCTATTTTCTCGTCAGAATGATGCCTGCGTAGGCAGTTTTGGCAACAGAAGATTAGGCCTTGATATACTCTATCCATATCTGTCCACAGCTGGCTTCGATGCATGAGCCACATATGCTCAAAAATCCATGTTCTCGGGTCAAAAGTGGGGTTGTTAAACTTTTATGCTTAAGTATAGTTGCAGCTCAAGGAATGATTAGAACATATTAATAATTATTTAGGTATGTAGGCTGGTATTAAGCAGGTGTTGTGTCAGGATATTTAGAGGTTGCCATATATATAATAAAAACAGAAAATGCTGGAAATAGGAGGTCAGGCTGCATCTGTGGGAAGAGACACAGAATGAAGGATTTAGGTTTAAGACACTTCGTCATAACTGGGAAGGAGACAGAAAATGATTATTAAGCTGCAGGGATGGTGGGGCAAAACCAGAGTGACCACGGGGATAGGTAGTAAACAAAGTTATCTCATCAATCAGTGACTGAGAACAGCTAGAGAGTGGTACCGTTAAGATAATATTCCTTTTCCTCTGAGAGTGGAGGATATGGTCAGGTTGACTTGCTGGGCATGTTCTCTTGCTCTCCACTTTGCAGCTCCAACACTCTTTTGTTATGTTCTCATTCTCTAACCTGAAAGATTAACTCACTTTCTCTTCTCATAGATACGGCAGGCTTGCTGAGTTTTAGATTTCCAGTAATTGCTATATTTTATTTTTTACCTTTGCTACCTTGTACATAAACTCAGTGACCACATTATTAGGAGCACGTGCTCGTTAATGCAAGTATCTAATTAGCCAATTAAGTGGCAGCAATTCAATGCATAGAAGCACACAGACAAGGTTATGAAATTCGGTTGCTGTTCAGACCAAACAACAGAATGGGGAAGAAATGTGATCTAACTGTCTTTGACCATGGAAAGATTGTTGACGCCAGTCAGGGTGGCTTGAATATCGCTGAAACTGCTGATCTCTTGGGATTTTCACACACAGCAGTCTCCAGAGTTTAGAGGGAATGGAGTAAAAAAAACAAAAAAAAATCTGGTGAGTGGCAGTTCTGTGGGCGAAAATGCCTTATTAATGAGAGAGATCAGAGGAGAATGGTCGGACTGGTTCAAGCTGACAGGAAGGTGTCAGTAGCTCAGATACCACACATTACAACAGTGGTGTGCAGAAGAGCATCTCTGAATACAAACCTTGTAGAAGAAGACCATTAACATACACTCAGTGACCACTTTATTAGGAATAGGAGCTACCTAGTAAAGCAGCCACTGAGTGTACATTGAGTATAAATGAGTTGAGGAAATAGGTGGATAGAGAAGGAATAGAATGGGGAATGTGGGAGATTACAGAAACCAAGCAAAGTGTGGGGGAGACATCAGTAAAGAAACCACGGACATAAAAGGGTGTAAGATGGTTGTGAATAATAAAGGAATTTATAAAGGAAAGGGAATTTTACTGAGGAATGGGGTGGTGAAATCAGGGTATTCAAGAAAAATTGGGGTGGAGGCTTAAATTATAGCAGAATATTGGAGAAACTATCACTAACATTCCAGATGTTCAATGTTTATGCAATTACATTGATTTTTTTTAGAATACTCTTTACCAGGTTTGGAGACCTTCATCCATCAAATCAGAAGTCAATTAACTAGATTTCAAAGGTTCTGTTTTTCTTGAACAGGTTGCCAGGATCAGCCAAGCTTATTTTCATGCTGTGAAATTTTCCACAGTAAAAACCCATAGTTAATAATATAAACAGTATTTGATTTACTTTGAGTAAAAGTGAAATTGCAGCAATTTCTGAAAGCTTTAAACTTGGTGTTGTGGACACTTTAACAGCATTTGATTGACACAATTGGAAGAAATCATCAGAAGAATGATTAATGTTGTGTTACTCAGGTTGAGTGCTTTAAATGTGAAGTTTATGATGCAAAATGCAGCTTCCACAGAGCATTGTGAATTTGCTCCAGTTCACAATAAAATGTTAATTATTTTACAAAAAGCAAGTGAAGTTTTGCTATTGAATGTTTATAATAACTTTGTGGTATAGTATAGGTTATTACCACACTTCGGGGAAAGAACTGGCTAGAATAAATGAAAAGGAAATAATAATCTCCATATAAAGTTTTTACATTTGACTGGCTTAGATGTAACAATTAAAGGACCAAGCAGTTTTGAGTTACATAGAGGAATACCAATAGAGAAAATAATTAACATTGACAATATTTAATTGCAGGCTATAAGTAACATAACTAAAATGCATTCAGACAATGTGATAAATATTCACTGCCCAAAGCTGGGGGGCCTTTTTGCCAAGCTCATCTTTCTAAACACAGCAAATGACACTTACAAAGATCAAAGAGTTGTTTTTGAGTAAGTTAAGCTTCCAGCCAATATTCTTTGTTCAGCTTCTTGTCAAAAACAGGACCCAGTCCTCAGTTCTTTAATGTAAATTGTAAGCAATAATCAGCCTGAAGTTAAAAGAACACCTTCACAAACAAATAGCAATGTTTATAGAGCACAGGCAGTTGGCTCACAACATGAGATTGGTTGTTCAAGAGATGCAGTGTATGACAATGGGGTTGTGTTTAATTGGGCTTGTATCAATCCAGACAACACTGGCTAAGTTACTTAGTGCAAGGAAGCTTGCAGACCACAATGATTCTATCACTTAGCACACCAAGTAGCTGATTTGTTAATAGTTGGAAGGTTTGTGTACTCAAAGAGTCAACATTCACAGCATTAATTTTGGGTGTTTGGGAACTCTGTTGCTAGAAGCTTTTAGACCATCTATGTGAAAAAGTATCTGGAAAAAATATCATGTGTATGTGAAGTCACCTAAGTGACAAAAAGAAGTATCAATGTGAGAGAGCAGTCATGCTTGTTAGGAATGGCCAAGGAACAGCAAAAAGAATGACAGAAAGACGGGGTGGAGTAGAATCCATTCCTCTGCCTTCAATTTCTTAGTCAGACAACTCATTCACTTGCAATTTGTTGGTACGTATGTCTTTTTTAGCTTATAGGAATTGTTTTTTTTTTGAAATCCTTTGTAATTTGGAAATCTATATAAGATAGAAATCCTTTGTGAGTGTTAAATGTGCTTTAAGAATATGATCTAAATTTAAACGTGTATCACTAAAATAAATTAACTATGTTTAAACTACTTTGTTAACTGGAAGTATCTCCTCCTTGATAGGGAGGGGCAACCTACCACTCAAATAGTGGGTATTGGTAGCTAAACTTGCTGTGGAGGATAAACGGGTGAGTAATCTAGCATTTGAAGAGTTTGTGACTATAGTAGTAAAATCTCCCTTTAGTGAGGTACCTGTAGCTATCTATATCGGATCTTTTTTGAGTTTAGAACTTCACAGTCAGCAAATTCAATACCATCACAACAAGAACATCTTATAAAGATTATGTTTTACCCATCTGCCTCCTCATTACATCAACAATTGACTTTTGTGTCTAATGCTTTCCAGCCCAAGGTTATTTTTCCAACTCTACAGGTTGAAATTGGAAACATTTTGATTGTCACTAATATACAGTGTGAGTATGGAATTGTGGCACTAAATTAATGGAATGCTTCACATCAGCATTTTGACCTTGTTTTGTATGCACATGATAAACTATGAGTTGACAAGAATGTAAACTTTATGTTCAATTTGTACAAGCATTATTCTATTTTTCCCCCAGATGCCTCTTTCCAGTGTATTATTGATATACAGTATAGTCTTCACTATGACATTCATCTCCCAACTACAGCAATAAACTTCAGTAAGGAGTTGTGTTAAAGTAGTCTCCTATGACCTTTTGACATTATGATGCTTCCCTTGGGTTAACAAATTTGTTTTTTTCTTGGTAGCCGGACAAATCCCTTCCATAATTCTTGCGCAACATACTAATTAGCTGTTGAAAAAGCCAACAGCATTTATCCCACAGAGCCAGAAATTAGGGAAGTTAATAATTTCTTATTTAAATTCAAAGGCTGATAATCTGTACTTCCAAATCTTTATTATAGCGGAAAGTAATAATTTTCATCTTTCTCAGTGAGAAACCACTGAGGCATTTCCCATGATATCAACCTGTGAACAGAACTCCTTGTAGGCACCTTTGACTCCTATTTCCAACAAAGTTATGAACTACTGTCCCTTTCAACATAAATCTTAATAATTTAGCTGCAAATAGAAACTCTAGCTTTGTCTCCAGGCATAATGAATTTACAGAGGCAACTTTAACTCATGTGGCCTTGGCAGAAATGATGCAATAAAAGTTAAATCTGGTATTTTCTACTAGGTGCATGTTACTCATGACTGATTTTACACAGGGTGATGAACTTACAGTTTCACAATATGCCTTAAATAAATGGAAATTGGATCTTTTCACTCGTGAGACCTTGAGACAATTCAGAAGACTTGCTAAACTGAACAGGTATGTGTTTCCAAGGAAAAATCAGGACTCTGTAATCCAGAACTTTCCACTTACAATCTGCAGATTTCTCTCCCTGAAACGCTCTGTTGGAACAACAGCAATTTAGGATCTTGAGGCAGGTAAAGTATGCAGGGCTTGGTCACAGGAATTCATTGGACCTCCAATGGTGATACCTGGGTGGAAATTTTTAAGCATCTCCACTATTTTTCTAGCTCTGAGTTAATCCATTGTTTCTGGTACCCTGGTTCTAGGGGATCATTATCAAAATAAGAAGATGTATATTACCTTTTCATCTTTGTTCAGATACTGAGCAATCACATCCAAGGGAATGGCCTTCTAAAATGCTATGCAGTGTTATATCATCCCTGTTTTAATGCGAGGGTATGATTGATAAGTTTGTGGCCTAAGGTAGAAGGAGATGAGTTATACAGCTCTCGTTACATGCACATGCAGTTTAACTCTTTGAGTGATAATGTAGAAAGTTTGGTTAATAACTCATCGGGGTGATTGATAAGTTCGTGGCCTAAGGTAGAAGGAGATGAGTTATTAACTTCAAGCTTTCTGCATAATCACTCAAAGAGTTGAACTGCATGTACATGTAACGAGAGCTGTATAACTTATCTCCTTTTACCTTAGGCCACAAACTTATTAATCATCCATCTGTGGACGCTTTCTGGAGGTCCATGATCCCCATGCTCCACGATCGCTGGACTAAGTGTGTAAATGTAGGAGGGGACTATCTTGAAAAATAAATGTGCTAGGTTTTCTAAAGTTGACTCCTTCTAACTTAGGCCACAAACTTATCAATCAGGCAAAACTGGCAAAACAGAGTTGAAAAACTACCATACATCTTTCAAATTTGGGTTCACAAAAATGCTAAAATTATTCCTTCAGTTCATTTAATTACCTGTAAATTATTTAAAGATGTAACAGGGAGATTAGATAATGTTAATCCAACAGAGAGCTTGTATTCAGCTTTTCTATAAATCTTCTACGTTCTTGACAATGGTTCACTGATTCTTCTCAAAGATGCTGATGAACCTCCTGTGTTCTCTACCCCTGAGAATTATGGAGGCTAGATTATTTGCTATTTAAAGAGGAAGTATATAATGTTTTTGAAAAATGAGAGAATTGATGGTTATGGGGAACTGACACAGAAGAGGAGATGAGACCTGGGGCAGATCAGCCATGATCAAACTGACTGACAGATAGGCCAAAGGTTAGTGTGCATGGAGCTGGAAGAGTTGGCTGAAACAGGTAGCATGTTGGCTAAAACAGTGTGAAGGAAATGCAGCTAGTTATTAGACTGGATAAGGTAGAAAGTAATAAAAACACAAAATGCTGGCAGATCTCAGCAGGCCAGACAGCATCTATGGGAGGAGGTAGTGACGACGTTTCGGGCCGAAACCCTTCATCAGGAGTGAAGTAACATAGGATGGTCAAGGGGTGGGGGGGCGATAAAGTAGAGAGCTAGGAAGTGATAGGTTGGAGGGAAATGGGCTAGGGGGAAGGTGGAGAATTATGGGAAATAAAAGAGAAAGAAAGGTAGAAAGTAACATTTGCACAAAGCTATGTTGGTAGCAAGCTCTAAAAAATGAATTATAATCATACTGGGATGAAAGGGAAAAAGAAGAATAATGCCATATACTGTAATACAAGATGTTAAAACATTTGCTTACAACACATCAGGGTTCAAAGAAAGTGGTGGGGCAGAGCTGACTTCAGAAAATAAGGAATTCCACAACTTTAGGAAACTAGCAAAGAATAATAAGGAGATATGATATCAATGCGAAGATAAGTTTGCATTTATATAGCACCATGAATGCTGTGAAACAACCCAGGAGCCTGCACACTAATTTCATTGGCATTGGTTTACTGTTGTCACATGTACCAAGAAACAGTGAAAAGCTTGTCTTGCATACTGTTCATACAGACCAGATCAGTACATTGAGGAAGAACAAGGTAAAACAGTAACAGTGCAGAATAAAGAGAATAGGGCTAAATTTTGGGAAGGAATTTCAATGGTTATGGCAGATGAAAGTGTGGGTCCCAGTGGTGGAGTGGTGACAACTGAGAGGTGCAAAAGGTTAGAATTGAAAAGGGAAATGTGGACAAAAGCTGAATTTAAAAGAATAATGGGTAAGATTTGTAAGGCCCTTATATAAAAACACTGAAAGCATTAGAATTAAGAGTATTTTATGGGGAAAGTAACTGCAGGGCCACAAAGAGCTTGATAAAGTGGCTGATATGATTATCTTACGGAGGACCAGTAAGATTTCAATAAAACCTATCACCTCCTTTTGTACTGAAGTTATTTCAAGCCTACATTAACACATTTACAGACATCAGACCATGTCAGTATCTGAAAGAGTGAAGTTGAATTGGATACATCATAATTAGTATCAAAAGAGATGGTTGTTTAGAATTACAGAATTACAGAGGGATCTAGCAAGGAAACAGGCTCTTTGTCCCTACATGTCAATGTCAATAATCAAGCACCCATATTTATACTAATGCTACCCTAACCTATTTTATTTTCCACATGCCCATTAACATTCCCATTGGCACTAAATGATGACTCCTTTGTTTGCATCTTTGGAAACAGCTCTATTTCCATCTTCAATATCTCTATTTTTCCCTTTCAGGGTTCCTTTGAATACTGTGACCTAGACTTACACACTGACTATGGTTCTTTGCGGGAATGGAACCCGCTCTCGGGGTCTCATGACTGGCCATTATCTGACAAGCCAAGGATGCAGCCTAAGAGTTCGGCTCACCCTTGGAAGCCCAGAATCTCGTGACTCTGAAGACGGGCGGATCGAAGGTCGGTGTCCCAACAGACCGGTGTGTCGCGGGGGCCGGAAGATCTTTGGCTATGTGCCCAGAGACCTGAGATCTTGGGGCACAGAGTTCAGAAAAAGAGACACAACAAGCTGTTTGCTTTGTCTCCCCTCTCGTTGTGAAAAGCAGACATCTCTTTCTCCCTTATTAGGGAGAGAGAGAACCTGTGGTGTGTCAAATACCGGGTGAATGTGTAGTCTTTGGAGTAACTGCAAGTCTGTGTCTTTGATGTTGCTTTTGCTGCACGTTTGAGTGCTCGGTGGCAGTACCAATGCTTTTTTTTTGCCGGTGGGGGGAGGGGGGGGTCATTGCTTGCTGCCGCTTGTGAGGGAGGGGGGAGCTGGGGGGGACTTTGGGATTCTAACATTTAACTGTCATTCATCTTTTGGGGGCACTCCTCTGTTTTCATGGATGGTTGTGAAGAAAAATCATTTCAGGATGTATATTGTATACATTTCTCTGACATTAAATGTTCCTTTGAAACTGTTCCACCTCCCAGATTCTACACATAAGCTTGCAAATTTCAGTAGGGTGTGTAATTAACCTCCCAATGTGGTCATCTGTGGGACGTGAGTGGGAACTGGAGCAGCCCGAGGAATTGCACAGAGTCACAAGGAAAATCCATACATCACTGCAAAGATCGGGATTGAACCTGAGTCATTGGAGTTGTGAGGAGATAGCTCTACTAGCTGTGTCACAGAATGAGCATTCTGGTCATTATTACATTGTCAGAAAGAAAGCAAGATCATCTTTAGACCCTCCTTTCCAACCAGTCTATGGTATGTCCAGACACACCGATAAGGCTTTGAGACCCCGGGATAACACTATTTAATATATTTCTAGCTCACTCTCCTCTTTTGCATATACTCCAAGTTAACAAGCTTTGGAGATGAGGCAAAAAAAAACTACAGATGTAGATCTGTAGGGAGAGAAGCAAGGTTAACTTTTCAGGTTTACAGTTAGCATTCTTTGTTTTACCTTTAGTGTGAATGTTATCTGCTGACAGAGCCCGTCCCTCTTTGCTACAGCCTCTAAGATTATATTCCTGCTGCACTGCATGTATCTTCAGGGAAGAGGAAAGGCGATAATTGAATGTAAACAACACCAATTTTGAATATTGGTATTGTGTTAGAAAAGATTTTGGGCCCAGAGTTATAAAAGCTTGGTTTCTAGACTCTAAAAGTTGTATTGAAAGACAAGCTGTCTACCCGTGACATGCCCACAGATCTCGAAAGCCTCATCACTCTGGCTCTCCATATTGTCTAGCATCTTATGGAATGGTCCTCCAGATCATCAGACAGAACACCAGTTCCATTCCTAATACCATTTCAGTCTGCAGGACCCTTATCAGCAACACCTCCAGAACCCATGCAGTGAGGGACCACTCCCTTACCCTCCCAAGAGTGCGAGCATCTACGGCAAAACAATTGGTGCACTTACAGTGGAGCAGCCGATCACTCACGCAAATGTCCACTGCGGCACCATTAGGTAAGATAGAGATGAGAGGCCTTCTATTTTGTAAGCTCTCTCAGGCCCTTGTTCCAGCCCCATAATGAAAGAAATGCAAATGAAAGAAATTCCATTTCCTTCCTGGGTTATGTTCTTTCATCCCAAGACATCACTACTGACCCAGAGAAAGTGCTCACTGTCATTGAATGGCCCTGACCGTGCTCCCTCAAACAGCTATAGTACTTCTTGGGCTTCTACCACTGTTTCATCAAGGGATACAGTGAAATTGCTACTTCTCTCACCTCCCTCTCCAAATTACATACCTCACGGATAACTTGGTCTGCTGCTACAGACCATGCTTTCGAGGAGCTCAAGAGATGATTCACCACCACTCCCCTTTTCCACCATCCAAGCCCTCTGGACTCTTTGTGGTAGAGGTGGATGCACCTGATGTGAGCACTAAGGTTATACTCTCCCAGTGAGGGCCAGACAGGAAGACACAACGTTGTCCTTTCATCTCACGCAAGTTCAACTCTACTCAGTGCCATTATGAATAGGAGATAGGGAGCTACTTATCATTAAGTGGTCCTTGGAGGAACGGAGATATTGGCTGATGGGGAACACCAAACCCTTTCCTGATCTGGACTGACCACCAGACCCTCATATCCATACAACAAACCTGCCAATTCAGCCCACGCCAGGCTCATTGGGCCGCCTTCTTCAAGCAATTCAACTTCACCATCTCTACTGACCTGGATCCAAGAACACTAAGGCAGAGGCCCTGTCACAACAGTTTGACCCAGCTGAAATGGAGATCGACATTGGAGACTTAACATTTCATATTCATGGATCCTTGCCCTGATCGTCTGGGATCTGCCAGGCCCTACAGCATGAGCCTGCCCTGGTCGACACACCTGCCAACCAGATATATATGCTGGTGACCGTGCTCTCCAGTGGGCCCATACCTCACCCCTCTCCAGCCATCCAGGTGCACGGCAGACCCTGGATTTTCCTACAACACTGGTTCTAGTGGCTCAGCATGATCACAGATGTACGTGAGTTCGTTGCTGCCTCCTCCCAATGTGCCCAGTCCAATTCCTTCAACCAGTGGCCCTCAGGGGGTCCTGTGGCCCCTACTGGTCCCTCATGCCCATGGTCTCACGTCATCATATATTTCATCATGGGTTTGCCACCTTTCGATGGGGCCACGGTGATCATGACAGTGGTGGAACAGCTCTCCAAGGTGGCTCACTTCATTGTCCTCCCCAAACGTCCATCAGCTGCTGAGACAGCAAACCTTCTTCTCCAACATGTAGTTCACCTCCACAGTTCCCCCACGACATTGCATTGGACTGGGGCCCACAATTCATCTCCTGCTTCTGATGAGCCTTCTGGTTTCTCCTCCACACCTCATCTCAGTGGAGAATTTTCTGCGATGCTTCACCGCCTCTAACTGTTCCACATGGAAGAAGAATCTGCTCTGGGCTGAGCTGTCCCTCAATCTACACACTTCCTCTGCCACAAGTATGTCACCCTTTGAATTGTTTCATGGCTACCAACCCTTGTTGCTCACCATGGAAGAGCCAATGGTGGAAGTCCCGTCTGCCAAATGCCCTGGTTTGCTGCTGCCAGAATGCTTAAAAGAGGGCATGGAGGACTATCCTAACTGCCAATAGTGCCTACTGCTGCCAGCCCGATTGCCGACGGTATCCAGCCAGACTAATTCGGCCTGAGGACTGTATCTGGCTATCTATCCAAGATCTGCTCCTGCACATCAACTTCCACTAGCTCACGCCCTGGTTCATTGGTCCCTTTAAGATCACCAATCACATACTGTCTCCAGCTGCCATTGCCCATCAGGATAACTGCCTTGCATGGGTCCTGCCTCAAGCCTGTTGTCCATGGACTACTCAACACAGCTGAGCCTGCACCTCTGGGACCTAGTATGGTGGGAATGTATATCGTTCACTGGTGGTGGATTCATGTCATTGTGGATGGGGTGTGGCAGTAACCGGTTGGCTGGGAAGATTACAGCCTGGAAGAGAGGTCTTGGGTGTCTTCCAGTTTCATTGTGGATCCGCTGCTCATCAAGGAGCTTGAGCAGACGCATCGGGATAGTCCTGGGCTGTTAGGTACCAGCCATAGGAGGGGAGGTCCTGCACAGGCAGGCACTTCACAATCTCCACCCAGCTAACAAGAGTCACCTACCACTCACTTACAACTCATCACCTGCAGCCATTTCAAACCCAGCTCTCATCTCGTCATTGTTCACCCACTGAACCAGCCAGTCTCCACCAATTGCTCCTAGCCTTTAGTTACCTTGTTGCTTTGTTGAGTTAATTATCCATTCTCTCGTTTTGTGGCTCCTCATGGCTTGTTATTTTATATTCTATCATTAAAATGATCGCTCACTGCTAAATTGTCTCCGTTGCTCTGTGCTTCTGTCAAGCTTCCTCGACATTTCCTGATACATTGGCTGCTGACAACAGCTTGCCAGAGTCCTTTGTCCTGGCCAGTCTTTCAAGTTGTCCCCAGGTATAGTCTGCCATCTTGGTGTCAAGAATCCTTCCTCTCCCAGGGATGAGGACTTTGGAGCTTCTGTTGGTATTTCTGTAGCACCGGGTTTTTACCGGATGGGGTTGCTAGCCTATGTACAACCGTCCTCCTTTCACAGACTGTCCATGGCAGAGTTCCTGGTCATTGTGCTGCCTCACATACTGGGTATGCTGATAAGAAATGACAAAAGCATTGTCCTGATGTTGTAAATTCTCTGCCAGCATCAGGTGACAGAATACCATCCATTGCTTGCTGAGACAAAGCCCAGCATAAACACTACTTTCTGCAAAGGAAAATAATAATTTCACTAAATATCTCTAGGAGGAAGAACTGAGGACCTAAGACTAATGCCCAATATAATGTAGTTCAGACTACTTAATCATCATTGGCATTCACATACCTTGAATATTTAAAGTGCATTTATAACTCCTCAGGGGACTGAGAGCAAATTACTCTGATTTACCAATAGGTTTGGAGGACTAATTGATACAGCACTCTCTAACACATGCCTTATCCCATTTATGAAGCCATTTTTCACTTCATATCACCGCATCATTATGCTTGATGGGTGCTTGCAAAATAACAGTGCATACCTGCACCAGATCTGCAGAATAATGGGTTTACAAAACAATCTGGCAACTGTAGCTCAGAAAATGTAAGTTAAACCAATTTTGTGATAAGCATTATAAAAATACATGGCATTTGTAGTCACAACTGCATTCCTTTAATCTTTGTAGAGTCATAGAGTCATAGAACACTACAGCACAGAAACAGACCTTTTGGCCCATCTAGTGCATGCCCAACTATTATTCTTCTCAGTCCCATCAACATGCACCCGGACCATAGCCCTTCATACCCACCAATTCCATGTACCTATCCAAATTTTCCTAAGTGTTGAAATCGAACCCGCATCCACCACTTCTGCTGGCATCTTGTTCCACAATCCTACCACCCTCTGAGTGAAGAAATTCCCCCTCATGTTCCCCTTAAATATTTCACCTTTCACCCTAAACCCATGACCTCTAGGTCTCGTCTCACTCAGCCTCAGTGGGAAAAAAAACTGCTTGCATTTATCCTATCTATACCACTCATAATTCCGTATACCTCCATCAAATATCCCCTCATTCTCCTATGGTCTAGGGAACCTTTGGGCAGGATAGTTTTTAAATGTGACTTTTGTAAATATTTTCACCTAGAGCTATTATTCCATAAGATCTCATACTGATGTTCTAATGGAACTTTCTTCCATGCCTGCCAGGGTGCTGTTGTCTCAGGATTTTTTTTTACAATGATTATCAGTATGTGTTCTTAATGTTGAGATGTTGCAAATAAAGCACGTGTTGCTCTCACTTGATACGCATGTATTGGCATATTTCCAGCAGGGAATACTGACTAGTAACATCATCCCCTGGGAAATTGCAGCCCATTACATCCTCTTGACTGTCACACTGGTTTCAACTACTGATTTAACACAGGCCAGGGAATGAACCAAGGACACTACAAATCAAACCTTCAATTTACAGGTTAATCAATAAACCATATTGTGAAAGGAAAACAAACACCTATGAAATTTATCATTAGCAAGTACTCCAAAGGTAATTTCAAATTAAGTACGTCCTTATTTTGACAAAATTAAGGTAAAGCAGGAAAGACCTTGTGGATTTTCTTTCTTGGCAATAACTTTGGCCAAAAATTAGTTGGAGTCCTGCAAGCAAACATGAACTGACCTCTTGTGATCTGCAGAAAGAGGTTACTGCATCCAATGTGGAGAACCTAAGAAAGAAATTTCCAATAATTACCTTTCCTTTAAACAAGACTTTAATTTTCATCAGCATACAGAAAGCTCTCACAGTGAGCTTAAAATTATACGATAAATGTGTGAACATTGGTTTGTCTCTGACTCACTTCTAGGATTCCTGCACATTAAACAGTCAGACATTTAAATGCCCTGCACTATTACAATAACGTCCAATGTAAGCTTGAGGAACAGAAACTTATCTTCCAGCTGGGCACATTGCAGCCTTTGGACTTAATATTGAATTACACAACCTCAGGTAACTTGATTTTGTTCTGTATTAGTCATATATATATGGTATTGGTTTAAGATATTCTTTTATTTCCCTCTGGAACTAGACCAACCTGATCTGCCAGGCTTGCCTTCTATCTCTACATTTTGTACCTCTTCTTGTGCTTCTTCTTTTAATTCTTCTTTTCTGCTTTAAGCTTTCCTTTATGTATCACAGCTAAACTTTTTGGTATACTCTCACATGCCTCCTGGTTAGAATCTGGAATTTCAGGTAAGCAGTTCCCACTATCCTCCTCAGCGACCTGCTTCCCTGCTTCTGTTTGGACTGTATCTTTCCTACTTCCTTCCACTTCCATTTGTAATGAAATATGAATCTCCTTTACTTCATCCAATTCATTCATTAACTGTGTAATCTCTTCTTTATGCTGAGACTTCATCATTTCAATAAAACTTCTCAATTCCTTCACTTGTGCTTTCACTTTTTCCTTATACTGTGCCCACTGTGAGTGTTCTTGCTCTAGACGGTGATTAGACTGAATCTCATATTCTCCCAGTGTCTCTTTCATTATCGCTTTCATTGAAGCAACCTCCTCCTGCCATTGCTTTTTCATATCATCAATTGCCTCCTGTTTGGTCATCGCAGAAACTGCAGCTACTGCTTTTATATTCTCCATGTCAGCATTTTCATAAAGCGCATCTATATAAAATTCCTCATTGTCATCTTCATTTACGTATTTCATTTCATTTTCCTTCTTTCTACTTCTACAACAGTGTGAAAAATGATTAATCTTACCACAGTTGTAGCAAATTTTGCCATATGTGGGACACTAATTTGGACGATGTTCCCGCGCACAGCGATCACATTACCTTTTTCTTTCAAATGCCGTCTTGCTCTCTGTCAGTTTTGTGGACGTATTATATATTCACACTTTTTTTACAGCACTTACATTGCAGTTTTTGACAAAAAGCACTTCAGCCTGCAACGTCATGGTCTCAGAAGTTTTGCAAAGTGCCAAAGCTTTTTCAAAATTTAAATCTTGCTCTCTCAACAGCCTTTCTCTCAGAGCATTATCTCGAACGCCACAAACAATTCTATCTTTAATGAGAGAGTCCATGAGCAATCCAAACTCGCATGTTCTACTACACTTTCTTAACTCAGTAACATACTGATCAATTGTTTCAGCAGCTCTCTGCGCATAAATGAAGAATTTATATCGCTCATACGTTAAATTACGCTTAGGTATACAAAATACTTCAAATCTGTCCATTATTGATTTTAAATTGAAATTATCTCCATCTTCAAAGACAAAATTATTATATACCTCTATTGCGTCATTCCCGATTACATGAAGCAGAAGCGCAACTTTTTCCTTCTCTTTTTTTCTGATTATTTTCGATTCTCCCGTATTATTCTTCCAGAACCACTTCTGACACCATGTTATGTTACTTCTGTTTAAACGTACTGTGGGTTAACAATGAAGAATCATATTCTGGAAAAATTAGAGAACCTTTATTTACAGTAATAAACAAACATGTCTTAACCCAGCCATGTGCTGGAACATTCTAGCAATCCCGTGCATGCTCAGTGCTCTGTCCAATCATGTACTGGGACATCATTGCACATGATATCACCACAGCAGGGCTGTATTATTTTAAGGTTTTTGGCTTTGTGAGCTCATAGTGCAAAGCAACACTATTTAAGCAATAAGACATAGGAGTAGAATTAGGCCATTTAGCCCATTGAGTCTGCTTGTCTATTCCATCATGGCTGACCCCATTCTCCTGCCTTCACTCCATAACCTTTGACACCCTGACTAATTAAGAACATATCAACCTCTGCTTTAGATGTACTCTATGACTTGGCCTACACAGCTGTCTGTGGCAATGAATTCCACAGATTCACTACTCTCTGGCTACAGAAATTCCTCTTCATCTCTGTTCTAAATGGACAGAGGCTGTGCCCTCTGGTTCTAAATAAACCCATTATAGGCAACATCCTCTCCACATCCATTCTATTTAGGCCTTTCAATATTCAATAGGTTTCAATGAGATTCCCCTTCATTCTTCTAAACTCCAGTGAGTACAGGCCCAGAGCCATCAAACACTTCTCATTCCTGGAGTCATTCTCACAAATCTCCTCTGGACCTTCTCCAATACCAGCACATCTTTTCTTAGATACAGGGCCCAAAACTGCTCACAATACTCCAAGTGCAGTTTGAACAGTGCTTTATAAAGCCTCAGCATTACATTCTTGCTTTTGTATTCTTGACTTCTTAAAATGAGTGCAAACATTGCATTTGCCTTCCTTACCACTGACTCAACCTGCAAGTTAACCTTTAGGGAATTCTGCAAAAGGACTCCCAAGTCCCTCTGCACCTCTGATTTTTGAATTTCCTCCCTGTTTAGAAAATAGTCTATGTCTTTATTTCTTCAACCAAAATGCATGACCATACACTTCCCTTTACTATATTCCATTTGCCACTTTTTTTCCCTTTCTCCCAATCTGTCCAAATCCTTCTACAGACTCCCTGCTTCCTCAACACTACCTGTCCTTCACCTTTCTTTGTATCAGCTGTCATCCAAATCATTGACATATAACATAAAGTTGGTCCCGACACCAACCCCATGTGGAATAACTCTAGTCACCGGCAGCCAACCAGTAAAGGCCCCCTTTATTCCCACTCTTTGCCTCAGGCCAGTCAGCCAGTCATCTATCCATACTGGAATCTTTCCTGTAATATCATGGGCTCTTATCTTGTTAAGCAGCCTCATGTGCAGCATCTGGTCAAAGGCCTTCTGAAAACACAGTACACAACATCCACTGATTCTCCTTTGTCTCTACTACCTGTTATTTCCTCAAAGAATTCCAACAGATTTGTCAGGCATGATTTCCCCTCAAGGAAACCATGCTGACTGGCCTATTTGTAATGCAGGTCTCCAAGTACAGTGAAACTTCATCCTTAATAATAGACTCCAACATTTTCCCAACCACTGAAGTCAGGCTAACTGGTCTATAATTTCCTTTCTTCTGCCTCCCTCCCCTCTTAAAAGAGTGGAGTGACATTTGCAATTTTCCAGTCCTCCGGAACCATTTTAGAATCTAGTGATTCTTGAAAGATCATTTCTAGTGTCTCTACAATCTCTTCAGCTACCTCTTTCAGAACCCAGGGGTGTAGTTCATCTGGTCCAGGTGAACTAAATACCTTCAAACCTTTCAACTTCCCAAGCACCTTCTCCTTAGCAATAACAATTACACTCACTTCTGCCCCATGACACTCTCGAATTTCTGGCATACTGTTTGTGTCTTCAACAGAGAAGACTGACGCAAAATACTTAAAAAGTTCATCCGCCATTTCTTTGTCTCTCATTATGACCTCTCCAATGTAATTTTCCAGCGGTCTGATATCTCCTCTCGCCTCTCTTTTACTATCTATCTATATATATATATATATAGAGGGAGAGACAGAGATCTGAAAAAGAACTTTTTGTTTCCTCTTTTATATTATTGGCTAGCTTACCTTCATATTTCATCTTTTCTCTCCTTACTGCTTTTTTATTTGCCTTTTGTTGGTTTTTATAAGTTTCCCAATCCTCTAACTTCCCACTAATTTTGCTATATAATATACCCTCTCTTTTGGTTTTATGCTGTCTTTAACTTGCCTTGTCAGCCATGTTACCTTTCATGTTGTACCACAGGATGAGTAGTATCCTTCCACATGTACCTTGAAGATACTTACTGTTGTAAAGTGATTTAGTAAAACTTGTTCCTTTGTAATTCTCTTTATTCCATTGTAATACTGATACATCTGACTTCATCTTCTTCCTCTCAAAATGCAGGGTGAATGCTATCATATGATGATCACTGCCTCGTAAGGGTTTCTTTACCTTAAGGTTCCTAATCAAATCTGGTTCACAACACACAGTCCAGAATTGCCTTTCCCCGAGTGGACCCAACCACAAGCTGCTCTGAAAAGCCACCTCATAGGCATTCCACAAATTCCCTCTTGGGATCCAGCACCAACCTGATTTTCCCAGTCTACCTGCATACTGAAATCCCCCATGACTATCATGACACTGCCTTTTTACATGTCTTTTCTACCAGCCTTTGTAGATGGTATACCACATTCTGGCTGCTGTTCAGAGGCCTGTATAGAACTCCCATGAGAGTCTTCTTACTATTTTAGGTTCTTAACTCTACCCACAAGGACGCTACATCTTCTGATATAATTTCTTTCTAAGGATTTGATTTCAATAGTAAACACTCCTTGGAACAAATCAGTCTAATTTCTCTGGCATCACTCCAATAGGAGTTAGACTTGACAGATATGATCATTATCATTTCACAAGTAAATTTTCAGTCACATTGCACTGAAAAAAACATTGCTTCATGATCAAAGTTCTAGATTGTGGTAATCTCCCCACTCAAATGCATGTGAAGAACATAAATGCCATTTCTCCTTTAACTCACACAATCCTGACAATACCAAGTGATTACTACTTTAAATTGGTATGTGTGGAATCATGCATGTTTGTTTATTTAAAAACAGTGCCCAAACTTTGATAATTAAATGGCATCGAATAAGGCATGATACTTGAATGTAATTTTCTTGTCTTACTGATTTAAAAAAAAACTTACAAGTAATTCTGATTGCTTAATTGCAAATTAAAAAATGCCAGGTCCCAAAACAATTTAATAAGCACATCCACTTTTTCATCCAGTATAAACAAGTGGCTACAAGATTGCTCTGCGTTTTGTGGTAACTTATTTTTAGCTGCAGGCTTTCCTCTTGAACATGACGTGAGTTTTGACTTGTGCCTGCCATAAGTCCTGATGATATAGCAATGCTGAAAACTGCTCCTGCAAAATATTCAAACATCTTAAGAGCAAATGTCAAAGGAGTTCCATATATAGCTGTAGCAGATGGAATGATTTTACAACTACGGAGCTCTTTTACAAAGGCTTTCCTCGGCAACCACCCTGGATATTTTTTTTACATGAAACTAAATTGAAGGGTCAAGGTCCAGAGTGGAATATCTGCCAAGCTCTATAAACAAAAGTAGTAGAAGCTGAGGTAAATCAAAAGTGAATGACTCCAAGTCATTTCTTTAAACTGTGAGTTGTCAGAAGGAAGCAAAGAGTTTACTGTAACGTATTAAGGCCAGCACACCATCCATATTATATGGTTATCTGGAACTACAGAATAGATATTAAAATAAATGAATTTTGTCCACTCAAACATTTATATTGCCACATTAAGCAAATTGATTTGATTTTCTGGCTTGTCTCTTTCCTCTCTGCAATTTGAACTAGTTCCTTGCTTTTTACTTTTTACTGGCCAGCGTATGTTCTGGATTATAAATAATTAAGGTCAACAACTTCTTAAAGCCATACATTTTCCAGGTAGTTACATCCCAGCCATGGTAGGTTCATACAGGAAATTTTGGTTTCAGAAGGACCAAGACTAATGAGAGGATTTCAAAATAATTCTCAGCAATACTTGGTCGCATTTTCACTGCTCGAAAACGTACTTGGACAAGAGTACAACATACGGTAATATAAATATACAGTAATTTTGCTAGCTGTGCAGCGATGGCAAATATGTCATTTATCATTTACCTCTTGTGGTAAGGAATGTGCAGGGAGAGTGATCTTGCATGTGTAGACTAGTTATTTTGTGTTAATCCCAACTGTAGGAGAACTGAATGCTGGGGAAGAAGTTGCTGGTTGATGGATGATCAAACTCAGAAGCAGCTTGCACTTCGGCCAATGGAGTAGGTACATTACGATCTCAGGCCAATGAATCATGTATCCCAGAACATTGGTCCTACTTTGGTGTCTTGACTTCTTTCACCAGTGTACTTGAGAGTATACTTAATGAAAAGAGCAAAAATATGTCAGTAGTCTTTCACCTTCTGCTAAACACCTCACATATACATGACGCCCAAGGGCTTAGCTGCAAATAGCCAGATCCTGCGCCATTTTCGGAACCATGCATGCCAGAAGGTTGGTGAACCTTCTGGGATTGGAAGGGGGAATTTACCATGGGGTTACGATGTGATGGATATTTGCTTCCTGGGAGAGGGTGCCTCTTGTTTTTGCCAAGCTTAGCAACAGCTACCACTTATAAAGATCAAACAGTTGAAAGTTAAACTTCCAACTATATTCTTTGTTTAGCTTCTGGCTGTAAACAGGAGTTAGTCTCCTTCAGTTCTTAATGTAAATGGAAAGCAGTAATCAGCTTGAAGGTGAAAAACACAGCTTTGCAAACAAGCTCTATCTATAGAGAACAGGATGCTGGCTCATTGCATGGCTAATTGCTGAACAGCTATAGTATAAGACAATGGGCTATTCAATTGGGCCTGTTTCAAATCAGACAATGCTGGCTAAGTTTTGTAGTTTAAGGATGCTTGCAGACCAGATGGACACAATCACTTAGCCTATCATTAACTGATCTATTAATAAGCTGGGAATTTTTATGTACTCAGGGAAGTTAGCTTCACAGCATTAATTATGGGTAGCTGGGATCTGTGTCTCCAAGAAGCTTTTAGACTGTGCATATCACATGTGTGTGAAGTAACCCAAGTGGCAAGGAATCAGTATAAATGAAGAGAGTAGTTCAGGCTTATTAGGAATGGGGTAAGGAACATCAAGAACAATGACAAAAACACAGTGTAAACTAGAGTCCATTCCTCTGCCTTAGATTTCGGCAAAGGATGATTTGTTCGTCTGAATCGTTGGTCTAGTATGTCTTTTAGCTTACAAGAATTGTACCTGTGTTATGGATATCATTTGTGTTTTAGAAATTGTTTGTAAGTTAGAAGTATAAAAGACTTGTATGATGGAAATCTTCTTCGAGTTTTAAATGTGTTTTAAGAACATTGTTCGGATTTAACATGTATTGCTGAAAATAAATGAACTGTGTTTTAAACTACCTTGTTAGCGGAAAGTGTCTTCTCCTTGGCAGGGAGAGGGGACCCACCACTCGAGTGGTGGGTATTGGCAACTACATGCACTGTGGAGAATAAACAGGGAAGTCAACTGGTCTTTGAAGATTGCGTAGTTACAATATAACCTCCCTTTATCGAAAGTATTTGTGGCTATTTTTATCGATAGTGTTAAGGTCTTTGTTTATCTTTAGAACTTTACAGTCAGCAAATGCAATACTATCACAGGGGTAGGAGATCAAGGAATTGGGCTGGAGATGGTGTAGTGGGCCTGAGGCTGAAGATAAGCCATTCACTAAACTAGTACGCTTTCTAGTCCAGTGCTGTACTGATAAGACCATTTCATTGTTAATTACTTCTGGGAAATGACCAACAATGGCCATTCTCAGGACATCATCCTATCTCCTCTGTAATGATCCAGTAGGAGCTTTGCACAGGCGATAATGTCATCCCTTCTGCTCTTGGTATGGATATTGTTTCGGGGCACTTGAGTTGGCAGAGAGTTTGCAGTGGAATTTCAAGAATGTCAAGGGTTTCATATTTCAGGAAGTAAAACAAAAATATGGATTTAAATATCAGGAAAGGAATAGCTAGAATTCTAATATTCTACAGTTAGCCATAACACTTCAGTGACTTAGACCTGAACTTTGGGTCACTGAAGGTATGTTACTTCAGGAAATGTGAGTTCCACCTCAGCACAGTTGATTTCTCTGCTAATCACGTGACAAGAAAGGTGGAGCTAGCTGCAGTGGATAAGGTGGTAAAGAGGGAACATGGCACACTTGCCAACTTATCGACTTGTGTAGCCACTCTCTGTGGCATCTTTGATAGTTACAGTGAGGCTCCAGAAGACTGGAGGATGGCTAATATTGTTCCGTTATTTAAGACGGGTAGCAGGTCCGGAAACTATAGGCCAGTGAAGCTTGCATTAGTGGTAGGGAACCTATTGGAGAACATTCTAAGGGATAGGATTTATGTACTTATGGAAAGGCAGGGGCTGATCAGAGATAGCTGTCAGCATAGCTTTGTGTGGGAGAATCTCTTTTTAAGGATGTTTAAGAGAATCATTAGATAGGCACATGGATGAAAGGAAAGTGGAGGGTTATGGGCTATGTAGGAGGGGAGGGTTTAGATTGATTATGGAGTTGGTTTATATAGGTTGACACAACCTATCTGCAAACAGGTTGACATGGACATTGTGAGCCAAAGGGTCCATTTCTGTGCTGTATGACTCTTATCAATAGTAACAGATATATGGGACCTCTAGAACTGTGCTCTTAATTTTCTTGCCAAACTGTTCTTGTTACTGCACTGAAATAAAGATTATAAGTAGTGTTCCACAAAGCAAGGATGTAAACCACAGGCAAACCTGGAACCTCCTGTTATCTTTCCCCTGAGCTGTCTGCAACTATCAATGGTTACCAGGCCTCATAACTCTGGCAAGAGCTTGACATCACACAAGGTGAGTGCTGAATGTATAATGATTTATTGTCTTCAGTATGTGAATTTGGTTTTAAAATCCCATCTTCCACCTACTTCCTGTCTCCCTGTTCATACTACTTTAAACCCAGTCCGGCTCCAAGCTTTAGTCTTGAGCTCTAAGCTCAACCCTTTCTCACAATCCTGATGCTATTGAACAGAATCCTACAACTTGCACTCCCTGTCCTCATCACTGTGTTGTTCACAGCTAAAGTAAATGGTTCCACACACCCTCTATTGAGGATTATGAAAGGAATCAATTCCTTACACATGTGTGTTCGCCTTGATACCAAGGACCCCAGCTATCTCAATGTTCAAAGTTAGAAAATAAATTTTATTATCGAAGTACATATATGTCACCATATATAACCCTGAGATTCACTTTCCTGTGGGCAATCTATAGAATAGTAACTATAACACGATCTTTTTCTGGTAGAAAGATCAACCAGAGTGCAGAAGGCAACAAATATAAATAAATAGCAATGAAGAATGAGGACATGAGATAGAGCCCTTAAAGTGAGATTATTGGTTGTAGGAATATTTCAATGATGGGGCAGATGCATGTAATTATCTCCTTTTGTTCAAGGGCCTGATGGTTGAGGAGTAGTAACTGTTCTTGAACTTGGTGGTGTGAGTCCTGAGGCACCTGTACCTTCTACCTGATGTCAGCAGCCAGAAGAGAACATGACCTTGGTGGTGGGGATCTCAATGATGGATGCTGCTTTCCTCTGACAGTGTTTCATGTAGGCATGCTCAATGACTGGGAGGGTTTTATCTGTGATGCACTGGGCCGAATTCACTACCTTTTGTAGGATCCCCCGTTCAAAGGCATTGGTGTTTCCATACCAGGTCTTGATGCAGCCAGACAAAATACTCTCCACTACACATCTATAAAATTTGTTAAGGTTTTAGATGTCCTGCTGAATCTCTGCAGTCTCCTAAGATAGTAGAGGCACTGCTGTGCTTTCTTCGTAATTGCACTAATGTGCTGGGTCCAGGACAGGTCCCCTGCAATAGTAACACCCAGGAATTTAAAGTTGCTGACCCTCTGATCCTCCAATGAGGACTGGCTCATAGATCTTTGGTTTTGCTCTCCTGGACTATAATCAGTTCCTGGGTCTTGCCGACATTGAGTGAGAGGTTGTTGTTATTACACTACTCAGCCACATTTCAATCTCCCTCCTGTGTGCTACTTCATCACCACTTTGATTCAGCCCACAACAGTGGTGTCATGGTATTGGAGCTGTGTATAGCCACATAATCATAGGTGTAACACGAGTAGAGGAAGGGGCTAAGTACACAGCCCTGTGGTGCACCTGTGCTGATGAAGATTGTGAAGGAGATGTTGCCAACCCGAGATAACTGGGGTCTCCCCTGTGCTTCCTTTATTATTCTGGGATATATCTTACCTGGCCTTGGGGATTTAGGCATTCCAAGACATCTTATACTTCCACCTTCTTAATACTGACCTGCTGTAGACTATCAACATACAGTACTGTGCAAAAGTCTTCGGCACATATATATAGCTAGGGTGCTTAGGACTTTTGCACAATACTGTATTGGTCAACATGTAGCAGAGAGCGAGTTTGTAAATCTGGTGCTCACAAAGGATGTCAGCAATGGCAAGGATGGAGCGATGCGGGAGGGGTGTGGGACAGAGATGAAGTGCGGGGGTGGGGAGTTACAGGTGCAGATACATGCAGCCCTGAAACAACAGGCAAGGTCTTTTGATTCCGAACAATTGGTTTATTGATCATTACAGAATGTCTCTCTGGTGCTTCCTGCTCCCTCCCCTCTCTCTTCCCTGTTTCCCAACCATGATTCCCCTCTTCTTGCTTCCTTCCCACTCTGCCCACAATAGAGACCCCATCAGAATTAAGCTCATCATCTCTTACATATGTCATTAAATTTGTTTTATTTTGTGGCAGCAATACTGTGCAATCAATATTATTACTACAGTACTATGCAAAGGTCATAGGCACCCTTGCTATATATGTGCCTATGACTTTTGCACAGTACTGTAGCCTTCCCTAAAGTGTCTTCCTCTTTGGTGAATGTAGATGAAAAGTTTTCTATAGGACTTCAGCCACACTCCTTGGTCAAAATATAGATCACCCAGTCTTGTTCTAACTGCAAGAATCTGCTCCCAATTTACTTTCATCAGATCCTCTCTTGCACTTTTGAAATCACCCATTCCCCAACTTTGGACCTCAGCTGAAGGCCCAAATTTATTCTGTTCCATGACTACTTTGAAACCTACAGTAGTATAGTCACTGTTCTTAAAATGACCTGCCACTGACACTTCCATCATCTGCATTTCATTACCTGAGATAAGATGGAGTACAGCCTTATCTCTAGTAGAACACACAACATATTATCTTAAAAAAAACTCTCTTGGGACATACTCTACAAATTCTGCCTGATCTATTTATTATTTAGCAATACAGTGCAGAGTAGGCCCTTGAGCCACGGCGCCCGATTAACCCTAACCTAATCACAGGACAATTTACACTGATCAATTAACCCATCCGGTATGTGTTTGGATTGTGGGAGGAAACCGGAGGACCCGGAAAAAAGCCCCACACATTACATGGGGAGGACATAGAGGACTTCTTACAAAATGGCACCGGAATTGAACTCTGAACTCTGGAATGCACTGATCTGTGATAGCGCTGCACTCACCACTACACTACCATGCCACCCTTGCACTAAGGATTGTCTGTCAACATGCAGTTTAGAATCTACTTGTTTAATCCAGACAGGTGTGACATGTTGCACTTTGTGTAATCAAATAAAAGGAGGAAGTATGCATTTAATGGTAGCCTCCTTAATAGCACTGAGGTATAGAGGGATCTTGGGTCCAGGTCTACAGCTCACTGAGAGAGGCTGTGTTATTAGATAATGTGGCAAACGTACCTTCTTTACCATCTTATCCACTGCAGCTACACTCGGGCCATACTTGGGCTATTACATGCAGCTCTAGAGGATGTGGAGACTGTGGAAAGGGTGGAGAAGTGTTTTACCAAGATGCTGCCCAGATTAGAAGGTATAAGAAAGGTTGGATAAACTTGGTTGTTCTACATGGAGAGGGCAGAAGCTGTGGAGAGATCTGACAGAAGTTTGTAAAATTATGAGAGTCATGTGTAATGTAAACAGTCAAACATTAGAAGTACAAGGTTATTGGGGGGAAATTTAAAAGAGACACGAAAGGAAAGTTATTTTACATCGAGTGGTAGGTGCCCTAGAATAGATTACTAGGGGTAGTAGAATCAGGCAACTTGGTGGAGCTAAAGGGGCTTTTAGCTAGACACATGAATGTGAAGGGAATGGAGGTATATGGATAACACACCATAAAATAATCCATGATTAGGATGTAGAGAGTTGGGGGTGATGTATTGGCATGGATAGAGGATTGGTTAACTAATAGAAAGCAGAGAGTTGGGATACATGGGTGTTACTCTGGTTGGTTATCAGTGATGAGCGGTGTGCCATAGGGGTCAGTGCAGGGTCCACAACTGTTCATGATATACATTAATGATCTGGAAGAGGGGACTGAGTGTAATGTATCTAAGTTTGCCGATGATACTAAATTGAGTGGAAAAACAAATTGTGCAGAAGATACAGAGAGCCTGCAGAGAGATAGAGAGAGGTTGAGTGAGTGGGCAAGGGTCTGGCAGGTGGAATACAATGTTGGTAAATGTGAGGTCATCCATTTTGGAAGGAAAATGGAAGAGCAGATTATTATTTAAATGGTAAAAAATTGCACCATGTTGCTGTGCAGAGGGACTTGGGAGTGCTTGTGTTTGAATCACAAAATGTTAGTTTGCAGGTGCAGGAGGCTATCAAGAAGGCAAATAGAATGTTGGCCTTTATTGCTAGAGGGATTGAATTTAAGAGCAGGGAGGTCGTGCTGCAACTATACAGGGTACTGGTGAGGCCACACCTGGAGTACTGTGTGCAGTTCTGGTCTCCTTACTTGAAGAAGGATATACTGGCTTTGGAGGCGGTGCAGAAGAGGTTCACCAGGTTGATTCCAGAGATGAGGGGGTTAGACTACGAGGAGAGATTGAGTCGCCTGGGTCCATACTCGCTGGAATTCAGAAGGATGAGAGGAAATCTTACTGAAACATATAACATTCTGAAAGGGATAGATAAGATAGAGGCAGGAAAGTTGTTTCCACTGGTAGGTAAGACTAGATTTAGGGTGGAGATGAGGAGGAACTGCTTTTCCCAAAGAGTAGTGAATCTGTGGAATTCTCTGCCCAATGAAGCAGTGGAGGCTAACTCAGTAAATATATTTTTGCATAGTAGGAGAATTAAAGGTTATGAGGAAAAGAGGCAGGTAGGTGGAGATGAGTCCATGGCCAGGTCGATTGGTGGAGCAGGCTCCACAGACCCGATGGCCTACTCCTGCTCCTATTTCTTATGTTTCACACAGGAGGAGGCCATTTAGTTTAAACTGGCATCAAGATTGGCACAACATTGTGGGCTGAATGGTCCGTCCAGTACAGTACTGTTTATATGTAATGTTCTATTTATCATTGGGAAAGTGTAGAACCTATCCAGCTTGGTGCATCTAAAGGGTTAAGCTCCTAAAACTAATCTATGGAAATAAGAAATGTGTACCTCAACTCTGAGCAAGCATTAGGTCATTTATTCTTGTAACTCTACATCTGACCTGGATGTTTTGTTTGATAGTGTTCTTGTAAGCACATTTAGATGTTTTGCTATGCTGGGGGTGCTATAAATGCAAATTGTTGTTGTAATCATATAAGAAAAACCTTTTGTGAATTGTTGTACCTTTGAATAAATGACTTGGGCTGACACAGTAGTGTAGTGGCTAGCGTAATGTCTTACAGTGGTAGCAACCAGGGTTCAATTCCCGCTGCTGTCGGTAAGGAACTTGTACGTCCTCCTCGTGTTTTTCTGGGTCCTCCAGTTTCCTCCCACATACCAAAGATGTGCCATTAGTAAATTGAGGGCATGCTATGTTGGTGCTGGAAACATGATGACATATGTGGCCTGCCTCCAGCATCTCCTCAGACTGTGTTGAAATTATGTATTTCATTGTACGTTTCAATGTTTGGAACTACATCTTTATTTTTATCTGTATCTTATCACTTGGCAGCTTTCAGAAACTTCACTGTGCAAAGTGGAAGGCAGTCACTGAATTTTAGATTTTGAATACTCACGCACTTAAATAAAACAAAGCCTTGAGGTAAGACCATCCTTTGCATCTAATATAAATTAGCCTTAAAGGAACACAAACAAAGTTCTGTGATGCATTACATACTGTTCCAAAATCATTTACATTGCTTAGAGAGAAACCTGACAACTTAAGACTTCACAACAGAGTAGTAAGGACTGAATTACTTCAAATCTTTGATGAGGCCAAATTGCCTATAAACCATTGTATATTATCACATCCAATCATTTTTTTCAAGCCAGTGCAGATATTAATTGCAAACTACAGCACAAAATTACCACAGGACCTTAATGAACTTACAGCCAGGGGGCTCCTGAATGCTACCAGCAAATCACTATATCATGGAATTAATGCAACTCCCTGGACATCAGTCGCAGAGCAGCAAGCTATAACTTTCAGACTGAAATATAAGTGCCTGCAGCAAAGACTCACTGTCATAATTAAAGGAGGATTGCACTTCTCAATGTAACTGCTCAGGGGCTGCCTTCCTGACTTCTGGCTTGTGGTGCTGGCAATAACGTGCCCATTTTGACTGGTTAGAATACTAGAATCACAGTGAAAGATTGGTTGCCTGTAAGTTTTGTTTAAGCTGTGGGTGAACAGTTTAATGGGGCATCATGAAGGATTTTTACGATATAATCAATATTAATATATTCAGTTAGTGGTATATTTATTTCATCCCATGTAATTTTATAAAAAACTTAATTGTATCAAGAATAGAAGAATGGAGGATTCTAGATGAATTATAGTTTGACAGTTCTAAAAAGAAAGACATTTATTTCATTGTCCACTGACCTTCATCACTGCCCCTAATTTCACACACCTTGCACACAACGTATTTTGTTCAGAAGCAATGGCATTAAACTCAATATTGGATTATACAATTGTTTAATCAGATATGCATAAGGGATCCTACTTACAGCCAGTTAAAACCCCACTGTTGTAACACAGCAATAGAGATTTTTTTTGTATTATGTGGAAAGAGATCACACAGAGCAGAATTCATTCAGTTTTCATAACTGTTAAATGATTAATGGTTAAATTCAGCAAGGATAGGCAGCAATACCTCCACCATGATTACCCTCAACACTGATGCTCCACAAGGCTATGTTGTCAACCCCCTACTTTGCTCCCTGTCCACTCATGACAGTGTGGCCAGATTCTGCTTAAACCCATCCACAGGTTTTCAGATGTCACCACCATAATGAGCTGAATCACAAGTAATGATGAGTGAAAGTATAGGAAGGAGATAAAGAGTCAAGTGGCATGGTGTCATGGCAGCAATTTTTCTCTCAATGGAGCTGGTCATTGACTACAGAAAGGGAAGTGTTCCCCATGCTCCTATTTACATCAACTGTGCTGAAGACAAGAGGGTTGAGAGCTTCAAGTTGCTAGGAGTGAACATCAACAATAGCCCATCCTGATCTAATCATGTAGATGCCATGGCTAAGAAAGCACAACAATGATGATACTACTAATATACCATTTTAAATTTGAATTTGCTCCCAGGGGAAGATATCCATGCTCCAGTCATTGAACAGGATGCTAACATTTAAAATAAAAGTTAATTTATTTCCACTATCACTGCCAACTAGAAAGACTTGCATTGTAAAATTAGAACATGATGCAAGTATCATTACATGAGCACTGCTGATGAAAGCGTTACTGACACTGTTCTTCAGAAAACAGTATCAGGAGAGATAGAGAATACTTTGTGACAACAACAGCTTTTAACAGAATCAGAATCAGGTTTATTATCACTGGCATGTGACGTTAAATTTGTTAACTTAGCAGCAGCAGTTCGGTGCAATACTATACATAATCTAGCAGAGAGAAAAAAAAAGCAAGTAAATCAATTACGTATATTGAAAAAAGGGAGGTAGTGTCCAAAGATTCAATGCCAATTTAGGAATCGGATGGCAGACGGAAAGAAGTTGTTCCTGAATCGCCTTTAGGCTTCTGTATCTCCTACCTGATGGTAATAGTCAGAAAAGGGCATGCCCTGGGTGCTGGAGGTCCTTAATAATGAACACTGCCTTTCTGAGACACTGTTCCCAAAAGCTGTCCTGGGTACTTTGTAGGCTAGTACCCAAAATGGAGCTGACTAGATTTACAACCTTCTGCAGCTTCTTTCGGTCCTGTGCAGTAGCCCACCCCTCCCCCTATACCAGACAGTGATGCAGCCTGTCAGAATGTTCTCCACTGTACATCTATAGAAGTTTTTGAGTGTATTTGTTGACATGCCAAATCTCTTCAAACTCATCATAAAGTATAGCCGCTGTCTTGCCTTCTTTATAACTACATTGATATGTTGGGACCAGGTTAGATCCTCAGAGATCTTGACACCCAGGAACTTGAAGCTGCTCACTCTCTCCACTTCTGATCCCTCTATGAGGATTGGTATGTGTTCCTTTGTCCTACCCTTCCTGACGTCCACAATCAGCTCTTCCGTCTTACTGACATTGAGTGCCAGGTTGTTGCTGCAGCACCACTCCACCTAGTTGGTATATCTCACTCCTGTACGCCCTCTTGAGACCACCTGAGATTCTACCAACAATGACTGTATCATCAGCAAATTTATAGATGGTATTTGAGCTATGTCTAGCTACAGAGTCATGCGTATACAGACAGTGGAGCAGTATGCTAAGCACACATCCCTGAGGTGCATCAGCGCTGATCGTCAGGAGGAGAATGTATTATCACCAATCCGCACAGACTGCGGTCTTCCAGTTAGGAAGCCGAGGATCCAATTGCAGAGAGAGGTACAGAGGCCCAGTTTCTGCAACTTCTCAATCAGGATTGTGGGAATGATGGTATTAAATGCTGAGCTATAGTCGATGAACAGCATCCTGACGTAGGTGTTTGTGATGTCCAGGTGGTCTAAAGCTGTGTGGAGAGCCACTGATATTGCATCTGCCATTGACCTATTGTGGTGATAGGCAAATTGCAATGGGTCCAGGTCCTTGCTGAGGCAGGAGTTCAGTCTAGTCATGACCAACCTCTCAAAGCATTTCATCACTGTCGATGTGAGTGCTACGGCAATAGTCATTAAGACAGCCCACATTATTCTTCTTAGGTACTGGTATAATTGTTGCCTTTTTGAAGCAAGTGGGAACTTCTGCCCGTAGCAGTGAGAGGTTGAAAATGTTGTTGAATACTCCCGCTAGTTGGTTGGCACAGGTTTTCAGAGTCTTACCAGGTACTCCATCGGGACCTTCCACCTTGCAAGGGTTCACTCTCTTTAACGACAGCCTAAAATCGGCATCTGAGACAGAGGTCACAGGGTCATCAGGTGCAGCAGGGATCTTCACAGCTGTAGTTGTGTTCTCCCTTTCAAAGTGTGCATACAAGGCACTGAGTTCATCTGGTAGCGAATCATCGCTGCTATTCATGCTATTGGATTTTGCTTTACAGGAAGTAATGTCTTGCAGACCCTACCAGAGATGCCGCGCATCCAATGTCACCTCCAACCTCATTTGAAATAGTCTCTTCGCTCTTGAAATACCTCTCTGCAAATCATACCTGGTTTTCTGGTACAGGCCTGGGTTGCCAGACTTGAATGTCACAGATTTAGCCTTCAGCAGATGAAATACCTGTCATGGGAGGCCGGATGGACCCAAACGCAGGACGCAGGCACTGAAGTACTAGGGGGAGGACAGGATGGGGATGCCATGGCACTTAAGGGAAGCTGGGGTTCAGGCAGATAGAGTTCAGGCAGGCGGAGGGGAGCGGCTCTCGAAGTTCAGGTTCAGGTAGACAGGCTCCCGGGGTTCAGGCAGACAGGTAGACAAGTCCCCGGGTCCAGGAAGGCAGATACTCGAGGTTCAGGCAGGCAGGTCCTCGAGGTTCAGGCAGGCAGGTCCTCGAGGTTCAGGCAGGCAGGTCCTCGAGGTTCAGGCAGACAGGTCCTCGAGGTTCAGGCAGACAGGTCCTCGAGGTTCAGGCAGACAGGTCCCCGGGTTCAGGCAGACAGGTCCCCGGGTTCAGGCAGACAGGTCCTCGAGGTTCAGGCAGGCAGGTCCTCGAGGTTCAGGCAGGCAGGTCCTCGAGGTTCAGGCAGGCAGGTCCTCGAGGTTCAGGCAGACAGGTCCTCGAGGTTCAGGCAGACAGGTCCTCGAGGTTCAGGCAGACAGGTCCTCGAGGTTCAGGCAGACAGGTCCTCGAGGTTCAGGCAGACAGGTCCCCGGGTTCAGGCAGACAGGTCCCCGGGTTCAGGCAGACAGGTCCTCGAGGTTCAGGCAGGCAGGTCCTTGAGGTTCAGGCAGGCAGGCAGACAGGTCTAGGTGGCAATAGGCTAATGGAGAGCCCTCCCTGGGCGGGCTGCATGTATCCCGGGTAGGGGCGCGTCCCAGGCAGAAACACTGGAGGCCTGGGCACGACGCGGACCCCTAGGCCGGTGCAGTGCACTATCCCAGAGTTCAGGCAGAAGAGAATGAGGGGGCAGAACCCCCACCGGGCCACGCCCCAATAGCCGGAGCCACCCGACAGAGGCAAGGGATATGAACCGGCAGAACCCCCGCCGGGCCACGGTAGGTCGGCCAAACACACCCAATGGAGGCAAGGGATAGGAACAGGCAGAACCACTGCTGGACCGCGGCAGGTCGGCCAGATGTGCCCGACAGGGGCAAGGTGTAGGAACCGGCATAGGTCCAGGGTGACCAACACAACAGCCATGACAACGGGAATTTCGGAAAAGGCCGCAGACAGCGCGACCGCACGAAAAACAAAACTGAGCGGAGAAGCGGGACCAGCGCATGGGAAGAAAGGTGGGAGAGTGGACCCACCTGGCAGAACTGGCACGGGGCAGAGAAGCACGCTGAAGAATAGGTCTGAGCCCGGGCAGGATAACAGAATGCAGAGACGAGTTTGGAGCCGGCAGAGAAACAGGAAACAGAACAAAACGACCACCTGTCTGGTCCCAGTCCCAAGGCCCCTTATAAACACCTGCAGTTCAATGAGTTACAGGTGTGTCTCCTTGAACCAGGAGGGTCCCAACTAGATCATGGGTGATGGGAGGGACAACTGCAGGACCCAGAGTCTGGAGCCCCCGGACCGGATCAAAACCCGGAACGTGGTTCAGGATCGGACCCTGACAATACCTCCTGGTTCATCCACAGCTTTTGGTTTGGGAATGTACAGTAAGTCTTTATGGGCACACACTCATCCACGCAGGTTTTAATGAAGTCGGCAACAACTGCAGCATACTCATCCAGATTTGAAGATGAATCCCCGAACAGAGTGGCCTAATAGAGAAGAAACAAGTGGAAAGGTGAAGAGTTGTTGGGAAATGAGGTGAGTAGGAAGTTGCTGAAGTTGAGTGTGAGAGAGGAGGAAGGTAGAGTGTAGTGTGCAAGAGGATGAAGGTAGAGAGTGCAAAGCTGCAGAGGTTTCAGAGAAATAAAAGGCCAAGGCCATGGAGGGATTTGAAAACAAGGTTAAGAATTTTAAAATACAAGCCTGTGTACATCAAGAAATTGCACAGTTGACTGGTGCCACTTATTACATTGAGTGTAGGATTCATAAACCACACACTTCTTTCTGAGAATGCTGTAACAGTGTGTTCTTAAGACTCCAGCTGAAGATCATTTACCCTGAATATTAACTACTTCACTCTTTACAAATACTGAATATTTCCCACCCCTGGGTGCAGAATGCCAGTGATAATAGCTGACCATGTCATTCCCCAAGAAGTGTAGGCTGGCAGAGGCAACTGCTGCCAATTTTAGCTGGCAAGCTGGATTCAGCATGCTGCAGCCCCTTGGTAGAGGTTCAGAATTCATTTGAGTAATGCTGAAACTAAGGCCTGTTGACTTGATCTACTTGTTATGTCCATTAGCTCTCAGAGAAGTTCAGCAGTAAATCAATTTAGTGCCCTGTCTCGAATGAACTCTCGCCACCAAGAAAAGATGAACTAGCTATTTATCTCTTTGTTTCTTGTGGAACTTTGCTGACTGTGATGATCAGCTTGAGAAGCTGACAAAGTACTACTAAATAGCTCAATTTATGCGATGTGCTGAGGAAGATTCCTGGGAGACACAATGAAGTACTTTATAAATATGTGGTCTCATGGCATACTGGACAATGAGATTTCACAGGATTCTCATGTAGGATGCTTTGTACATACACGTTTTGGGTTTAGAAATTGCTGCCTGGCAAGTAGCTACAATTGTGTACTGATAACCTCATGCAAATGAAGGGAGTATTTTGATATCTTGCTGAAAAAAATAGTAAGGTATAAGCATTAAGCAGGACTGAAACGGTCTGTGAACTCATCATTTAATTTGGTTCAGAAGAGAGACATAAAGAGGAAAAGAGAAAAGTAATATTATGAAAGGTATATCAAATGTTGAAAAGGCATTTTAAAAAATAAGTTTCTCAAGACAATTCCTAACTTAAAGGAATATGAATCAACATTAACTGGTTAATAATATTAACATTCATAACTTAAATTGATAATTCTTTATTTTATGTGTAAGAATAGTTGAAAGGCAATATAAAGAGTTGAGGACCAGATGCAAAGATTCAAAGTAAATTTATGATCAAAGTATGCTTGCAGTGTACAACCCTGAGATTCATCTTCACACAGACAAGAAAACAATATCAAAGAAAAATATCAAACCCCAATGTGCAAAAAAAAAGAACAAATTGCACAAACAACAGAAAAAATTGAGCGAAAAACACAGAATATAAAACATCAAACCACAAATGATCAAACCAGGCATATTCAGTTCAGCTCAGTCTAGCTCTGTGTCATTCGTTAATTTCAGGCCACAAAGCCAGTCTGCCTCAAACAAAATCACCCAAAATAGCAACAAAAAAAATAGAAGGCACCAGAAACACATAATAACATGAACTACAGAGTCCAATCCACAAACCGTGTTGATTAAACCTTGCCCAAGACCCAGAACTCCAGCGTCATCCTCTGACAGCATCGAGTGAGAGGAGAGAGAGACTATTTGAATGCAGGGACCTTCCTCTGGGAACAGTGGATGAGAGTTAGAGAGAGAAACAGTCATGTGTAGACACCGTCCTCTGGCAGCAGGGAGTGAGAAGCTGGCAGACAGTGCTGCATACCTGCTTGCCTCGATGATCTCAATCTTCTTCAATGCTTTAATCAGCAAGATTGGCAAGAAATGGAGTCAATCATGGGCATGTGCTCCATCTCCAGGATTCTTGGCCTGCAGGCCACACACTTTGGCTCGAAACCTCAAGGAATCCTCCTCGGAGACACCAAAATTCCAGATCGCTCAACTAGCCTGAAATCGCAGCACTAAAATGTAGATCACAGGCTCCAACAGTAGCATAACTACACTTGAAAGAAAAAAAAAAGTGAAAGAAGTAGTTTTGTGAACTGTCTGAAGGATGTCACCCATGGTTATGTTGTTCGCTGGTGCCATCTTCCCCAGAAAGTGTTACCGGGGGCACAGTTTGTAAATGAGGGACGACCCACTTAAAACAGAGATGAGGGAACACTTCACTCAAAGGGTGGTAAACTTTCAAAATTCTCTACCCTAGATGGGTGTTGAAGGTCAGCTTATTCAAAACAGAGAAGGATAGATTTCTGGGTAGAAAGGGAATCAAGGGATGTGGTGACAGTGCTGGAAAATGGAGCTAGGCTGGAAGGTCAAGCATGATTCTGTTGAATGGTGGAGTAACCGCAAAAGTTATACAGACTACTCCTGCTTTTATTTCTTATGTTCCAACAATGATTACATCATTTCAAAAATAATTCTGGAACTGGTTTCAAGAATTACATTTTTGTGACACATTTAGTGTCATCTAATAGGTGAATGTAATAACACTGAAAATCACAGTCATGTTAAGCACAAAATTTTTTTTTGCCAAAGCTAATTAGACTCTAGCTTGTGGCAATTCATGACACAGATTAGTCTTTCTTTACCTTGCTGACCATTTTGCAAATATATCATGATGGCATCATTCAGACACCATTATTTTTCTTGAATAATCTCTTTTCTCATGCTATTGGAGGCACCCACCTTTCTTTTATTGAGAGGACCAGCTGATGAAAAGAAACAAAATGTCTTCTTAGTGATTCGTCGACTTGACTGAGGCTTCGCATTTGCCGATCACAAAGCTAATTTTGGGTTGCAAGGGCCAATTTTCTTATTGACATGACCTCCTTTAGCAATTTGAATTTGAGAGAAATGTAAAATGAACTGTCTGGCGATAACGTTAAAAAGATTTAGAACATGATGAAGGAATTAACCAACAATTTGAAGGAGTCAAAGGAATACTGGAAAAAATGTTGCATATCAAAGAAAATCAGCATAGAAACTAAGAGAATAAGAAACAGTAATATAAGTGCAACCTATCTTATAGCTTTTAATCATTTTTTTTTAAAGATTATCTTTATTTGTCACATGTACGTTGAAACATGCAGTGAAATGTGAAAAATCAAATCAGTGAGCATTATGCCGGACAGCCCACACTTCCAGTGCCAAAATAGCATGCCCACAACTTACTAACTCTGACCTAACCACAAATCTTTGGAATGTGGGAGCAAACCAGAGCACACGGAGTAAACCCATGTGGTCAAGTGGTTGCACCTGTAATCCAGGGAAGTTAACCAAATTCTTCACAAGAAGGTGCAGCAGCTCAGTAGCACAGCTTGTAAAGCTGGTGTTGCACAGCTCTAGTGACCCAGATTCAATGTTGATCTCAAGAGTTACCTGTATGGGATTGCACTTCCTTCCTGTTTCCACTGGGTATCCCTAAAATGCTGGAAGGTTAATTCGCTGCTGTAAATTGGCCCTAATGTGTAGGTGGGTGGTAGAACCTGGGAGAAGTTGCTGGGAATGTGCAGGTGGAAGATTGGGATCCTTACAGAAATGAAAGTCAAAGTAAATTTATTATTTAAGTACATACGTACATGTCACCTTGAGATTCATTTTCTTGCAGGCATTTACAGGAAAATAAAGAAGAACAATAAAATTTATGAAAAAACTATACATAAACCAAGACTGACAAACAACAACATTTTGAAAATTAAAAATAATACTGAGAACATGAGTTGTAGAGACATTGAAGCGAGTCTGTAGGTTGTGGAATCAGTTCAGAATGAAGTTATCCACGGTAGTTCAGGAGTCTGATGGTTATAGGGTAATAACTGTTCCTGAACCTGGTAGTTTCAAGGAATCTTCAATGTGGAGAGAGCCAACTGATGGATTTCAGATGATTATTCATGAGTGTAACCATTAATAGCTGAATACTCTGCCACTGAGTTAGTAAGGGTGCTAGAGTAACTCACAGAAGCATTTAAAGGATGCTGGACAAAGCTCTCAATGCGATGTAACCTGAGGTTTGTATGCTTGCCATTTGTTTGGGAGAGAACTTGACCACAGATGGCAGAGGAAGGGTCGGTGGCAAACCCCAAGGTTTCAATGCATGAGAAGTTTGGCAGGAATGCACATGGCCAATGTTTCAAAGGTGAATGTAAGCAATGGAGGATTATAAAAATTAGCTGTGGATTTTAAAATTAAGGTCATACTTTACTTTTTACAAGCTTGAGCTTGTGTTCAACCAGATTAAATAACAAATCGATGGAGTGGAACTACAAATGAAAGAAATGAGTTTCAGTCAACATCCAAACAAAATAGATTCAGTCTTTCTAAATTTTCTGAAACAGTGTCAGGCCCTTCTAGCAGTCTGATGGCACAATCATTGTCAAGGAGTTGTGAGGTGTAGTTGAGAAGAAAGGGATATTAGTACAAGGCAATGTGTCATGGAATAGACCTTTCTGGCCCAGCAACCCACAATTTAACCCTAGCCTAATCATGGGACAATTTATAATGACCTACTAACTTTTGGACTGTGGGAGGAAACTGGAGCACCCAGAGGAAACCCATGCATTCCACAGGGAGGGCATACAAACTCCTTACAGAGTACGCAAGGATTGAACTCCAAACTGAGATGGCCTGAGCTATAATAGTGTCGCGCTAACGGCTACACCTCCGTGGTGCACCTTGGTCTTGTGCTAAAGGGAATAAAGGTTATTGCATAAGAAATCTCATCTTAAGTAGGTCAACTAGGAAAGAATGATGCTACTAAGATGAACAGTAAGGAATGAGACAGAGAAAATACACTGTTGTATATATAGATAAGTGAAGGAGAATGAAAATGGATAACATGCCATAATTCCATTCTCTGAAGATGCTTGTGTCTTTGTCAAGGTATTTCCGGTTTGATGAGCATTACGGACACCAGTCTTCAAGAATTCAGGCAGGAAGGGTAGTAAAGAGTGGCAATAGAGTCAGAAACTGATTCACGGATCTGAGAGAGGAAGTTGTGTAAGAAATAGAACTGTTGTCTAATACAGCAGAGACAAACTAGAAATAACACACTACATTCAGTGACAACAGGAAAACATGGAGAGGAATAGGTCCAAAACAGAAGAGATTCTGCAGATGCTGGAAATCCAGAGCAATATACACAAAATGTTGGAGGTCAGGCAGCATCTATGGAAAGGAATAAAGAGTCAATGTTTCAGGCTGAGGCCCTTCATCAAGACACAAGAATAGGCCCTACATGTAAGAAAAAAATTGACAAAGTTTCAGACATGTTTCCTTTTCTACAGATGCTGCCTGAGCGATACTTCCAACTTCTGTTTTAATTTCATACTTCCAACATCTGCAGTTTTTCTTTATTTTCACGAGAAAGAAACTGCCAGGCACATCGCAATTTACTTATTTATTATTATTATTTTCTTCTATATTACATATTGCATTGAACTGTTGCTGCTAAGTTAACAAATTTCACAACACATGCCAGTGATAATAAACCTGATTCGGATTCTGTCACCCTTCGAAGTGCTTCATAGCTACCAACCCCCATTATTCCTCACGGAGGAGCCAGTGATGGAGGTCCCATCCACCAGATGCCCTGGTTCGCTGCTGCTGGAATACTTGAAAGACGGCATGGAGGGCTATCCTAGCTACCAACCATGCTTACTGCTGCCAGGCTACCACGGCCTGGGGACAGTGTCTGGCTGTCCACAAGATCTCACCCTGGTTTATTGGTTTCTTCAAGATCATCAGTCGCATCAATCCAGTCACTTACCACCATCTCTCAGGATCACACCTACCTTCTATGTGTCCTGCCTCAAGCCTGTTGTCCATGGATCACTGCACTTCCTGAACCTAGGATGGTGGAAGGTGGCCCGGTGTATATGGTTTGCCGGTTGATGGATTCACGTCATCATGGATGGGATGAGCAGTACCTGGTCAATTGGGATGTGTATGGCCTGGAGGAGAGGTCCTGGGTGCTGCTCAGTTTCATCTTGGATACATTGCTCATCGAAGAGCTCCATCAGACCCATCTGAAACATCCTAGGCCACTGGGTGCCGGCTGTAGAGGCAGGAGCGGTGGTCCTGACAGGCCAGCACAGGCAGGCATCTCCCAGTCTCCACGTAGCTAACAGAAGTCACTGACCACTCATTTCCAACTCATCATTTGCAGCCTATATAAACCCAGCTCACATCTACAGTCTTTGTTCACCCATCGAATCACCCAGTCTCAACCAGTTGTTCCTAGCCTTCAGTTACCTTGTTATGTTCAATATCTGTTCTCTCTTGTTTTGCAACTCCTCGTGGCTTGTTATTTTGCAGTTTATTATTAAAGTTATCGCTCACCACTAAATCGTCTCCACTGCTCTGCGTTTGGGTCAAGACTCCTCTACATTTCCTGACAGTGTAGGAGGAATGATTCAGAAGTTTGCAGATGGCATGAAAGCTGTTGGTGTTGTTGATAGTGTAGCTGTGGTCTTATGCCACAGAATGATATTGATCATTTGTTAAGATGGGTAGAGCAAAGTCAGATGAAAGTTAATCATGAAGCAATGCATTTTGGGAGAACTAATTAGCGTAGGACATGGATCATTGTGCTTAAGGGAGTTTTGAGGAAATGAGGGACCTTGATGTACAATCCAAAAGATCCCTGAAGGTGGCAGCACAAGTAAACAAAGTGGTGAAGAAGGCATATGGGACACTTTAGTTGGGGCATTGAATATAAAACTGAGGCAATTACTGTACAACTTTGTATAACTTGAGTTAGGCCACAATTGGAGTACTGCATACACTTATGGTCACCACACTATAGGAAGGATGCGATTATAGTGAAGAAGGCACAGAGGAGTTTCACCACGATGTTGTAGTGAATTGGATGTTTCGGTTATGATAATGACTAGATAGGCTGTGTTTGTTTTCTGTGGGGCAGAGGAGGCTGAGGGAGTACCTCATAGTGAGATACAATATTATGAGGGGCACACTGTAGATCGGGGAGATAATAGTAAACCTTTCGCCCACTGCAAAGGTTTCTAATGCTTGAAGGCATAGGTTTAAGGTAAAGGGACCTAAAGAAGAACTTTTTTACTCAGAGGATTGTTGGAATTTGGAACGCTCCACCTGACTAGGTGGTAGAGATAGACACTCTTGTTTAAGAAGTATCTCAATGAACACTTGAGTTGCCATGCTATAGAAACAAATTTGTCAGGCAAGAGTTTCCCTTAAGGAAACCATGTTGATTTTGGCCTACTTTATCATGTGCCTCCAAATACCCCAAAACCTCATCCTTAATAATAGAGTCCAACATCTTGCCAACCATTGAAGTCAGGCTAGCTGGCATATAATTTTCTGTCTTTATCCTCCATCTCTTCTTAAGAGGTGGAGCGACATTTGTAATTTTCCAGACCTCTAGAGCCATTCCAGAATCTAGTGATTCTTGAAAAATCACTACAGATGTCTCCCAAATCTCTTCAGCTACCTCTTTCAGAATTTTGAAGTGTAGTCTACCTAGTCCAGGTGACTTATCTACCTTCAGACCTTTCAGCTTCCCAAGCACCTTCTTCTTAGTAATAGCAGCTACACTCACCCCTGCCCCCTGACACTCTCAAATTTCTGGCATACTGCTGGTGTCTTACACAGTGCAGACTGATGCAAGATACTTATTGAGTTCATCTGCAACTTCTTTGTTCCCCATTACGACCTCTCCATTGTCATTTTCCAGCAGTCCGACATCAACTATCATCTTTTGTTTATGCTTCATATATCTGAAAAACCATTTGGTATCCTCTTTTATATTATTGGCTAGCTTACATTCATATTTCATCTTTTGTCTCCTTATTGCTTTCTTAGTTGCCTTCTGTTGGCTTTTAAGTTTACCAATGCTCTTGCTTCCCACTTTGCCTTCTCTTTTGCTTTCTTTCTGCTGTCTTTACTTCCCTATGAACATGAACAACCCTGAACCCACTTATTTGGTAAGAATTCCACACCCTGCAATGAAGACCTCTTCTCCTGTCTCTAACCTCCTCCTCTTCTTAAGACACCCCGCTCTGGTTATCTGCCTGCTCTGGATCTTTTCAATTTGAAATGCCGATGAGACATCAACCATCTCAACTTCAGCATTCCTCTCTCATTCTCAAACATTTTAATTTCCATCCCCATTTCATTTCCGACATGTCGGTCCATGGCCTCCTCTTGTGCCAGAATGGATCATTCTAACCTAGAAATCAATTTTAATTCCTTCATTGCCACAAAGTGTGAATCCTGGAACTTTCAACTCCCCAACACTGCAGGAGTACTTTCACCAGGAGGGGAATGATGCTCACACCATCTACTGTAAGGCAAGAGGCCTTGTCAATGAAACCCACATCCAGTAAATCATTAAAATACTTATGTACAGTTAGAAAAGATTGGCAGGACACACAGATACACAAGTGGAACAGACCCCTTCCAAGTCCTTTAGAATGGGAGTAGAATTAAAGTGATTCCTCAGTTTGACTCTGGTACATGGCCAGAGTACAATGTGCTCAGTTTGTTTATTTTCCTATATCTGAGAGGTGATTCTTTACTCAAAAGCAGGACTAATTGGATTAACTTTTACTGTACAAGAAATAGCAAGATTTTCTCATCTGTCTTCTCCCGAGGACCAAACTATAGTAAAGAGAGCATGGTTGGGGGAAGAGTCTGAAGGGAGAAATTGAGGGAAAACGGGGGGAGGCATGTAAGAGTGGGGGAAACAGCCAAAAAAATCCAGATGGCTCATTTCTATGGAGGCAGGCTAAAATAATGGTAAACTGTTTGTTCAGGGATGACCTCCTGATGGAATCCACCTCAGGGATAACTATTAAATTTTTCTAAGCAAGAACTGGGAGAATTTGAAATACTCGTCCGTATCTCATCTGTTACTGAAACAAATAGGTCAAAATGTGTCATCTGCAGTTGCTAATCTAAAACTGATTGCTGTGGCCTTTCTTTCCCACTGCTGGACAACAGGAAATGTAATTTCAAAAATATGATGCAATTGCAAGCACACTCAATCCTTAATTTTAAAATAAAATATATAATCTCACTATTTAACTGAGATTAAATAGACTAATTTAAATTTAAACAGCAAGATGATATATAATCTCAATGAGGAATTGGTGTTGATTAGCCAATGCAGCTTCATACCTTATGATGTCATCTATATCTCTCAATGTTTTTAACTATTTTTAACCGGTTTTAAGTGATCTTAAATCTGTTTCAAATTTTCTCTGTCCATTTATTTTTCTGTATCTGTGAGGTGGTTCTTTACTCAAATTGTTTTGCCTTCCTTTGTTTCAATATTCCAATCTATAACTCAGTATGCCGTAGTTCACCAGTGCTTCAACAATCACCTCATAATGAAGCAACATCTTCTGTTAACATCAAGCCTTGAAAAACAGAAAGGAAACTACATTTCCTATGTATGTGAACAACTTTTACTGAACCAAGTTCCGTATTTGCATTGGTGTATCACTGTCTGCCAATCATTCTAATCAGCCAATAGGAGCTGACTGTAAGCAACATTAAGATCTTAAGGCTGAATTTCAGCAGTGCAGAGGAAGCCACAATCAGAATTTACCAAAGGTCGCAGACCCAATATGTTACCCCTTTCACTTCACACAAATGCTGCAAGACCTATTGAGTATTTTCTGTTTTTAATTTCAGAAAACCAGCATCTGTAATTTTATAACTTTCACCATCAATAGTTTTGGGAAGGAGAGGAAATGTGAAGGCCCCATCATCCACAACATGTCCTCCTCTTGCTGCTGCCACCGTGAAGGAGGAACAGGAGATTCTGGACTCACACCACCAGGTTCAGGAACCGATGTGGATCACTTCACTCAACACTGAACTGAATCCACAACCTATGGACTCATTTTCAAGAATTCTATCACTTACGTTCACAGTATTATTTATTTACTTACTTATTTATCATTATTTTTATTTGTTACCGTTTTTGAATTTGCACAGTTGCCTTCATTTTATATTGATTGTCAGTCTTTGTGTGTAGCTTTTCATTGATTCTGTTGTAGTTCTTTGTTCTGCTGTGAATGCCTGCAAGAAAAGGCATCTCAAGGTAATATAAGGTGACAAATACGTATTTTGATTGTAAATTTACTTTGAATTTGAACTTCAAGACTACCACAATAAATGTTCATAATGTTGTGGACTGAAGGTCAACAAAAGCCACAGACTCCAGTGTCAACATTTGTCGAAACACAAAGGAATGCAGGATGTATTCTTTAATGCTTAAACAAATGACAATTTATAGCAAATAAAATCTACACATAAGCACATAGAATGTACAGTTCAGGAGCTCAATGGGCTTGCTTGTTCTCAGTAAGCTGGATGGCACAACACCTTGAAACATGAGCCTGTTGCAACATGCCATATTAAGTTATTAGTGTGTATTCACTGAGCAGTCACTCTCAATCTCAGCTGAATGGCCACATTAAGATGAGCTGCCTGAGGCTACAAACTAAGAATGGAAATAGCCTGAAACATCACAGTCACTACAACCTTTTACGAACTCTTCCTGTAAAATGGGTAACTGAGATCAAAAAGAAATCCCCAAGAAATGTTGGGGAGGGGAATAAAAAAATCAGAGAAGACTCATGGATGCTTACTATGAAGCAGCACTTGTCACCACCAAAGACTTTGTCTGCAGATTATTGATTAAGGAATCAACTAATATTGTGGCTGTCGACAAGTGGGATAGAGATCCTATTCTGGCACACAGTGCTTTAAACACAACCACTGTAAGTGCACTTGCACAAGGAGGCTACCAAGCCTGTAGAAGTGACATCAATCAGCAAGAAGCTCACTTGTACAATATTCTAATGCATTTATGCATAATGCAGGCACGAGGCACAACTGTAGCAGAAGCTCTGCACAAAAGAGGGAACGACTATTGTGATGGATGTTCAGCTTCCAGGGCCCAAGAGGCTTATTGCTAACCTCAGCTTTCTAGCACAGCAGCATGACCTTTCCAAAGGGTCAGAGTTGTTTTTGGCAAAGTGAAACTTCTAACCAATACTCCTTACTCAGCTTCTTGTTGTAAACAAATAAACAGTGAGGCTTAAAATCTCCTTTTGCCTTTAGGGCATTGCAGACAGTGAACCCTCACTATTTGAGCATTATTTAAACAGACCAAGCCTAAAATGCAAGACAATGATTCGATCTGTCTCAAAGAGCCTAGAGAGCCTCCACTTCACAAGGAGGTTCTTCTTATTTATTGGTATAGAATCCTAACAACAGTAATCTCTGACCCTGCTCTGATAGAACAATGCATGGTAGCTGTCTTTAATTCATCCAGAGACTAATTTGTCCCAAAGCAGTTCCATCAAACAGACACAGACTACAACTTCTAGGTCAACATAACACAAATCATGATTCAGTACAGCTGGGAAATTCTGTACAAAATGTACACAAAACCAGATTGGTAGGTTTGGGTTTTATGTGTCTGTTAAAATTTATTTGCATCTTTCATGAACCATTTGGGTAGCATGATATAATACAATTGTTTCCATCTTGTGTGGTATCAAAAGATATTTCTTGACGTCTTTAAGAACATTAATGAGATCTGTTTTTTTTATTATTGTAACTTAAAATGGGGGCTTTGAGCAAAAATAAACATTTCTAAAACAGGCATCCAGTCCTTCCCCTGAGCATGATTTTAAAGTATTAAAAGTTCATTTAAAACTGGTGATTCATCTTGTAGTTTAATTGGCGCACCTGAATCAGGTTCTCAATAAATTTATATTGTTTAAAAAATATTGTTGTTCCTTTGTCTGTACACTGAAAGAAATAATAACATAGCCTAAAGAGCCTTATCAATCTCACACAATCAGCTTCAACTAATGAACACAGCAAATTCTGTGAGTGGTTCTGAACAGGTCAACTCCTTACAGATGCATGAAACAGAAACATTAGTTTAGCTCACTCAAGGTACCATCTCACTTCCCAGACTCCCTCCCATCCCCAGTCCCATTTCCACAAAGACGCAGTATATGCACCTACTTTTATTTATGTTATGCTTTATCTATATCAAAACAATTTAAGGAAGTCACATCAAGACAGGTGCCTAACAGCAGGTTTGATGAGCAAACATTTTGTTTATCAAGTCAGCTGCTCAAAAATCTGCATGGTAAATAGTAATGTCTTTTTGCAAAATTAGAAGTGGTTTTGTAATTTATTCATGCCTCTAATGACTGGAAATAAAATTGTTAATAGCAGGAGGAATGTTACTTTTAAGGATATCCACTATCTCTAAAACACATCCCTTCGAGTTGTGCTGCACTTATCTGGCATCCAGTTTTACATTTTGAAAGCTATCAGACAAAATATCATGAGCTGTCCATCATTCTTACCTCAGGGATTCACCAACTGTACCATCCAACCTACAGGACTGTAGACAGTCTAAACAGAGAGCAATATGAGAAACAATGAAGGCCACAAAGACTAAGGCTATGAAATTCTACAATTTGCACAGAATAGTGACTATACTTGTTAGGCTTGGGAACATCCATCAAAAAATACAGTCAGCAATGCAGCCTGTGTCTCTGTGGCATTAACTCAGTGATGATGGGGCTGGGGGTGGGACCTTATGTTCAACAGGACATGAATGGGGAAATAGATTTTTTGTTATTGAGCTGAAAGCAGATTGTAAACAGATCCAGCTGTTGCCTACCATTTCCTGAGAACTAAGCATAATTTTTTAATGTACAATGATTGTTCTTACTGAGTAAAATGCTTATTTCTTTCCCTGTATAATTTAACCTGTTTTTATGCTCTCTTGCATGCTGCAAACAGTCTGGCTGTAAGTGACTGTCATTGTGGTCCTTCCAGTGCTGCAATTTCTATAGCTGTTCTTTAAAGAGGTATTTACCAAATGAATTAGGCAAGATTTTCATGGCAACAGGGGCAATGGTTGGATGTAAAAGCTTTCAGTAAAAGTAGGGTTAAAATTAAAGTTGTTTTGGGTAGCTGAGTGACTGAAAGATTAGGTCATAATACTGAACTCTACTATTGGTTAGCATAGTACAAATAGCCAATCATAACCTACAATATATTCACAGATCTGAAGCCCCAATCAGAAGACAGCACAGTCATAAAATGGTCTAAATAGAGGATTTAACCATACTTCTGCCAAAGTATCATGAAATATTTAAGTGTGTAAGGCAAACGCATGGTTCAGCTGCAGCACCTCACAGTGGTACAATAGGCAACTGGGTTAGCAAGAAGGAGTTTACAAGGCGATAGTAAGGTGAAGTAAATCAAAATAAAATACAGTTGTTAAGATTAGAGTAGGTTTAAGGCTAGATTTGTCAATACAGGCATGATTGATTGTGAACACATTTAAACATGCAGAGGCCAAATTCATTTTTCCTGACATGAGATGCATCAAAATAGTTATCATTTTTAGAAGCAAACTGAGTACAGAGAAGGAACATAGATGGGGAAGTAGGCCACTCGGGTTTCAGGCAAACATGCAGATCATGGCTGATCTGTAAATATCTCTAAGTCCTGGAATCTTTAACTCTTTCTTGACTATGTACTATTGGAGCTAATGTGCACAGGATTTCATTCATTGTTTTTTGGACCTGACTAGTGATCATAGAAGCAGGAAGTACCCTAACAAGCCCTTATTGGTAAAAACAGTGTAGCTTTACATGCCCTGGGATGCCAGGAAATGAACATTTTATATATTTAGCTGTAGAAAGGTAAATCACGATGAGACTTCCTTATGCCACTGACAAACCCAAGTAAATCTCTATACTCAGTATATACACAGTATTATGGTTATTATTCTACTATGTATTTATTGAGTATGCCCGCAAGGAAATGAATCTCAGGGTAATATATGGTGACATATATGTACTTTGATAATAAATTTACTTTGAACTTTGGCCAGCAAGGCAGGAAAAATTAACAAAGATAGAGAGTGAACATATAAATCGCATTATAAATTTGTCTGTAATAGAGTGATTTTCTAACTTTTTAAAAAATCATTCATTCACTCAAGGGATATGGGCATTGATGGAAAGGTTATTTTTTTAACGCCTATCCTAATTGCCCTATTTTTTTTAAAAACAAGATGCCTATACGAATCACTGCAGTCAATGGTGTGTAGTAGTTAATTAGTACAATTGCCTGGTTTCACAGATCATTTTAGGGCATTTGAAAGTCAGGCATACTACCATATGCATGGACTGGAGTCACATGTAGGATTGAGTGGCCAAGAACAGCTGATTTTCAACCCTGAATGACATCAGTGCATACCAGCCCCAAGGTTTTAGGAAGAACATTACTAATACTGAAGGTAATTTCAGATTATCTAAATTAAATTGAATTTAAATTTCTGAGTTACTAAAATGGGGTCTGAACTCAAGAATCTTGTGTTGATATGACTAAATATGTACCTGGGCATGGTGCCTAAACCATTAATTCAAGAACACATGATCTTTACAGCATTGCAATGGTGGTATCATTTGTAAAAAGCTAATTGAACTATTAAGCACTTGATTTCTATGATCTTTTTCTTACAAAATACATGATCTACTAAACATGATTTTAAAATCATTTTATAAATCTCACAGAAATAATAACTGCTCTATCATTTTTTGAAAACCCCATGATCAATTTCAAGTGATAAAATTTAATACCATCTTGCAAGCTATCAGCAGATAATGTGTGTAAAATTCCCCAATCTTTAGTTCTTTTGAATTACCTCCCTTTACCATGACTTAATGGACAACTAAATGCCAACCTGAATGCATGGAATATTTTGCCAAACCATGAACAACATTACTCCAGACAAATATAATCAGCACTATTTGAGTTTGATACATTCTAGATCCAACTTTATAATGTTGCTGACAGCATCCCTGCCATGTGACTGTGATAGTGATGATGAGGTATAAAATTAGAGCTTGTTTGTTAGTTTAATTTCTAGAAAATAGCAAAACAAGCTGTTCAGGGCTCTTTTTACTTACTTTGCCTCTTTGTCTGTGCACTGCCAAGACCAGAAGAAAACTATGTTACTTTATGACCAGGTTCTATGAGGTGAGCAGACATAATCTGAGATAAAGTAAGTGCCTTACCTTTTCTCACCAATTCTATTGCAATATTATTCAGATTAGGATTTCACAGAAAAACACAGCTGAAAGCCAATGTTCTAAATTTTCTAACAGTATCTTGTTGAATGTTGCAAATGGAGGAACTGCTGGTGAACAAAATCCCTCATTCAAGTGCACACCCTGTTTGACTGAATCAATTGCCTTTTTCCAAACCTTGAGAAGTCAGGTACCAATAATTCAGTTATTTAAGAGGAACCTTTCCTCACACTAATTTGTTTTGTTGTAAATGCATTATTCTGCAAAGCAAATTCAATGTTCAAAGGCAGAGACTTCAATCAATTTGCTAGTTAGAAGGCATCTGATAAGAAATGACAGTAACTTTTGGTAGATTTCTAATTACACTCATCTTACCTACACAAATTATCAAATCAGCACAATCTAGGGTCCATTTTGTTTCATGGTGCCGTATGAATAGACTGTCATTATTTGATAGTACTAAATATTTGAAAAGGAACCAAGCAGGGAAGCTCATTATTTTTACAGCTGGGGTGTTAGAGTGTTTCCCATCACGCACAGGACTGACATAAGATCACATGGAATCCAGTTCCATTTGTGGTTAAATCACTAGTTATCACTCTTACTTAGGGTGTATCAGCATCTGTCCCTTTCAATAAGTGAAAAAAAGATACAAAGAGATATCAATTTCCACTCTTACTCAGTGGGACAGCAGACCATTTTGCTTCCCATGCCTTCCCCAGCATTCAGTTAAATCACAAAGGATCCAATCCTGAATTCTGTTTATGCTGCTTTGACACATCAAGCAAAGGTCCATACATCCCCCACCCAAAGATTAGGAGACTGAGAATTCCAAATAACTCTGCCTCTATTTAAAAGTGCTTCCAGATTTCCTGCTAAACTGCCCACCTCAGCATTCAGATTATGACGCTATCTTCCCTGCCAGACAAAATACTTTCATTATGTTGGATGTATCAAAGAATTTACCCATCACTGTGAGATCCTCCTTCAAGTATCCATACTCAAATACAAGATGATTTTATGCAATATATCTATCTTTTTTGAACCCTTAAATTCTGATACTATTGTACTGAATCTATGCTGCATCATTCCGCAAACTTACCACAAAAGTACAAAAGGTTGATGCACGGTTTCTTTGACCCAAACTGGAATGCAATACTTGAGTAGAGTGTGAGCAAACTTCTATACAACTGGTGCATAATATCTTTGGCTTTGTATGATAGATTCCTTTTGAAATAAAGGCCGCTATCACTTTAATTGTTTAGTTTTCCTCTTATACTACACCACACAGAAAAATCAAGATGTCCTTTTACAAGTATTGAGTGACCCTCCTGCCTAAGTTTTCTTATCCAGTTGATGTAAAGGTATTGCTCAACTCATGAAAGGGTTGCAAAAATACTTTGTGAAGCAAAAATTTTGTAAGTAGAAAATTGGAAATAAGGCATGAGAAAGCAGAATCTTCTTTGAGGCAGATTATTGATAAGCAAGGAGATAAGAGGTTATAACTGAATGATAGAGCAGGCTTGAGGGGATGAACATTTATGCCTGTTCCTAATTTGTATCTTTTAATAAGTGGCTCTGCAATGTTGAGATGGTAGCAAGGAAAGAAAAAGGCAGAGTGATCACAATTGTTCACATCGATGGTAGTGGTATTGATGTTGATGGCAAGGGTTCTTCTTGCAAAAAATGTCCCAATATTGAAAGCTCAAATTCATCATCATTATCACCATCATTATACAAGTGTTCCTGGGTAATGATTGAAGCTTACAGTAGGTGATGATGGAAGTCTGGACTGCTCACTTCTTCTTCAGCTGATATAAACCCTTCTAGTAAAGAATCACATTTTCTATCATACAGACACACATAACTTTGCACTCCACGTTGGGATCTTTGAATGTGGGAATCACTTTCTTGATATAGAACATCTTGAAAAGTCTTTCCACAGACAGCTGATTTGGTGGAGTTCCATCATGTTCAGATTTTGACCTCTGTTTTTCAAGCTTTTAGAGATCCTCATTTGTGAACTCTTTGGTATGAGTTTCAAATAAATCTTCTGCATCATCCTGGTCTGTGTCAATAAAACTGCCATCTCGACCTTGTTAACTGGGAGATTTTTCAGGCTCATAAACCAATGAAAATTATGCACTCATTCTGACTGTAATTACTTTCATATTCCAATCATTATTACACAGGCTATATCAAATTATGGCATTGATGTAGTCCACCTTGACTTTGCACTTCTGCAGGTTTGCCCCAGTTTTGTGACATGTCGCATTGCCTGTTACAACTAGTAAACTTGGATATAATGTGGCACCCTTGGCATTGGGTTGCAACAATGAAGTGAAACCAAACACAAAAAATGTTCCTGATATTGCCATATTCTTGTCCTCAAAGCTAACTGAAAGGCCAGGGGCAATGTTGATGATCTCCTTTTTTTAAAAGAACAGGGTTTTGCTTCCTCTACCATCAATGCTGCCTTCACCCACATCTCTTCCATTTCTTGGACATCCATCCCTATCCCGTCTTCCCATTGCCATAATAAGGATAGGGTTCCTCTTGTCTTTACCTAGTACCCCATGAGCCTCTGTGTGACATCCACCATCTTCAACAAGATCCAACTACTAAACACATCTTTCCATCCCCACACCCTGTGACTCACTGTCCACATGTCCTTTCCCACTGATTTCCCTCCTGGCACTTATCCTTGTAAGCCAGGACAAGTGCTACATTTGCCCTTTCACCTCCTCCCTCACCACCATTCAGGACCCAAAGCAGCCCTTACAGTGAGACAACACATTACTTGCAACTCTGTTAAAGTCATTTACTGTATCCAGTGTGGTCTCTTCTACGTTGGTGAGCCCCGACCTAGATTGGGGAACTGCTTTGTTCAACACCTTTGCTCCGTTTGCCACAACAGGCAGGATTTCCTGGTGACCATTCATTTTCATGCTACTTCATTCACCATATTCTGTCTTGGTAGCCTCGAACCTGACTGCATGAACGTTGATTTCTCTAACTTCTAATCATTCCTCCCTCCTCTCTATTCTGTTTCCCATTCTGGCTCCCCTCTTACCTCTTCCCTTCTGCTCACCTGCCGATCACCTCCTTCTAGTGTCCGTCCTCCCTTTCTCCCAAGGTCCACTATCCTCTCCAATCAGATTTCTTCTTCTTCAGACCTTTACCTCTTCCTCCTATCACCTCCCAGCTTCTCACTTCATTCCCCCTCACCTAGCTCCATCTATCACATGCTAGCTTACACTACATCCCCTCCCCTCCACCCCCACCCACCTTCTTATTCTGGCTTCTTCCCCCTTCCCTTCCAGTCCTGATGAAGGGTCTCAGCACGAAACATCAACTACTTATTCCCCTCCTGACCTGCTGAGTTCCTTCAGCATTTTGCGTATTGCTTGATGATGAACGGGCTCTGGTGTCAAGGTTACTCCTTGCACAATATTGTTTGATGAAAGGGGAGAAAAACATTCTGAAGTAATCTTTGAAGATCAAAATTATCATCCAGTCTTTTCTTTTGATAGGTTACCATACTATTGGAAGATTTGCATCTGAATATCATTTTAGAACCCTTAGGTTCCTTAGGTGGAAAAATTTGGGAGACAAGCTTAATTCACTCTATGGATTGCTTCCAAAGAGAAGAGTAAAGTACAATAGAAAGTAAATAAAAAGGTTATTGATGTTACTATGATTTATGACCAGAAGTGCTGAGTTGAACATCTGGAGTACAATTCAACTCAGAAATGTCTGTAATCATGTTCCAACCAGAAGTTAGTTAATTTTTATTTTCTGGCACTTAAGTAATTGACATGTGATTGGACTTTGTATTCTGAATAACTATTTGATGCCATTGATTTATTATTTTTAGATTAATTAAGGAGCTTAATTTCTTTACTTTCTAATCAAATTAAATAATTGGTATCTTTCTGATTTATTTTGGGGATATGACCAGCCCCGCTGGGCAAGGGGTGGCATGTATTTATTTATTCTGGCAGTTATACTCACAATCTAAAAGAGAAGAAATCCTTTTACCTTCCAGGTCAATTATTTGGCTTTGTGCTCGCTGACACTCTGTTACACGGGAAGAAATCTTCACGTCTGATGCAGAGTCAGTGCAGCTTAGTTAAAAGGGGGGTATCTGTATGAGAGGCTGGAGGAGAAGGGTCCTTCGTATCATGCACACCAATCCATGGTATGTGGTTCTCCACACGTGGTGTTTTTTGAAAGGATCTGCATGATATTTGGATATCCAGGTCTGTGTGGGCCTTGTTAATTGCTGCTTGACTGCATTTTCAAAGGTGTAGCAAATACTGGTGATGAAAGTTCAATTTTTCACTCTTATTTCCAAAAAAAGATTTTTAGAATAGTACAATAAGGCAACAGAGAGATTTAATGAGAGCACAGTTATCAATGTGGTGCATGTAGACTTTGAGTCGGGTTTTGAAAAGACGTCACATAATAGCTTTGCTGTGACACCCTTTGGAGTGGGGTTTCAGGACAAGAGGTTACAGGTACAAAATAAAGGGGAAGGAATTTAAGGGATCATGGTAAAGATATTGCCTGCACAGCATGTGCTTAGAATCTGGATTTGGAGCCTATGGAGAAAGTTTCCATTGTGGCCTTCGTGATAAATTGAATCTGTACATGGTGAGGAAAGATGCGCTTATCTACAGAGAAAGAGTCAATGGATAGAACTACAGAGGTACTCTGGTAGATTTCATGCCATCATGGTGAGCCAAGATACCTCTGTATTGTAATCATTCTATGATTAATGTTTCACTAATTTACAGAAAACAACAATTTCAATAGGACAAAAGTGACATCGGACAATGTTACTGAATGTGCTTTAAGTGACGAACTGGGCCAGTCCAGAGCAGAAGAGTCAGTATTTTAAAATCTTAACAACTGTATTCTCTTTTGTTAAAATAAGTGCATTATAATTTGGAACAAAGCATGATTCTAATTTGTGCAAAATATTTTAATTTGTGATAAATCCAACACACATGTGCATTTTCTTGCAGGATTCAAATATAATTCAAATTCCTTGCCAGCAAGGAAAGTGAGTACAGGTCTTAACCAGTTATGTAGTTGTAGTTTTTAGAAAATAGTCCAGGTATACTAATGGCTTCCATGCAGACTATTGCCATTTCTTAGAAAACAAAGGAATGAGGCTGTTATTCTTAATTATGTATGTATAGAATTATTTAAAAATGTTTTGAAGTATTTCATTATGTTTTAAATGATTGTACTAATTCAACTTTTTAATTGCTTGTTTCCTTCATAATTTACGAATACTGTATGTACTTCTAAACATTAGAGATTTCAGGCCAATGATCTTTTGTGAGAATGTTAACTTGCTTTTTCTGTCTACAACATTGTTTATATTTCAGATTTCCACAATGTACAGTAATTCACTTCTAAGTAACAGTTAGCTTTGTATCATGGAAGATTCTGCAAGTAATAGCACTTTGAGCCATTGGAAGTTGATTTTTCTCCAAACTTTAGCTTTGAGCTCATTTTTTTTAAACATTGTATTCATTTCTCATGGTTTAATACCTCTGATTTCACTCAGGCCCAGTAAGGAAAGTACAAGATATTCAGTAGCCCAGCCCTATCTTTGTACTGTAAGTTTATGCAGGGAGTTGGGAAAGGTGGTGGCCAGATCACAAAATCAGACCATACAGTTTGTTGGATAGCTTGTTCAGCTCAGAGAAAAGGCTCCTCCTTATGGATTTAACCTCTGTCAGCCACAATCAGCTATCAAGTTTCCTGAGACCTAGGAAACCAGACATCCTATGGTTAAAAATAGAATGACTGTTAAAATGCAGGCAGGTGGGCTTATTATAATACATAAATGATCTAGCTGTCTAACCAAAAGCAGAGTAGCTGCTCAGCCTTTTCTCAACCACTTCAAAACAGGATGCTGGTGGGTTCGATTCTGAGCACAGTTTTTATTTTGCATTTAAACCTTTGATATGGCCTATTTTTGGGAGTTAGGATTCATCCATTTAATTAGGTTGATGTATTTATTTTTTTCCCACTTCTCTGCCCAAAAGGTTGAGATAACTAAAGTTCAACAAAGTTCATCCCCATCTTGATAAACAAAATTTTTCAGAGGCTGACTGGAAGAGTTTTTTTCCCTCTGCCTAATCAAGTGGTTTGCTCTCTTTACTGATAAAAGAAATGACAACTACTTAAACTAGATGAACCGAGTTCAAAGTTGTGAACCTTTAATACTCCTTTGCAAGATATTGTTTTCTTCATAGGGCCCCTGCCTCCTCCTTCTTCAATCCTGACGAAGGGTCTTGGCCCGAAACGTTGACTGCTCATTTCAATGGATGCTGCCCGATCTGCTGAGTTCATCCAGCTTTTGTACGTGTTGATTTGACCACAGCATCTGCAGTGTACTTTGTGCTTACCGTTTTCTTAGGCTTCCATTTGGAATTGCATCAGCTCCTGAAGTCTACCATAAAACCATTCATGTTATATGAGCACATTGAGGGCGTAGATACTTCCATGGACAATATTATTGTTTGGGGATCATTTAAACAAGAGCATGACGCCAGATTCAGACAAGTCTTAGAGGCAACACGCAAGGCAAACCTGAAGTTGAATAATGACAAATATCAGCTAGGAGTGACTGAACTTACCTTTGTGGATAATGTCATCAGCAATGAGGGTGTGCGTCCTGATCCATTGAAGGTTTCTGCTATTGAGAACATGCCAAGACCACAATGTAAAAAGGATGTTCAAAGGTTTATGGGAATGGTCAACTACATGGGAAGATTCATACCCAATCTTTTGGAACAGCTTGTTCCATTGAGGCAGCTAACAGAAAAGAAAAATGAATGGAGCTGGAGTCATAAACAGGAGAAGGCATGGCAAAGTCTCAAGGAAGTGCTCACCAAAGAACCTGTGTTGAAATTCTATGATGCTGAGAGACCCATCAAAATCTCATGTGATGCATCTCAAGCAGGCTTAGGGGCAGTATTACTCCAAAAACGTGATCTGGAAAGGCTACCAGTGGCATATGCATCTCCTGCATTATCCGATCCAGAAACAAGGTATGCCCAAATTGAAAAAGAATTGCTCAGCATTATGTTTGCTTGCGAGAGATTTCATCAGTTTGTATCAGGGCAATCTACTGATGTTGAAACTGATCATAAGACTCTGATTGCATTGTTTAACAAACCTTTAAGTGACTATCCTTTGTGAATTCAGCGAATGATGATCAAATTGCAAAGATATGCATTGAATGTGTCATTAGTACACATTCATGTACATGGCTGACACACCTTCCAGAGCTGTGGACCCAACAACAAAAAACAGGGACATGTCTTGAGACAGAGAAGGACAAAATTCTGAGTCAGGTAATACAAGTGGTGATGGATGGATGACCAGATAATAAGCATGACTTTACCTCAGAAGTACAAGAATATTGGAACCACAGATCAAAACTTTATGTTGCGGATGGGATATTGTGCAAGGCAGCAGAATTGTGATTCTTAAAAGTCTCTGAAAAAAATGCTTGGGAAAATTCATGAAGGTCACCTAGGTATTGAAAAGTGTAAGGGAAGGGCACAGGAAGTGATGTTTTGGCCCAGGATAAATCAAAAAATTGCTGAATTGGTGTCTTCTTGTCTAATATGCTTTAACTACCAACCTAGCAACCCTAAGGAGCCACTGCATCCACATCCTCGTCCTCAGAGATCTTATCAGAAGGTAGGCATTGATCTGTTTGTAACTGACAACAAAGATTATCTATTAATAACAGATTACTACTCCTTGTATCCTGAAGTATGTGGTTTGGGCAGAACAACAGCAGAGAATATAATTACATGCATGAAATCAGTTTTTTCCAGACATGGTGTACCTGATGAAGTTTTCACAGACAATGGTCCACAATTCAATGGTGAATGCATGAGACATTTTGCTCAGGAATGGGGCTTTGTTTATACAACATCTAGTCTGTTTTCCCCTCAGTCGAATGGATTAGTTGAGAAGTCGGTAGGAATTATTAAGAAAGTGATGCACAAAGCAAAAGATAGTGATTGTGATTTTTATAGTATTGTTAGCCTATCGCAGTACTCCACTGGAATGTGGATTTTCACCTGCTCAGCTCTTGATGGGATGCCGTTTGAGATCCAATCTGCCAATAGATGAGAGCCTTCTGAGATCAGAGGGAGGTGAACAAGTGAAAAGGTGGAGAGATGAACACAAAGTAAAGCAGAAAACATATTTTGATAGATGTTCTCCTCCATTACCTGAACTGCACCAAGGAGATGAAGTGAGGATACAAGACAAAATGAACACATGGACACAGAAAGCTACAGTACTTGAAGAAATACAACCCGGATCATACATGGTCCAAACAGAAGGAACAGTGTTAAGAAGAAATCGCAAAGACCTTAAGAAAGAGCCAACTTTAGAGTTTTGGTTAACTTATGCAGACCAGATGAAACATGAAAATAATAATGAAATACAAGAACTGTATGAACCACTTAGAAGGTGGGGTTTAGAACCACTACTAGTGTTCGTAAACGCCCAGAGAGAATGATAGAGACAAGTTAAATTATGCATTTGTTTTGATTAATGTTGCTAATTGTTTTTCTTTTTAAGGAAAGGAAGATATGGTGATATCACGTGTCACGTGTAGGAATGTGATTGGACAGAATTCGGAGCATGCGCAGAAGTGACAGAATGATCTAGAAGCTTGTATGTTAAAACATGGTTGCTGTTTGCTGTTAAAGTTCTAGTTATGTTCTCCAGAATATGTTTCTTTATGAGTAACCCACGGTACATATAGAGAACACAACAGATGGGTGGGTTAGTAAGTCTACGGATGATACCAAGATTGGCGGAGTTGTGGATTGTGTAGAAGACTGGCAAAGAATACAACGCAATATAGATCAGTTGCAGATATGGACAGAGAACTGGTAGTTGGAGGTCAACCCAGATAAATGTGAGGTGTTGCAGCTTGGTAGGGCAAATGCAAGGAGACAGTACATTGTACAAGATCCTTAGCAGTGATGCTAAGCAGACAGATCTTGGGATCCAAGTTCATAGCTCATTGAAAGTGGCTACACAGGTCAATAAAGTGGTTAAAAAGGCTTATGGAATGCTTGTTTTTATTAGTCGAGGCATTGAGTTCAATGTCAGGAGGTTATGTTGCAACTTTATAAAACTCTGGTTATTGCATACAGTTCTATTTGACCCACTACAGAAAGGATGTTGATGCTTTACAGAGGGTGCAGCCTGGTTTAGAGGGGACAAGCTATCATGAGAGTCTGGATAAACTTTGGTTGTTTTCTCTGGAGGGCCAGAGGCTGAGGGGAGATCTGACAGAGTTTTTATAAGATGATGAGAGGCATAGATAAAGTTGATAGGGAGCATCTATTTTTCAGGTTCGAAATGTCTAATAACAGAGGGCATGCATTGAAGGTGAGAGAGGGTAGGTTCAAGGGGGATGTGAGGGCTAAGTTTTTTACTCAGAGAGTGTTGTGGATGCCTGGAATGTGCTGTCTGGTACGGTGGTAGAGGCAAATACATTAGAGACATTTAAGAGATGTTTGGATAGGCACATGGATGGAAAGAAGATGGAGGGGTGTGGACATGGTGTAGCTAGGAGGGATTAGTGTTTGAGTGTTTTTGATTTGCTTCCTAGCTGATTCGACACAACATTAAAGGCCAAATGCCTTGTTCCTATTCTGTACTGTTCTATGCTTTCTGTTCCAATGCTTGAAGATTCTGGTTTTGAAATCAGATCAACCTCTCCAATCTACTATGATAGGGTCTCTACAATGGTTATTCAAATGCAGAACCGTTTATTTCTGAACATTCTTAGGATTTTCCCATTTGTAAGCTCTTTTCTTTGTTTTTGATTTAACTCTGCAGTTTGTATCACAGACTCATAAATTTATGTCACAGGATAAAGTTATTTGCACCTTTCTGCCTAAGATAACAAGAAGATGAGCTACCAGAAATGATACCACCTCCCTACTCCCAATTGGCACCTCTGTACATTACAGCATTATCAAGTTCTCATCATTTGCTGCTTTCCTCAAAGATGTACACCGGGAAGACTGAGATAGCTGAAGTGTGACATTTTCAGGAAGTAACTACCGCAAAATATTAAGTAAGTGTTATATGCAGACCTTTCAAAATGTTGCAGATCAATGGATTACCCATGGTTTTGTTTATAGCTGTGGTGTTGTTTTACGAAGACAATGTATCGTATAATGCAAAACGCTGCTAAAATTGACTGTACTTCATTAAGGTCACAAAGTTTAATTGCAAAGCAAGCACACAATCAGATGAGTTGATTTAATTATTGTTTGCTCTAGCAATTTTGTAAACTCAAATCCACTCTTCAGTTCAGCCTAAAGTAGTTAATGTTTTAAGATTATGCTGCACCTATAGCAAAGTACAAAGTGGAGACAGCAGAGGCTGCAGATGCTGGAATCTGGAGCTACATCAGTTAAAATGAAGGGTCTCAATCTGAAATGTTTAATGTTAGTTTCCCTCAGCAGATGCTGCACAAGCCTGAGTCAAAGTACAAATTCAGGACAAGGACATCTACAGTTGAAGTCAGAAGTTTACATACACCTTAGCCAAATATATTTAAACTCAGTTTTTCACAATTCCTGACATTTAATCCTCGAAAACGTTCCCTGTCTTAGGTCAGTTAGGATCACTACATCATTTCAAGAATGTGAAATGTCAGAATAATAGTAGAGAGAATGATTTATTTCAGCTTTTATTTCTTTCATCACTTACCCAGTGGGTCAGAAGTTTACATACACTTTGTTAGTATTTGGTAGCATTGCTTTTAAATAGTTTAACTTGTGTCAAACGTTTTGGGTCGCCTTCCACAAGCTTCTCACAATAAGTTGCTGGAATTTTGTTCCATTCCTCCAGACAGAACTGGTGTAACTGAGTCAGGTTTGTAGGCCTCCTTGCTCGCACACGCTTTTTCAGTTCTGCCCATAAATTTTCTATCAGATTGAGGTCCGAGCTTTGTGAAGGCCACTCCAGTACCTTGACTTTGTTGTCGTTAAACAATTTTGCCACAATTTTGGAGATATGCTTGGGGTCATTGTCCATTTGGAAGACCCATTTGCGACCGAGCTTTGACTTCCTGGCTGACGTCTTGAGATGCTGCTTCAATATATCCACATAATTTTCCTTCCTCATGATGCCATCTATTTTGTGAAGTGCATCAGTCCCTCCTGCAGCAAAGCAGCCCCACAACATGATGCTGCCACCCCCATGCTTCACAGTTGGGATGGTGTTCTTCGGCTTGCAAGCCTCACCCTTTTTCCTCCAAACATAATGATGGTCATTATGGTCACCAGTTCAATTTTTATTTCATCAGACCAGAGGACATTTCTCCAAAAAGTAAGATCGTTGTCCCCATGTGCACTTGCAAACTGTAGTCTGGCTTTTTTATGGCGGTTTTGGAGCAGAGGCTTCTTCCTTGCTGAGCAGTCTTTCAGGTTATGTCGACATAGGACTCGTTTTACTGTGGATATAGATACTTGTCTACCTGTTTCCTCCAGCATCTTCACAAGGTCCTTTGCTGTTGTTCTGGGATTGAGTTGCACTTTTTGCGCCAAAGTACATTCATCTCTAGGAGACAGAATGCGTCTCCTTCCTGAGTGGTATGATGGCTGCATGGTCCCATGGTGTTTATACTTGTGTACTATTGTTTGTACAGATGAACGTTTCTACAGATTAACGTGTTTGGAAATTGCTCCCAAGGGTGAACCAGACTTGACATCATTTTCTGATCTCAATCCAATAGAAAATTTGTGGGCAGAACTGAAAAAGCGTGTGCGAGCAAGGAGGCCTACAAACCTGACTCAGTTACACCAGTTCTGTCTGGAGGAATGGAACAAAATTCCAGCAACTTATTGTGATAAGCTTGTGGAAGGCTACCCAAAACGTTTGACCCAAGTTAAACTATTTAAAGGCAATGCTACCAAATACTAACAAAGTGTATGTAAACCTCTGACCCACTGGGAAAGTGATGAAAGAAATAAAAGCTGAAATAAATCATTCTCTCTACTATTATTCTGACATTTCACTTTCTTAAAATAAAGGTGATCCTAACTGACCTCAGACAGGGAATGTTTTCTAGGATTAAATATCAGGAATTGTGAAAAACTGAGTTTAAATATATTTGGCTAAGATGTATGTAAACTTCTGACTTCAACCGTATTTGCACTTTAAGGAACCTTAAGGTAGAGAACTGAGGGCAAAATCGAGGGAGCTATTTGTGATTCAATTGAATATTATGATCAGAGGCTATAGGATTTATTCTTGGAAGGTTAGGATTGAATGCCTTTTTTATACTTATGTACTCATCTTTCAAAAGTAGGCTACATTTACAACAAATGATGTGCAAGTACATTACCTAATGCAAAGTACACGTAAATCCATTATTTAGAAAGCTCATGATGTAAAGAGCCTAGAACCACACCAAAGAATCATGTAAGATACCTATTTGTTAAATACATAATAAACACAAGAAAATCTGCAGATGCTGGAAATCCAAAGCAACACACACAAAATGCTGGAGGAACTCAGCAGGTCAGGGAGCATCTATGGAAAAGAGTAAACAGTCAATGTTTCGGGCCGAGACACTTCATCAGGACAATGAAGATATTAGACTTCGATCTTGGCACTGGAAAGTGAGGATATTTTGAGAAAACGAACTGTGGAATTGTGAATAATATATACACTGACTAGAGATCCTACTGAATTTGCAAGAGTAAAATATCTTTGCCACATAGAGAAATAATTATGGTTTCTTTTGCTGGACTGAATTTTAGCAAACGTTATAAATCCATGACTTAACGTAGGAAAGGGATGCCACAAGTAGATGGGCCTGACTAAATAATGAAATATTTTTGTTCAAAAATGCATTCCAAAATTCACTTTTCTGTCACCCCTTGTAAATCTTAATTTGAATGTTAATGTGGCTTACGCAGGATCTGAGCTCTTTGTATACAGACATGAACAATGCTGACAAATCCATGAAAGGCAAATTTTAGACCTAACCTCTTAGTGATGAAACACATAGAACTGTGCAGATGCCTTAGGCACATATATATATAGCCAGGGTGCCTCAGACATTTGCACAATACTACAGTATTTTATGTATTGCACTGTACTGCTGCAAAAAAAAAACAAATTTCATGACAGATGTGAGTGATGATAAATCTGATTCTGATATGGGTCTCTATTGTGGACTGAACATGGGAAGGGAGTGGGAAACACCAGAGAGACATTCTGGAGTAATCAATAAACCTATTGTTTGGAATCAAATGACCTTTCCTGGTGTCTCAGGACTGGGTGTGTCTGCACCCACACCTTTCCCTGCCCCTGGCATTCCTTCTCTGCCACCTGTCCAACAACCCCCCACGGCACTCCATTCTCACCATTCCCAATATGTTTTGCCCCCATTATATTTACAAACTTGCTTTCTGCTCTACATTGACAAATAAAGCACTGTGCAAAAGTCTTAGGCACCCTAGCTATACCTATGTGTGCCTGAGACCTTTGCACAGTTCTGTATTGCATTTTTTGTCATGTTATTAAACTTAGTTCAGAATTTTTAAAATATACATTAAAAATTGAACTTGAAATGTTCTTCACTGCAAATGTGAAGAACTTAGTTGTAGATCTGAAAGACTTATGATCCTGTATAAACTGAGATAATGAAAAATGATTTTTTTTTACAACTTCACCTAAAGAACACCATTACAGAATGTTATGGACAGTGATTAGAATATTTTTAATATAATCAATGTGTGAATAATGCTACAATAGGCTTAAAATGAGATATTGCACAGTAGAAAGTGGAATGAATTTTCAAATTCTAAGGAGTGTTACAGTGAACCTCCAATACACTGACAATCCTTGCTGTAATGAATTTTATCACTGAACTGAATTATTTTTGCCTTCAGGCTTCTTTAACAGCATGCAGGATCATTTCCACTGAGATGCTGTAACTGATGGTTCATGATGCAAAATGGAAAAGACCCTATTAACATAATGGTACTTCATTCAAGTTGCCAGAGGTAGTACAAGATGTTCAGAATGAAATGAACACTTATGATAGTTTTATATACAGAAGATATGAAATATATTGTATGCAGAGTTGTTATAGAGCAGGCTTATTTTTAATTGCTTTATTTTTATAACAAACTTATTTTATTTTCCAGAGGAAAATGTTTAAACTCACATATCTTTTTCTTTCATTAATGTCTTTTTTTCCTGTTCTTCAAAGCACCAATTTAAAAAAAAGACAGTGATCAAAATAATGTTTACTTGCAATACAAAGAAAACTTTGAGATTTAATCCTCAAAATTTTGGATTTTGGAAAATAAGTGTAATTGGAAAACTACTTCATTATGAGAAAGGTTGCAAATTATGCCAAGGCTTGACATAACCTTAAATTCAGATCATTTTCTAAATGACTTTTAGTTTTGTTTTTGCTGTTTCTATCTTCCAAATGACTAGAGTGAGGTAGACCTTTTCAATACATACGAGAATGTTTACTCTCTGGAAGCCTTGTATTATAACAACACTGAAGCTTAATTTTTTAACTCAAAAAGAATATGCCACTATCTAGAGCCAAATTCACGAAGATACTGAACTCAGACTGATATCAATGTATAAAATCCTTGCAGCTTTGATTACTACTTTTGGCGCAATAAAATGTGCAAATCCAATTTGCCTTGATATCATATCCCTGCTATTTTAAAGGCAGCCAACTTCCCTCACACCACTCCCAGCACAAACTACCTATTCATTATGTATTTCAACAATACAACTTTGTCATCTGAACCCCGATGTCTAATAAACTATCTTTCTTTTATCCCCACTGTAGCATCTAATGTGACCTTCCAGATGAATCTGTTTTATCAATGCTTATATTGTCAGTGATCTTCTGAGCTTTCCTATCCATTTCCAACAGTACAATCCTTTAAAAATATTGTGATATTGGAGACTATGTATAATTATAACTGTCCTTGTGCCAAAATATTTCCCATTGTAGCCAGCTATAATACTCTCTCACTTAGAAGTAGCTGATATTCACTTTACCACCTCAGGTTTACAGTTTTAGCTGTGGCAAGATTCAAAGAATTGCTTAAAAAATCTATAAAAAGAAGCATAAAGAACAGAAGCAGGATAAGACTATAGGCCACTGAAACCTGTCCCAAAATTTAATACCATAGCTGATGTCTTGCCTCAGAACAATGTTCCTGCACTAATCCCATGTCTCGTGATCTCCCTAATACTTAATCTGCCCCAAATATACTCAGCAAATGAACCTCTGTGGCCCTTGAGTACAGACTTCCAAAAATTCATTACTTGATAAAGTATTATCTTCGTCTCTTAGTTGTAAATGGCTGACCCTTTATTTTGAACCCTGTTCCTAGACACCAGAGTCAGGGGAAAATCTGTTGAGTCCTGTAACTAATTTACATATTTCAATTAAATCACTTCTCATTCTTCTAAATCAGGTAGAATGCAGGCACAAACACAAGAAAACCTGCAGATGCTGGAAATCCTTGCAACACTTTGCAGTCCTGATGAAGGGTCTCAACCCAAAACTTCGACTGTTTACTCTTTTCCACAGATGCTGCCTGGCCTGCTGAGTTCCTCCAGCATTTTGTATGCGTTGAGTACAGGCACAATCTACTTAATCTCTCTCGTCATGACAAACCAGCCTCCCCATTAATAATCTGCTAAACCCCTGCTGCACCCTCTTTATTATAAATAAAACATTTGTATATTCTTTCTTAAGGAGACCTGAGCTGTATCCAATTTTCCAGATATATAATCAGAAATGAATCAGATTAATATCACTGGCGTATGTCATGAAATAAGTAATCCAAAAAGAGAGCCAAAGAAAGAGAGGTGGTGTACAAAGTACATAGGTTCATTGTTGGTTTGTCCATTCAGAAATCTGATAGTGAAGGGGAAGAAACCGTTCCTAAGACATTGATGGTAGCAATGAGAACAGGGCATGTCTTGTGTGATGCGGGCTGTTCCTCAGGAGCCAGGTCTGACATTACTGCTTTTCATGCTGAATCAAGCTTTACACTTGGGTGCACAGGGCATGATTTAAAAACCTGCAGACTATACCATCTGTGAACATGTGATAGACATTAGGAAATTAGGGCTAAGGGTGCAAAAGTGGACATTCATGTAACAGATGGAACTTAGATCATAAGATATAGGAGCAATATTAGGTCATTCAGTCCATCATGTCTGCTCCGCCAAATTTAATGCAAATAGGCATGAAATAAACCACAATTGAATATTTCCTCTGAAAGACTGACTTCGCGCCCACAGCTTCCAGTCATAAAATGTACAGGCCCTCTTCACCTTCTTCCCAATATCTATGAGAAACATTGACCTAATAGATTCATTTCAATATGTTCTCATCCCACACAAGTTATTTCTTTCTACCTTCACTACCTTTTCTTCCCTGGGTGAGACAATTCCCACCTACATTCATGACACAGCTGATGCTCTCTATTGCTCTGATGGTTTGTGGTTTCCCAGAGCAAACCATCTTATTTTCACAATGGACTTCACAGTGCCTACATCTCTATCCTCTACCAGGATGACCAGAGGGTCCTTTGCTTCAATCTTGAACTATAGTCCAATCATCCCCCCCCCCCCGCAGTTTTTATTCTCATATTGAACAAGTCCTCCTGCAACTCCTTTGCCACTTTTTCCTGTACACTGATGATTGTGTTGGTACAACGCTATGCCTTGCACAGAACTCGAACTTTTCATCACCTATTCTGCAAACATTGCACTTTCACATAACCTCTGACTCTTCCTTTTCCATTCTTGACTTCCCTATCACTATGTCAGGGACAAGTTAATGACAAATATCCATTACAAGTTCCGACTTCCATAGCTATCTTGACTATACCTGCTCTCACCTTGCTGTCTGTAAAAACACCATTCCATTATTACAGTTTCTTCAGCTCTGTTGTATCTATCTGACAACAACACGCAATACCAGTATTTGTGAGATAGCATCCTTTCTCCTGAATTGTGGTTTTCCATTCACCACACCAGACTGAGCACTCAAAAGATCTGTAGTTTCTGCCACCAACAAACAGATAAAGCTATTAAGAGAAATTATTTCCACTGTGAAAATGATCAAGAATCAGACCAAGCAGATGTTACAAATAAAGCGAAAGTATCATTTAGGAAATATTTTTCACTAAGTACTTTTGATATAAAGTTCATTGCCTGAAAGGATGGTGGATGCTGACTTAATCGTGGCTTTCAAAAACGGAATTAGATTATAGTTGTGGAAAAATCATTTGCTAAACTGCAGAGATGTATCAGTGAATGAGATGCTCTTATAAACAGCCAACTCACCACTTCCTGTGCTACAATGATTCTATTCGAAAGATTTTTTAAAAAGTTATAAAACATTAAGATAAAGGATCACATATGAACACTGCTCACCTCCCTGAAGTCAATGACCAGCTCTTTTGTTTTGCTGACATTGATTTTTGTCACACCATCATGTCTCCAGGCTTTCTATCTCCTTCCTGTACTCCAACTTATCATTATTTGACACAGGGTCTGCAGTGGTATCATCTGCAGACATGGATTGAGTTAGAGCAGAATATGGCAATGCAGTCATGATTGTACAAGGAGTAGGAGGGAGGAAGCAACCTTGTGGAGCACCAGTGTTGAAGATAATCATGGCTGAGGTGTTGCTATCTATCCCTAATGATTGTGATCTGTTGGTCAGGAAGTCAAGGATCAAATGACAAAGGGAGGTGCCGAGTCCCACATCTAGGAGTTTGGAGAAGCATTTGCTCAGAATTGTAGTACTGAAGACAGAGGTGTAGTCCATAAGACATAGGAACAGGATTAGGCCATTTGTTTTCCCCATGACCACGTGGGTTTCCTCCCCCAGTACGAAGACATACCAGTTGGTAGGTTAATTGGTCATTATAAATTGTCTTGAGATTAGGCTTGGATTAAGTTGGGCAATTATCACTGGGCTGTGCAGATCGAAGGGCCAGAAGGGCTTATTCTGCGTTGTATCTCAATAAATAGATTTGGCCCATCATGTCTGCTCATAGCTAATTTATTTTCCCTCTCAACCCCATTCTTCCCATAACTGTTCACACCATTACTCATCTTCACCTCTGTTCTAAATGGACATCCTTGTATTCTGAAGCTGTGCTCTTTGGTCCTAAACTCTCCCACTATTGAAAAGATCCGCTCCATGTCCACTCTATCTAGGCCTTCCAATATTTAGTAAGCTTTAATGAAATTTCCACCTCCCCCCACCACAGATTCTTTTAAACTCTAGTGAGTACAGGTGCAGAACCATCAAATACTCTAATGCAGGTAGGTATCTTTGTTCAGATGCTCCAAAGATGAGCGTAGGGCCAGTGAGATGGCATCTGCCATAGATCTGTTTCAGCGGTAGGTGAATTGCAGTAGGTTAAGATTGTTGAGGAGATTGGAGTTACTGTGGGCCAGATGTGCTTCATTGTGGATGTCTCATTCACTGGGAGGTAGACATTAAAGCACAATACTTTGTCTTCTTAAGTACCTAGATGATGGTGGTCTTCTTAAAACATTAGAACCTCAAATTAAAGCAGAGAGGGGTTTAAAAATATCTGCAATTGCCCCTGCCAGCTGATCTGCATAGGATCTAAGGAAACTATCAGGAGCACTATCCAGCTCAGATTCTTTCCATAGCTTCACTCTCCAGAAGACTGATTTTATGTCCACAACAGTGACTGTGTGTTCTGATGTATGGGAGGCTGTTGGGGTGGTTTATAACATGGCAAATTGAATAGCACTTGATAAACCAATATGTTAAGCATATAATATGTGCATAGTTATCTTGCTAAGGTGTGCTTTGCCTATGCACCTTTCCTTGACTTAATACTTAGCAAGCAACGAACTGCAGTATTTTGCCTTTTAGATCACTGACTCTCAAATGGCTTTATACCAGCTGGGTAGCCTCCAACCTGATGGCATGAACATTGAATTCTCCAACTTCATTAATACCCCTCCCCCCTCTTACCCCATCCCTGATATATTTAGTCCCCCCCCCACTTTTTCCTTCTCTCTTTCTGCCCATCACTCTGCCTGTTCTGCATCTCCCTCTGGTGCTCCCCTCCTCCTTTCTCCCTAAGCCTCCTGCCCCATGATCCTTTCCCTTCTCTAGCTCTGTATCCCTTTTGCCATCACCTTTTCGGCTCTCAGCTTCACCCCACCCCCTCCGGTCTTCTCCTATCATTTTGCATTTCCCCTTCTACTTTCAAATCTCTTACTATCTTTCCTTTCACACCCGAAACGTCGACATTGCTTCTCCCTATAGATGCTGCCTGGCCTGCTGCGTTCCACCAGCATTTCGTGTGTTGCTTGAATTTCCAGCATTTGGCAAATTTCCTCATGTTGGCTTTTCCTTCTTTGCTGTTATGAAAACACCTGACATCTACTCAGCATTGAATTCAAGACATGACGCTCATTTAGAAGTGCGTAGCTTTCTAATAGAGGCTACATCAAGTCCATGTAACTGATTTGTTAGGTCTGCAGGTGAACAAACTACGAGCAAGAAGTTTGTTATTGGGGGTGACATATTCCTTTTAATCTGCTGATTCAAGTTTTAGTAAACAAAACAGTGGTGGTAACCACACATCATCTAGCAGTCAAAGTGTGAAAGAGTGGTGCTACCTTTGAGAGTAAGTTTCTACAATCAGAAGAAATTATAGTCAGGCTAAGCTCAATGAATGATTCTATCATTTATACATCTGAGGCTGCTGGAAATCCAGAGCAACACATAAAATGCTGGACGAACTCAGGTCAGGCAGCATCTATGGAAACAAATAACCAGTTGACATTTCAGGCTGAGATTAGTGTAGCAGTTAGTATGATGCAAGGCTGCATTTCGTATCGTAAGTTTGTGGAACTATCAAGAATTAAAAAAGGAACAAAGATAGTTGTGAGTAGGTTGTCATTCAATGTATGCCATACTCAGGAACACGTGTCCATTTTAATTCATCTGTTGGGTCTTCTTGGAAGTAGAGCCATTTACAAGTAATCTTAACAGGTACCTTGCAAAACCTAATGCTACAACTTAGAGGAAATTTCCAACACTTCCTCGTATATCAAATCAAGTACAATTTAAAAAAAAGTAAGTGCAAAAAAAAAGTCAAATATAGCCTTGAACCAAGAAAAGTGAACAGAAAAACATGGCCATTATAAGGGCAAGATGCACATTAAAATAACATTAACTTACTAACCATTTATAGTCAGCTTTGGAAAACTGAACATTTCTGATTTTTATTAACTACTTTTTTTTTGTTTCCATCAGTTACTATTCAAGTAGAACAGGGGTTCCCAATCTTTTTTTTAATGTCATGAACCAGTATCATTAAGCAAGAGGTCTGTGGACCCCAGGTGGGGAACCCCAACACAAGAGAATCACTTAGCAACCATGGGGAGCATTGAAATCTGTCTGAATGTCAGTACTCACCTAATAAAAAAGCTATTTGAATATTTCCAGACTACCTATTCATTGTTGAGCTCATAAGTCAGACAACAACCATATTACATACACGTTTACAAAGTGTCCAAAACTTTCAAAATACTGGCTTCTCTGAGTAAGGTACTAACTTGAAATTGAGCCAAAACACAGTAACCTTTACTTCTCAAGCTACAATATGTCTGATTAACAGTTTTGACAACAACTATACTGATGACATTCTAGGGGAAATTCATCCTATCAAAAAAAAAGGAACAAATGTGAGACAATTCTTGAACACTGGAATTGTCAAACATAATTAGTAGCTAAATTTTGAGTACAAAATGGCTTTGTTCTATTTGGCAAGACAAAATTCACCTGCACAGTTTATTGCAATAGTAATAATTTTGATTCTCATATTACAATACCTTTCAATCTATACTCCTTTAAATGGTTAATTTCAACAGTTCCAAAACTCACCAGTTTCTAACCAAGTTGTAACATTGTCGTATCAAAAATGTCTCCAATAGAAATATTGCAAGCAGAAGTTGAATTCCAGCAATCCCGTTGTAGTGTAATAAATGGGATCCTTTCCATTCATCAAGAGTAGCGACTAACAGTTAACCACAAAGTAACCTGCCCATTGATTGGGGGACAATAAAAGGAGAAAGGTGTCCTCATTATTGCCTCAGTTTACTCAAACTACTCTCCTCTTTAAAGTTACAACCAATCAGCTAAGGACACACCTTTATTACATCTCTAGTCACACTTATTCCATCAGAGACCAATAGCAACTGAAAAGGCCTTTAAAATGATAAATCCCCAAACTTTAAGCTCCAGATCCATAGATATTAAAAAAAATAATTTTGCAGAATGCTCAACCACTAATGGAAAGAACTACTAAGCTCCCAAATTATTTGTTCGTTATTAAACACAAGAATTTAAAGACACTAATTTTATTTTTTAAATTCATTTAGTGCCATGTAAAAGGTACATTGTGTTGTGTTTTTCTTTACAAATTTCACCTCAATCTTAATACCCACGTTTTTCCTTGGGAAGTACAGCCAAGATGTTGTTGCCACATTTTATAACAGAAATTTGAAACATACTTACTTCAAGCAACACACACAAAATGCTGGTGAAACACAGCAGGCCAGGCAACATCTATGGGAAGAAGCACAGTCAACGTTTGGGGCCAAGACTAACGGAAAGAAAAGACAAAGAGTCTCGGCCCCAAACGTCGACTGTGCTTCTCCCTATAGATGCTGCCTGGCCTGCTGCATTCCACCAGCATTTTGTGTGTTGCTTGAATTTCCAGCATCTGCGGATTTCGTGTTAACATTGGTTACTTGCTAGTTTGGTTTGCCCCATATAATTCCCACAATAAATGGAACAATTTGAGAAAAAAAGTGGATCAATACACAAAGTTACACATTTAAGGGCTTTCACAAAAGAAAAACATTAACAGGAATAGCCAATGCTCCTGAACAATTGAATAGTCGAGTCAAATATTAAAAGGTGATAAAATCAACAAATAGAGGGATAACTACCCACTGGTTTAGAACAGCCATTGAAAATCCATGCATTTTTTTTAAATATCCATAATTTAATGGTTTGGACAGATCTTCCTCTAAACAGAGGATTGTGTACCATAGGCATTATACATTTGGCAACATTTCAGAAAATCAGGTCTACAATCAACTGACAGAAAGTAACTTAACATACTGGTTTAAAAAAAATCACATCCCCAAAATAAAACCCATGTTATTAAAAAGTGTAGAGAATTCATCTCCTCTACCTGCCTATAGTTTGGTTCAGATTACACACGTAGCAAAATGTGGCTGGGGAAAGACTTGTATAAAACACAAGTTAAAGTTATTTCCAACTTTCTGCAAAGGCAGATGCTAAAAATGTAAAAAGGGGGAAAAAAGTTATCCTAACCCAAATTTCAAAATAAGCCAATTAGATCGTGTCAAATAAACAGAATCCAAAACAAATCTAGAATTTGTACAGACTAAAAATATGGTCGTTTTTAGATTTGTAACCCGAGTTCACGTTTTAATCATTTTCCGACAGTCTATTTTTCCGTTTATACTGTTCGTTTTCTTCCTGGAGCTCGAGGTTTTCGGCTCTCAGTCTCTCAATCTCTCCTTCCAGTTCTCTGATCTTGTTTTCCATCACCTCGTTACCCCGGGCCAGTTTCTTCCCTTCCAAGCGACACCGCAGCCGGTTGTTCTCATCCTCCAGCCTGGACAGACACTTCTCCAGCTCCAGGTATTCCCGAATCAGCTCCTGCTTGGTCATGTTCTGCAGGCTCTCTGCGTGATACTTCTCGTAAGTTTCGGAGAAGTCTCTCTGCAGGAATTCGCTGCCGTTGCCTCCCATGCCATCACTGCCGCTGTCCTGATCCTCCTCTTCCAGCTCTTCTTCCTCGCTCGTCTCATCCGACTTGTTGACACGTTTAGGGCAGACGCCGGTGTTGAGGTCGGGCTCCTCCTGGTTGTGTTCCTCCATGAGGAACTGGGTGGTGTTGTAAGGAGCCACGGTGAAACCTTTCGCGAACATCTCGGCCCGGGTCTTGGCCGCCCGTACGCTCTCTCTCTCATCCAGCTGTTTCTTCTCCTCCCAAGATAGCTTGAAGTAGGGCTTCCAGCGACGCTTCTTCTTGGACGGTCGCCTCCGGTGTCTCCTCTTGCCACCACCTCCTCCGCTGCTGCCTCCTCCCCCTCCTCCTCCTCCTACCACGGCTGGAGTTCCTCCTCCTCCGCCGCTGCCACCGCCTCCTTGCGCTGGGACGACAAGCTCAGTTTCGGCGTCACTCGCGCACTCGAGCGGCGCTCGCCCTCTGCTGTCACGGCTCGGATCGGCCTGCATCCCCGGCACGACGCCAGGGCCAACGGTTGGTGACCGATGTGCCAGCTTCAGCGGCTGTCCACCTGAACTCTGACTCCGCTCGCCCTCCCCGATCCGGGCCATCAAGTTATCAGTTCCCGCAGAAACCACTGGCCCACTCATAGTCACTCAGCGCCAAGCGAGAGGTTGTTGTCTTTTATGCATAAAATAAAGGAAAATATGAAGTACCAACTAACGAGTCCACTCTCCTCCAAGTCGTCTTCTCACATACACCTCGCCACCCTTTCACTCCTCAACTGCTGCTGCTGTTGCCTGAGGTGGCCTTTATATACGAGCAGTGACGTACAATGCGCATGGCCTGACGCGCTTCGGCTGACAGGATTTGTAGTTCTATTTCTCCCCACCCCCAACACAAGCTGCTGAAAAGCAAACTATAGCCCCCACAACCCCCAGCGAGAAACTGTGGTCACTCAATTACGAATGGGAACTGAAAACCCACCTATTTTCGATGTTGATTGGTAGAGTTTGCTCAAAGTTGGCAACCTGCCAGCTAAGAAGCGACGCCTTACTGCCCCTTTCCTTTGTCAATCTTAGATTGACACCAAGAGACCGCCTATCTAATGTTTTTGGTTTGAATAGGGGAGAAATATCCTTACGCTCGGCACATAGGCGACTTCACCACTATTTGTAGAGGGAGGAGTTAATAAAAGATGAAAATCAAATTAGAAATACGCTTGATAATAGTTTTCTTAACGAAAATCATTACTTCTGTGAGTTTAATTTATTCATGAATAGTTTTAACACTCGTCTAATTTAAATATGCATTACATAATATTCTTCATATTTTTAATTACTCCACGAAGAGTAAGTTGTCCCAAACCGTCACGTAGTCGCTGTTAAGGCGCCCAGAGCCGAAGATTTGGTAGGGCTGAGATACCAGCCAATCGATATAGGAGGGATGCTGTTATTTCGGCAGTCTTCCTTTTCTATTCCTGCCCAAAGTCCAGGCTGTAAAATGAGACTCGTCACCCGGCATTTCCGAGGTTGCAAGGGATTGCCTCCCGTCAGCGGAGGGATATTGGTCGGGAGCGTTACCGGGAGGCAGAATGATCAATCGGCCTTAAAGCGTCGCCATCAGCGAAATAAAAGCTCAGCCTAACAAAATGGAGGGGCAATAGCTTTGTAAAGGCAATTTCTTTGGCCTAGCCTTTCGATGCAGATCCCATGTCACGGATCGGATACCGAGCCGATAGTGGACGTCGCGAGCCGAGCCCGGCTAGCCCCGGTCTTGCGCCCAGACCGTAACCTACTCAAGCACATCCCCGGCACCGTAGGACTGCACCCTTATCTGACATTCGACTTTAGCTCATTTTGCTTATTTTAATTATCACATCCTGACCTCGACGCATCAAATTGATTAACCCTTTACGAAATAGGACACGTTAATTTAAAAACCCCAGATTTGATTTATAGACGTTGCTTCAGTCATATGCGACATTAGATTAAAATCAACTTTCCTAGGTAATTTGAGTATTGATGAAAACTCTTGTTTCAAAGAGAGCTTTATTAGGTCATAACATTATCAGGTGATTTGATTATACATATTTTAAATCAGCACCAGCACAACTTGTGCATATATTAAGCTAGAGAGTAGGTTCTCAGTTCCACTTCATTACCATTTTGATTCTTCTATTCCATGTTTGGTAAAGCCTCCTGCCATTTTTTGGGATACTGCTATGCAATTCAAATAACATTCCCACAAAGTGCAATCTATAATTACCATTTAGAATAGAAACATACCATTCTCAAATTGGATGATTTCAGTTGAAATAAACTGCCAATACTGTGTAATTTCATTTCTAATGTTAATATATTAAGGCTAATACTCAATGGAGCAACTGTAGATGTTTTCTGAGAGAAAATTATTTAAAATAAATGTATCTAGATTGCAAGTTCAAACAGATAAATAAAAGGAATAATTTGCCAATCTTTGAAGATGTACCAAATCTCAAACTTCTAATAAAGTAGAGCCACTGGTGTGCCTTCTGTATGATTGCATCAACATCATATTGGGCCCAAAATAGATAGCTCTTGAAATCAGTGCCACCCATGAGAGCAATGGGCCCTCAGTTAAACACTTGATCTAATCCCTCACTCTGTTCTTGAATGTTAGTCTACAATGTTTGGGGTCCAATCTCAAAAGTGAGTCTTTACCCACAACTCACTTACTAAGATGCAAGAGTGTAATAAACCTGAGACATTGTTTACTTGCCCACAATGTTAATTACATTCCAGTCATTTACAATATTGTTCCAATATTCTTTGGACTTCATCCAGAAGTACCAAATTTTCATTATGGTTTGGTGGCATAGTTATATAAATCTGTTGTTTATAATATTCTCTTTCATTAATAGGCTGCAAATTGACTTTGTCATCTTTATTGACAAAAGCAAGTTCTGAAAATGCCAGGCACTCCTTTTTCCCCCTTTCAACTCATCAGGGTCCTATCACTTAGCTTCTATTCTTAGGTTAATTACCTGTATTGTAGGTTTTGTTGTTTTATTGTACAATGCATCTGCTCATAATCATATGCCCAATAAGTCTACTCATCTTTATTCTTAGCATAATTTTTCTTTTTACAGAACACCTCCAGAACTCAATTTAACGAAGTACAAAGGAATCAGGAGTGTAGTGATAAGAGGAAGTCATACATTCTGTCTTATGATATGTGACACTTCTCATTTTGCTGCACCGAAATCCTGGAACTCCTTATCTAACAGCAGAGTGGGAGAGCTTTCAAGGAGAACATAACACTTCAAGAAGGTGACTCACTCTCACCTTCTTAATGGTTCATTCTGTATAGAAGCAACAACACTGTGCCAGAACTTTCACGGTGTATTTACTCTAGCTGCAATCAGCAATACTGAATGGATGTCTCAAATGCTTGACAATCTAATGACTAGTATGAAAGACATGTATATCATGTTAAGTTATGAAAATGGGATTTGATAATATTTGTCAAGGGAAAATATCACCTACCTTCTACATAACAAATAGCACTGGTTCAAGGAGGCAATTCTCAACTTTCTCAGTGGTGATCCACTAGTACATTATCAAAGGGTATAAACTCAGAACTCAAAAAAGACTGAAGGTGCTTTATCAACAATGGGTTCCAGAGTCTTTATGGTTTATTGGAAATACTTAATACATTTATTTTTGAATTGCCAATTTTAGTTACCATATAACTAACAGTTGCTTTTAATAGCTAAAATGTTTCTGTCTTTAAGCCAGTAAATTTGTTGCCAGTATTGATTACTTATCTGCAAGGAGAAATACCATAGTCACAATTTAGGCTTTATTATGGAAACTAGATTTAAGATCCTGTTAATGTTCACTAACTTGAAGAATGGAAAGCTGGTTTCCAGATTTAATTTGAAAATCTGATTTTGTCACTGTTTACATGTCCACAAAGTTGTGGAATCATGTAGAAAAGGTTACTATGATTAATAGGGCAGTTCTTTCAATGGTCAAGACCAAAAGGGGCTGCAGATGGTAACCTACTCAGCTAGCTCCATCACAGGCACAACCCTCCCCAACCACTGACATCTTCAGGAGGCTGTACCTCAAGGTGGCATAATTCGTTAAAGACCCTCACCACTCAAGACATGTACTATTACTACCATTGAGATGGTGGTACAGGAGCTGGAAGTCCCACACTTAAGTGTTTTATAAACCCTCTGATGACCCTCTGCCATCAGATTTCTGTACAGACCATGAACACCCTCTTTTGCACTATATATTTATGTTTGTAACTTGCGCTGTGTTCTTATATATTGCACAATACTATGGCTGCAAAAAAAAAAATTGCAACATGTCAGTGATAATAAACCCGATTCTGATTATAGGTATACATTATGGGAGTAGGAACACAAGACATATAACACATTCAAGTTTCCTGAGACAGTTTTGCTGTGGAAAATACCATTGTTAGTTTTTAACTGAATTCGGATGTTTTAGTGGAAACTAACATAAACACTAAGTATGATTTGGTCATATGGAGGAGGAGAAATCTGGAACAAAGTTAATCTTTGGATTCACCAAACGGTGGAAAGTTCTGGAATAAAGAATTGGCGGTTATAAGGACTGAAAATAATAGATTGGGGAAAAATTAAATTGAAAGTCATAGTTGCGGATCCCAGAGTCTGAAAAGGCTTGGGTTTTGGAGCATTTGAGTGGTTTTAAAAATTTACAAGATGTGGTTTGGAATCTGTGCTGTAAAATTAGAATCTGGAATGGAGAGAAAATTAAGCCTGAAAGTTAGTGAGCTGTGACGACTTTTGCCATTCCCCAATTCCACCAAGTGAGATGTGGAGGTATTTATCATCCTCCAACTCCACCAATCACTCTTGGCTTTCCTAGTCTATAGATCTATTTTCTTAATCTCATCTACTTCCACTTGCTACTCCTCACTCACTATGCTCTTCCTATCCCAAGTTCCTTTTAGACCAGAGCTCAACATTCTCGATCTAATTTACCCTCCCCCAGACTCACAATGCTCCAAACTCCCAAGCACTGAAATGTGCCAGACTTCAGTTCACAATGAGTTTACACAGTAGTTTCAATCAGCACATACTCTACATGTGTCTCAAATGTTTTATAACTTCAGCGCCAGTAAAACTTTCAAGATATATACATCATGTTAAGAGTTGTGCAAGCAGGATATGATAATACTTTATTGTCCTCCCCAAATCTCTTAAAAAATCATTTATGTCCATCATATAGGCTCTAGTGGTGCATGAAGGCAATTTGCCATACTGTAATTTCTAAATTGGTAAATTAGATTTTTATTGTCATATGTACCAAGGTACAGTGAAAAACTTCGCATTTCATCACAGTGCTTTGCGATGTTATAAAGGGAAAACAATAACAAAATGCAGAATAATGTGTTGAGTTACAGAGAAAGTGTGGTGTCATTAAGAGATTGTGAGGTCATAAACACAACCATTTCTGTAGATAGTGGAAACCCAGAGCAAAACATACAACAAAATGGAGGAACTCAGCAGTCTGGTATCAATGAAAAGGAATATTGTTTCAAGCTGAGACTCATCATCAGGAATGGAAAGGAAAGGGAAAAAGCTTGAATAAGATAGAAACATAAAAACATTGAAAACCTACAACACAAAACAGGCCCTTCGGCCCACAAAGCTGTGCCAAACATGTCCTTACCTTTGAAATTACCTAGGGTTACCCATATCCCTCTATTTTTCTGCATTCCATGTACCTGTCCAAGAGTCTCATAAAAGACCCTATCATGTCCGCCTCCACCACCATCACCGAAAGCCCATTCCACGCACTCACCACTCTCTGCATAAAAAACTTAGCCCTGACATCTCCTCTGTACAGGCTTCCAAGCACCTTAAGACTGTGTCCTCTCGTGCTAGCCATTTCAGCCCTGGGGAAAAGCCTCTGACTATCCTCACGATCAATGCCTCTCATCATCTTATACACCTCTATCAGGTCACCTCTCATCCTCCGTCGCTCCAAGGAGAAAAGGCCGAGTTCACGCAACCTATTCTCTTAAGGCATGCTCCCCAATCCAGGCAACATCCTTGTAAATCTCCTCTGCACCCTTTCTATGGCTTCCACATCCTTCCTGTAGTGAGGCGACCAGAACTGAGCACCGTACTGGGGTCTGACCGGGGTCTTCTATAGCTGCAACATTATCTCTCGACTCCTAAAATCAATCCCACAATTGATGAAGGCCAATGTACCATATGCTTTCTTAACCACACAGTCAACCTGCGCAACAGCTTTGAGTGTCCTATGGACTCGGACCCCAAGATCCCTCTGATCCTCCACACTGCCAAGAGTCTTACTATTAATACTATAATCTATCATATTTGACCTACCAAAATGAATCATCTCACACTTATCTGGGTTGAACTAAATCTGCCACTTCTCAGCCCAGTTTTGCATTCTATCAATGTCCCGCTGTAACCTCTGACAGCCCTCCACACTATCGACAACACTTTCAACCTTTGAGTCATCAGCAAATTTACTAACCCATCCCTCCACTTCATCCAGAAGAGTAATCATGAAGAGTAGGGGTCCCAGAACAGATCTCTGAGGCACACCACTGGTCACCGACCTCCATGCAGAATATGACCCATCTACAACTACTCTTTGCCTTCTGTGGGCAAGCCAGTTCTGGATCCACAAAGCAGTGTACCCTTGGATCCCATGCCTCTTTATTTTCTCAATAAGCCATGCATGGGGTATCTCATCAAATGCCTTCCTGAAATCCATATACTCTACATCTACTGCTCTACCTTCATCAATGTGTTTAATCACATCCTCAAAAAATTCAATCAGGCTCGTAAGGCATGACCTACCTTTGACAAAGCCATTTTATTCCTAATCATATTATGCATCTCCAAGCGTTCCTAAATCCCGCCTCTCAGGATCTTCTCCATCAACTTACCAACCACCAAAGTAAGACTCATCTGCAACCCTCCAATCCTCCGGAAACTCTCCCGTCCCCATTGATGATGCAAAGACCATTGCTAGAGGTTCAGCATTCTCCTCCCTTGCCTCCCACAGTAGCCTGGGGTACATCTCATCCAGTCCTGGTGACGTATCCATCTTGATGCTTTCTAAAAGCTCCAGCACATCCTCTTTCTTAATATCTATATGCTCAAGCTTTTCAGTCCTCTGTAAAACATCCCTACAATCACCAAGATCCTTTTCCGTGGTGAACACTGAAGCAAAGTACTCATTAACTACCTCTGCTATCTCCTCCGCTTCCATACACACTTTTCCACTGTCACACTTGATTGGTCCTAATCTCTCATGTCTTATCCTCTTGCTCTTCACATACTTGTAGAATGCCTTGGGGTTTTCCGTAATCCTGTCTGCCAAGGCCTTCTCATGGCCTCTTCTGGCTCTCTAATTTCTTTCTTAAGTTCCTTCCTGCTAGCCTTATAATCTTCTAGATCTCTATTGTACAATGTCCTGGGTATGTTACTCAAAATGGCCTCTTTGGTTTGTTACAAGTAGGAATGTTTCTTTGTCGAATAAGTGTTTCTCTAGCCATTGTTTCACTTTAGAATGGCTGATATGGTAATTGTATTCATTTGTTAATCAATGGGGAATGTCATTGTGTCTTGTGATGCTGGGAACTTGGGGGAGGGGTTTTCGCGGTTTTTTTGGGGAGAGGCCGAGGAAGACACTGAAGAAGGTGGACGTGTGCTGGACTGCTCGTAAGACCACCAGGGTGGTCCCAGGTGCGACGGCCGGATGGGTCGATTGGTTCGTTGATTGAGCTCCAACGAGTGCACTAAACAGACTGAACTTTGATAAGTTGGCGCTTTTTGTTTTTTTCCTTGTATATATATATATATATATATATTGTATTGCCTACTATTTTTTTAATTTTAGTAAACTCTTTAAAGTGTATTTCGTAACGGTATTTGTTGTGGGTTTGATACTGTTGGCGGGCGCGAGGCATTAACTCGATTCTCACAGCACCTGCGTGTACGGGAGGTGGGTTGGAGAGTGGCTGGATCTCCTTTTTTCCCCTAGACATATACCAGCCTGTGGGTAAGTGTTACATTTGTGGGGGCTCGTCCGGGATTGGATTGTCAGGGGCTGTGGAATCACGCAGGCAGCAGAGCGGAGATGGACAGAGACAAGTTTGTTTGTTGGTGCCAGTTTGAAGGTGTACCAGTACAGTACGCATGCGTAGTGAGCGGAGTGGATTTTCGAGTTTTGGGAGACGCGATAGTGAGGGGTTTAAGTTCGGTGAAGGGTATTGGGCAGGTAGAATTGGTAGCTAGACGGTGTGGTAAAGAGGTAGAGTCTAGCTGGGTGTTGGTTCGTACGAGTGCTGAAGTCAGGACGGTGGAACTGCCGGCGACGGTCAGTGTACCGGGGGAGGAGGGGCCGTGGGGGCTCCACTTCTACAAGGATGAGGCTGAGGAGACATCGGAGGAGGTGGACCCCAGAGAGGTGCCCGGCACTAGTAAAGGGAGGTGGGAGGAGGGAGTCGTGACTAAGCCCCGCTCCCCAGGTAGGGTGGAAGTCTCGGAGCTGGCAGCCGCACTTAATTCCCTGGTGGGGGTGGCCGAGAGGCCACGGCTGAAGCTGGGGGTGTTCTCCGGAGCCAAGCCTACTCCGGATGGGGAGGTGGACTATGAGACCTGGATCGAGCACACGTCTTTGATGTTAGAGGAGTGGCCAGGCTCAGAGGAGGAGAAGAGGCAGCGATTGGTGGGAAGTTTGAGGGGTTTAGCAGCCAAAACCGTCCGGGAGTTGAAAGCTGAGAAGCCTGGGGCCTCAGTGGAGGACTGCCTAGAAGTTTTGGAGGGAGCATTTGGGTTGTCAGGGGAACCCTGGCTGCTTTTAGCAGAGTTTCAACGCCTGGAACAATGGAGAGGGGAAAAGCTCTCCGAGTTCATATTTAGGATGGAGGGGATGCTCTCGGGGCTGCGGCCCAAGGGGGTAGTGAAGGCGACTGACGTGGCTAGCGTGAGGATGAGTCAGCTATTCAGTGGCTCTCTGGAGGAGGACAAGGTGGCATGGACTATCCGGCAGGCTTATAGGAAAGGTCCCCCTCCATCCTTCGGGCAACTGATTAGAGAGGTGCGAGAGGAAGAGAGAGCATTGGGGCGGAAAAGGGGCACGGGCCTACGGGAGCAATCCTCAGCGATACAGGAAGTGGTGGCTGACTGGAGGAATGACAAACCCCCGGGGTGTAGGGAACCCCCTTTGGAGGGGAGGGACAGAGGAGGTACCTACTCTCAGGGGCGATCAGTGCAGTGGATTGGGAGCAGGAGCCGTCCTGGGAGAGGAGGGGCGGCCGGCAGTGTGTGCTTTAACTGTGGGAAAGAGGGGCATTTCAGGCGGGACTGTGGAAGGCCAAGGGTGTGCTATAGCTGTGGAGAGGAGGGTCACTTTAGGTGGGATTGTGAGAGACAAGGAGTCCTGCGGAGGACAAGCCCCCCTGCGACTAAGAAGGGAGAGGTGTCGGGGAAACTTAGGGAGAGGCTCAGTGAGGGAATGGACTGGAGCCTCTGGAGGAACACGTTCCCAGAGATCAGCCGGAAGACCACCGGGTGCCCACGCCTCTGTTCCGGATGGGCTGGTAGGACCCCGGGCCAGTGTGGGTCTACGGATAGAGGGAATTTACGCAAAAGCCGTTCTTGATACGGCATCGCAGGTGACCTTATTGTACCGGTCTTTCTACAATCAACATCTAAAGCATTTGCCCGTAACACCATTTGACGCCCTGCAGATTTGGGGTGTGAGCGAGGGTGACTACCCGTACGATGGGTACCTATCGGTGAGATTGGAGTTCTTGGAGGGCGATGTGGGAGTGTCGGAAGCTATTGAGACGTTGGTGTTGGTGTGTCCTGACCCGGTGGAAACCGGTGGTGCTGCCCTCCTGGTGGGGACTAACTCCCCAGTTGTGCGACGGCTCCTGGGAGCTTGTAAGGAGAAAGGGGGGGAAGACTTTCTGGAGACCCTCTCGGTGCATCCCGTGTTTCGAGCAGTGTTTGCAGAAGGGGTTGCCTCCCAAGGGCTGGACCCGGAGTGTAAACGAGGGACGGTGTGGTGTACGCAGGCGAGGCCCAAGGTGATCCGACCCGGGGAGGTAGCCCTAGTGATGGGGACCCCCAGATTCCCAGGAGTGCCGACGGGAGAAGCCCTGTTAGTAGACGCCCCAGACGTTCTTGAAGGGGAGACACGATTTCCGGCGGGGGCTCTGGTGAGGCCCGAAGTGCAGAGACCAGGGGTGGTACATGCGAGGCGTATAGCTATAAGTGTTAGGAACACCACGGCAAGAGAAATCACCTTTAAGAGGGGAATGCCGCTGGCACATCTGTTCCTGGTGACAGTGACACCAGTGCGGACCCCTAACGGGGAGGGATCGGAGCATCGAAGGGAGCTGACCGCTGAAGCCTTTAACTTCGGGGATTCCCCAGTGTCGCCGGAGTGGAAACGCAGGCTAGTGGAGAAGATGCTGAAGATGGAAGCTGTTTTTTCTCGGGGCGAGTTTGATGTTGGCTGCTCCAAAAACACTCGCCACACCATCCGGGTGACGGAGGACACCCCGTTCCGAGAGAGATCCCGGCGGCTGGCTCCGGCAGATGTTGAGGACGTGCGACAGCACTTGTGCAAGTTGAAGGAGGCCAGAATCATAGCTGAGTCTCGAAGTCCTTATGCGTCCCCAATAGTGGTGGCACGGAAGAAGAATGGGCGAGTGCGCATGTGTGTTGACTACAGGACGTTGAATCGGCGAACTGTCCCTGATCAATATACTGTCCCAAGAGTCGAGGATGCGTTGGCCTGCCTGAGCGGTGCAAAGTGGTTCAGTGTGCTGGATTTAAGAAGTGGGTATTACCAGATCCCGATGCGTGCGGCCGATAAAGAGAAGACCGCTTTTATCTGCCCGCTGGGGTTCTTTCAGTTCGAACGAATGCCCCAAGGCATATCCGGAGCCCCAGCCACCTTCCAGAGGCTCATGGAGAGAACTGTGGGGGATATGAATCTGCTGGAGGTGCTGGTGTACCTGGACGATTTGATAGTGTTTGGATCGACTTTGGAGGAACATGAGGAGAGACTGTTGAAGGTGCTGGGCCGGCTTAATGAAGAAGGGTTGAAGCTTTCCCTGGACAAATGCCAGTTCTGCAAGTCGTCGGTTAACTACATTGGCCATATCATTTCGCGAGAGGGAGTGGCTACTGATCCAACCAAGATAGAGGCCATGACCACCTGGCCGAGACCCCAGAAAGTGGGTGCTCTGCGCTCATTTTTGGGGTTCTGTGGGTATTACCGGCGATTTGTGAAAGGATACGCCAAAGTGTGTCACCCGTTGACTCAGCTGTTGTGTGGCTATTCCCCGGTGGGGAAGAAGAGGACGGGGAACCAGAGGCAGGATGCTGGAGGATACTGGAACCCGGCGGAACCTTTTGGCTCGAGATGGGATGATCAATGTGAAGAGGCGTTCCACTCTTTGAAAAGGGCACTGACCCTGACCCAGGCCCCGGTGTTGGCTTTTGCCGATCCCCAGAAGCCATATGTGCTGCACACGGATGCCAGCCGAGAGGGTCTCGGGGCTGTTCTGTACCAGGAGCATGGCAAAGCATTGAGGCCGGTAGCCTTTGTCAGCCGAAGCTTGTCGCCATCTGAGAGAAACTATCCCACACACAAGTTGGAGTTCCTGGCGCTGAAGTGGGCGGTGGTGGACAAGCTGAGCGATTACCTTTACGGAGCCAAGTTTGAGGTGAGAACGGATAACAATCCTCTCACTTATATTTTGACTTCGGCGAAGCTGGATGCCACAGGACATCGGTGGCTGGTGGCATTGTCGGTATATGATTTCAGCCTGAGGTACCGCCCCGGAAGCAAGAATATCGATGCGGATGCATTGTCTCGTCGTGAGCCGGGGGAGGAGGAGAGGGACGAGGAGTGGGAGAGTGTCCCTGCCCCTGGAGTGAAGGCGATGTGTCAGTTTGTTATCACCGTGAAGGCCGAGGGAAGAGGGAGGCTGGAACGAGCCGTGGACCATTTGGGGGTTTTTGACGACGCCATACCCCTAGTTTACTGTGACCTGACCGCTCTGGGGACTAAACAGTTGCTGGAACTGAGTCCGGGGGAAGTGGCAACTGCTCAGCAAAATGACCCAGGCATTGGCACAGTGTGGAAAGCGGTCGAGAAGGGGGATGGGGCGTTGGCTGAGAAGGCGAAACACCCATACGTGCCTCTGTTGTTGAAGGAGTGGTCTCGGTTGAAGTTAAAGAACAAAATCTTGTACCGGGTAACGACGCCTCCGGACCAACCCCGCTGTTGGCAACTGGTCCTGCCGGAGGAGTATCGCCAGACTGTACTCCAGGCCTTACATGATGATTCTGGACATTTGGGGGTGGAAAAGACATATGGATTACTCAAAGACCGGTTCTACTGGCCCCGGATGAGGGGGGACGTCGAAGAATACTGTAGGGGATGCCGTCGTTGCATCCAGAGGAAGACCCTGCCAGCGTTGGCGGCTCCAGTGTCGCACTTGCAGAGTGCGGGACCTCTGGACCTGGTATGTATGGATTTCCTGTCGATTGAGCCTGACACCAGCAACACCGCGAATGTATTAGTCATCACCGATCATTACACTCGCTATGCTCAGGCATTTCCCACCAAGGATCAGAAGGCGACGACAGTGGCGAAGGTGTTATGGGAGAAGTACTTTGTGCATTACGGCCTTCCCAGGCGAATCCAGTGATCAGGGGCGGGACTTTGAGAGCCGCCTTATCCAGGAATTACTGACTATGCTTGGGGTTGAGAAATCCAGGACTACCCCTTACCACCCACAGGGAGATCCTCAGCCAGAGAGATTCAACAGGACCCTGTTGGATATGCTTGGGACGCTGGAGATTGGGCAGAAAAGCAGGTGGAGTCGTCATATTGGACAATTGGTTCACTGTTACAATTGTACTCGCAATGATGCTACAGGGTATTCGCCCTATTATCTGATGTTTGGGCGGGAAGCGAGGTTGCCCATTGACGTGTGTTTTGGAGGTGGAATGGGTGAATTTCCCGGGAAGTCCCATCTAAAGTACGTGTCCGACATGAAGAGGGAGTTACAGCGGGCGTACGAGTTGGCCGAGGCGGCGGCTACCAAACAAAATCAGCGGAATAAGATGCGGTATGATCGAAAGGTGAAGTTTGTACAATTATTACCGGGCGACCGGGTCCTTTTACGGAATTTGGGACTCCCTGGTAAGCACAAGTTGGCAGATCGATGGGCGGCCAGATGAGCCAGATGCCGAACCTGCCAGTTTACCGGGTGAAACCCGAGGATGGAAAAGGGCCTATCAAGGTACTCCATAGGAATCACCTGCTGCCACTGGGTCAAGCGGTGCAGATGGATAAGGAGCCCGAGTGGGAGGTTACGCCCAGTACAAGGACTCTGCGAGGGAGCGGAGAACGGGAAGAGCCCGCTGCTGAAGAGCGGGGACGGGTCCCTCACCCGGGAATGGCTACCGATTCAGAGGAGGACGACTCAGATGAGTGGGTCCTGTTCCCATTCGCTGGTGCTCCAGTACCAGGAGAGGAGGCTCCTGGCCCTTCCCATACTGAATTGGGTGAGAGGAGGGAAGGTCTTGAGGGTCAGATGGAGAGGCAGCCTACATTGGTGGGAGAGAGGGTGGAACCTGAGCGTGAGCCGGAGAGATCTCGGGTGAGGGAGGACCCCTGTGAGGAAGGGGGTGCGGGTCTGTCAGGTAGACCTGGGGTGTCCGAGACAGTGGGTTCGCAGGTGACGAGGGAGCCCAGTGGGGCAGAAGGGGTATGGAGTTCTCAGAGGATTAGGTGCCCCCCGGAGCGGTTGACATATGTGGTACCGGGAGAACCGAGTGTGATTTCTACTGCTCTGGGTAGTTATGTCACTGCCTTCTGCACCTGGGTTGGGTTTTGTGTGTTGCAAGAAGCTTTGGGGACCTCTAGTAATGCCATGAGGGCATGACATTTGCTGGTGGGGAGAGAATGTACAATGTCCTGGGTATGTTACTCAAAATGGCCTCTTTGGTTTGTTACAAGTAGGAATGTTTCTTTGTCGGATAAGTGTTTCTCTAGCCGTTGTTTCACTTTAGAATGGCTGATATGGTAATTGTATTCATTTGTTAATCAATGGGGAATGTCATTGTGTCTTGTGATGCTGGGAACTTGGGGGAGGGGTTTTCGCGGGTTTTTTGGGGAGAGGCCGAGGAAGACACTGAAGAAGGTGGACGTGTGCTGGACTGCTCGTAAGACCACCGGGGTGGTCCCAGGTGCGACGGCCGGATGGGTCGATTGGTTCGTTGATTGAGCTCCAACGAGTGCACTAAACAGACTGAACTTTGATAAGTTGGCGCTTTTTGTTTTTTCCTTGTATATATATATATATTGTATTGCCTACTATTTTTTTAATTTTAGTAAACTCTTTAAAGTGTATTTCGTAATGGTATTTGTTGTGGGTTTGATACTGTTGGCGGGCGCGAGGCATTAACTCGATTCTCACAGCACCTGCGTGTACGGGGGGTGGGTTGGAGAGTGGCTGGATCTCCTTTTTTCCCCTAGACATATACCAGCCTGTGGGTAAGTGTTACACTATCATGGTCTAGTTTTTTGAACCTTTTGTAAGCTCTTCTTTTCTTCTTGACTAGATTTACAACAGCCTTTGTACACCACAGTTCCTGTACCCTACCATCCTTTCCCTGTCTCATTGGAACGTACATGTGCAGAACGCCACACAAGTATCCCCCGAACATTTGCCACATTTCTTTTGTACATTTCCGAGAACATCTGTTCCCAATTTATGCTTCCAAGTTCTTGCCTAATAGCCTCATATTTCCCCTTACTCCAATTAAACGCTTTCCTAACTTGTCTGTTCCTATCCCTCTCTGATACTATGGTAAAGGAGATAGAATTGTGATCACTATCTCCAAAGTGCTCTCCCACTGAGAGATCTGACACCTGACCAGGTTCATTTCCCAAAACCAGATCAAGTACAGCCTCTCCTCTTTCAGTCTTATCTACATATTGTGTCAAGAAACCTTCCTAAACACACCTAACAAACTCCACCTCATCTAAACCCCTCGCTCTAGGAAGATGCCAATCAATATTTGGGAAATTAAAATCTCCCACCATGACAACCTTGTTATTATTACACCTTTCCAGAATCATCTGCTTTGTTCATAATACTCCTTGCATTAAAATAGACACACCTCCAACCATCGATCTGAGCACACCCCTTCTCTATCACCTGCCTATCCTCCCTCTCACATTATCGTCAAGCTTTCTCTATTTCTCCAACTGCCAACTACCTCTTCCTCAGTCTCTGGGAGATGCCAGTTGACATTTGGGAAATTAAAATCTCCCATCACGACAACCCTGTTATTATTCCACCTTTCCAGAAACTGTCTTTCTACCTGTTCCTCGATGTGCCTGTTACTATTGGGTGGTCTATAAAAAACACCCAGTAAAGTTATTAACCCCTTTCCTGTTCTTAACTTCCACCCACAGAGACTCCGTAGACAATCCCTCCATGACTTCCTCCTTTTCTGCACCCGTGACACTATCTCTGATCAACAGTGCCATGCCCCCACCTCTTCTGCCTCCCTCGCTGTCCTTTCTGAAACATCTAAAACCCGGCACTTGAAGTAACCATTCTTGCCCCTAAGCCATCCAAGTCTCTGTAATGGCCACAACACCATAGCTCCAAGTACTAATCCACGCTCTAATTTCATCCACTTTGTTCATAATACTTCTTGCATTAAAATAGACACATCTCAAACCATCTCAAATCCAGAAGTGTGTCCCTTCTCCATCACCTGCCTATCCTCCCCCTCGCACTGTCTCCAAGCTTTCTCTATTTGTGAGCCAATCACCTCTTCCTCTGTCTCTTCAGTTCTGTTCCCACCCCCCAGCAATTCTAGTTTAAACTCTCCCCAATAGCCTTAGTAAACCTCCCCGCCAGGATATTGATCCCCATGGGATTCAAGTGCAACCCATCTTTTTTATACAGGTCACACCTGCCCCAAAAGAGGTCCCAATGATCCAGAAATCTGAATCCCTACCCCCCGCTCCAATCCCTCAGCCATGTACTTATCCTCCACCTCAGTCTATTCCTATACTCACTGTTGCGTGGCATCGGCAGTAATCTCGAGATTACTACCTTTGTGGTCCTGTTTCTCAGCTTCCTTCCTAGCTCCCTGTAGTCTGTTCTCAGGACCTCCTCCCTTTTCCTACCTATGTTGTTGGTACCAATATGTACCACAACCTCTGGCTGTTCATCCCACTTCAGGATATCGTGGACGTGATCAGAAACATCCGGACCCTGGCACCTGGGAGGCAAACTATCATCCGTGCTTCTTTCCTGCGTCCACAGAGTCACCTGTCTGACCACCTAACTATAGAGTCCCCTAACACTGCCACCATCCTTTTCCTTTCCCTACTCTTCTGAGCCACAGGGCCAGATTCTGTGCCAGAGGCGCAGCCACTGTTGCTTCCCCAGGTAGGCCGTTCCCCCCCCCCCCCCCCACCAACAGTACTCAACCAGGAGTACATATTGTCAAGGGGTATAGTCACAGGGGTGCTTTCTAGCCTCTGACTGCTGCCTTTCCCTCTCCTGACTGTTACCCACTTACCTGTCTCCCCAGGCCCCTGTGTGACTACCTACCTATAGCTCCTATCACCTCCTCACTCTCCCTGACCAGAGAAAGGTCATTCAGCTGCATCTCCAGTTCCCTTACCCAGTCCCTAAGGAGCTGCAGCTCGACGCAGCTGGTGCAGATGTGGCCATCCGGGAGGTTGGGAGTTTCCCGGACTTCCGACATCTGACACCTAGCACAGAACACCAGCCTCACACACATAACCATATAACAATTACAGCATGGAAACAGGCCATCTCAGCCCTACTAGTCCATGCTGAACGCTTACTCTCACCTAGTCCCACCGACATGCACTCAGCCCATAACCCTCCACTCCTTTCCTGTCCATATACCCATCCAATTTTTTTTTTAATGATAATATTTAACCTGCCTCAACCACGTCTACTGGAAGCTCATTCCACACAGCTACCACTCTCTGAGTAAAGAAATTCCCCCTTGTGTTACCCCTAAACTTTTGCCCCCTAACTCTCAACTCATGTCCTCGTTTGAATCTCCCCTACTCTCAATGGAAAAAAGCCTATCCATGTCAACTCTATCTATACCCCTCATAATTTTAAATACCTCTATCAAGTCCCCCCTCAACCTTCTACGCTTCAAAGAATGAAGACCTAACTTGTTCAACCTTTCTTTGTAGCTTAGGTGCTGAAACCCAGGTAACATTCTAGTAAATCTCCTCTGTACTCTCTCTATTTTGTTGACATCATTCCTATAATTCGGTAACCAGAACTGTACACAATACTCCAAATTTGCCCTCATCAATGCCTTGTACAATTTTAACATTACATCCCAACTCCTATACTCAATGCTCTGATTTATAAAGGCCAGCATACCAAAAGCTTTCTTCACCACCCTATCCACATGAGATTCCACCTTCAGGGAACTATGCACCATTATTCCTAGATCACTCTGTTCTACTGCATTCTTCAATGCCCTACCATTTACCATGTATGTCCTATTTTGATTAGTCCTACCGAAATGTAGCACCTCACACTTATCAGTGTTAAACTCCATCTGCCATCATTCAGCCCACTCTTCTAACTGGCCTAAATCTCTCTGCAAACTTTGAAAACCTACTTCATTACCCTCAACGCCACCTACCTTAGTATCATCTGCATACTTACTAATCCAATTTACCACCCCATCATCCAGATCATTAATGTATATGACAAACAACATTGGACCCAGTACAGATCCCTGAGGCACACCACTAGTCACCGACCTCCAACTTGACAAACAGTTATCCACCACTACTCTCTGGCATCTCCCATCCAGCCACTGTTGAATCCATTTTACTACTTCAATATTAATACCTAACGATTGAACCTTCCTAACTAATCTTCCGTGTGGAACTTTGTCAAAGGCCTTACTTAAGTCCATATAGACAACATCCACTGCTTACAGTCTGTATTCTACACAGGCAACCTACCTCACTTTGACCTGTTATTGCCTAATACCAGTTGAGCCAAAGCCTTCCTACTCTGTTTCCCTTTACTCTGATGCCCGCTCTATAAAGCTGTCTACTTTTAAACTCTTCTCTCTGTTCTCACTGGCTGACATCCACATGCCTGCGCAGTCATGCCCCAATCAAACCGCTGAAGAAAATAACTGTCTCCCTTTAAACTCTTCTTGCTGTTCTCACTGGCTGATGATGGGTGGGTGGAGGGGAAGGAATTCAAACTGGCAGATGATAGGTGATGCCAGATGGGTGGTGGAGAGGGGATGAAGTAAGAAACTGGGAAGTGACAAGTGGAAAATGTGAAGGGCTGGAGAAGAAGGAATCTGATAGGAGATAGTGGACCATAGGAGAAAGGAAGGGGGAGGTGATAGGTAGATGAGAAGAGGTAAGAGGGGAGCCAGAGTGGGGAATTGAAGAAGAGGTAAAGGGGAGGGCGAAAGGGGATATCAGAATTTGGATATCAGAATGCTCGTGCCATCAGGTTGGAGGCTACCCAGATGGAATAGGAGTTGTTGCTCCTCCAACCTGGGAATGGCCTCATGATTGAGAGGTCAAGAGTCTAACATCATACTAGGGAACTATTCAATAACCTTATAACAGCAGGTTAGAAGCTGTCCTTGAGCCCAGTGATACATGCTTTTAGGCTTTTGTATCTTCTGCCCCATGGGTGAGGGGAAAAGATAAAATGTTCAGGATGGGTGTGGTCTTTGGTTATGCTGGCTCCTTTGATGAAGCAGTGAGAAGTATAGATCGTCCATGGAGGGGAGGCTGGTTTCAGGGATGTGCTGAGCTGTGACCACAACTCCCTAGAATTCCTCATAAGCACAGACAGAGCAGTTGTTGTACCAAGCCATGATACATCCAGATAGGATGTTTTCAACCCACTTGATTTCAGCATCATTTATGCAAACAGGAGCATGTGCACCACACCCCTTCCTGAAGACAATGACCAGCTCTGTTGCTTTGCTGATATTGAGGGAAAAATTGTTGTTGTGAAACCATGCCACTAAGGTTCTCTATCTCCTCACTACATGAGAACTCATTATTATTTGAAATACGGTTAACTATGGTGGTGTCATCTACAAACTTCTAGAGAAAGAGTAGAATCTGGGCATCCATTCATGAGCATATAGGGAATAAAGAAGTGGGCTGAGGATACAGCAGCAGCTTTGTGCGTCACTAGTGTTGAGTGCCAAGATGTTCGTTGTCTATCCTTACTGATCATGGTCTGTTGGTCAGGAAGTCCAGGATCTAGATGCAAAGGGAAGTGTTGAGTCTCAGGTCTAGGTTTTGGAGACTAGTTTGTTTGGAATTACAGTATTGAAGAGAGATCTATAATAACTAAAGTCTCTTTACCACACAGATGCTCCACAGATGAGCGTAGGGCTAGGGAGATGGTGTCAACATGGATCTGTTTTGGCAGTAGATGAATTGCAGTGGGTTGAAGTTGTCTGAGAAGTTAGCATTGATGTCTGCCATGACCTCCCTCTCAAACAATAGTGAATGTCACAGCCACTGGGCGACAGTCGTTAAGACACATTACCTTATTATTCTTAGGCACTGGGATGATAGTGGCCTGCTTAAAGCAGGTAGGAACCGCAGAATTAGGGAGAGGTTAAAAATGGTTACATATTCCCTCACCAGCAGATTTATGCAAGATCTAAGGACAAGGCAAGGGACTCTATCTGAACCAAATATTTTCCATGGGTTCACTCTCTGGAAGACTGAAGTCTAAAATGTGATTGTGGGTATAGGTGTCTTGAAGGCTGCCAGGGCAGATGGTGAGATTCAATTCCCCCTCTGTTGAAAATGTGCAAAGAATGTCTGAAGATGATGAGGAAGGGATGTGTATGAAGGAAGAGAATCATTTTCTCACCTTTTAGGTACTTTCTGAGTGGGCGATAAAAGTGAGCTTTCAGGGATTCCCACAGTCCATTAATGATGTAAATAAAGCCCTGTTTCAAAAAATCGGAATCAGAATCAGGTTTATTATCACCGGCATATGTTGTGAAATTTATTAATTAGCAGCAGCAGTACAATGCAATACATGATAAATGTAGAAAAACAAATAAGTAAATCAATTATGGTAAGTATATATGTATATTAAGTAGTTAAATTAAAAAATAGTGCAAAAACAGAATTAAAAAAAAAGTCAGGTAGTGTTCATGGGTTCAATGTCCATTTAGAAATCAGATGGCAGAGGGAAAGAAGCTATTCCTGAATCACTGAGTGTGTACCTTCAGGTTTCTGTACCTCTTTCCTGATGGTAACAATGAGAAGAGGGCATGACTTGGGCAATTGGGGTCCTTAATAATGGACACCACCTTTCCAAGGCACCACTCCTTGAAGATGAGGCTAGTATCCAGGACAGAGCTGACTAATTTTACAGCAGCACCCACATCCCTCCCCCCCCCATACAAGACAATGAAACAGCCTGTCAAAACGCTCTCCACGATACATCTGTTGAAGGTTTTGAGTGTATTAAGTAACAAATCAAATGTCTTGAAACTCCTAATGAAATATAACAACCGTCTTGCCTTCTTTATAGCCGCAGCGACAATTTGGGACCAGGTTAGATTCTCAGGGATCTTAAAACCAAGAAACTTGCAATTGCTCACTCTCTTCACTTCTGATCCCTCTAGGAGGATTGGTCCCCCTTCAAGTGTGGATTAAATCAGCTCTTTGGTCTTACTGACATTAAGTGCAAGGTTGTTGCTGTGACACTACTCAACTAGCTGGTATATCTTGTTCTGAATGCCCTCTTGTCTCCATCTGAAATTTGCCAACTATGGTTGCATCATCAGCAAATTATTAATGGCATTTGAGCTATATCTAGCCACACAATCATGGGTATAGTGAGTAGAGCAGTGGGCTAAGCACATGTCCCTGAGGTGTGCCACTGTTGATTGTCAGTGAGGAGGAGATGTTATTTTCAAACTATACAGATTGTTGTCATCTGGTTATGAAGTTGAGGATCTAATTGCAGAGGGAGGTAAGGAGGCTCAAGTTCTGTAGCTTATCAGTCAGGACTGTAGGAATGGTGGTGTTATCCTGACATAGGTGTTCGTATTGTTCAGGTGATCTAAGGCCGTGTGAGTAACCATTGGGATTGTGTCTGCCGTAGACCTATTATGGCAATAGACAAATTGTAGTGGGTCTAGGTCGTTGCTGAGGTAGGAGTTGATTCTAGCCTTGACCAACCTCTCAAAGCATTTCATCACCATAGATGTGAGTGCTACTGGACAATAGTTATTAAGGCAGCTCACACTAGTTTTCCTTGAAGTCCCTCATTATCTCCAACCCCAATTCAATCCACACCTGTCAACTTAAAAACCACAGCTATGAACAGAAATTTTTAACTCCCTTCTCCAAAGCAAGATTTTGACCCTGTATTCTCCATGACAATTCTGTATGTTTTATTTCCTGATCCAAATTCATATGTGATGACAACAAACTGCAAGTCGATCCAATATTGGTCTAGCTTCAGACAGTATGCCTTGGATGTGTTTCAGCTTCACTCCTATATTTTTATAAGTTCTGCATTTGACTATTTATACATTTTTATAAATTATTGTGTTAAAATTAAATATTATGAGTTAGGTTAGTGAACTAGATGATTTTATACCCCAGCAGAACAGTTAACATAAGAAGAATAAAGCCAAGTGAAGTTATGAAGTAAACACAGTAGAGGTTCACTGTTACAGCAGTTGCATACCATCTGAAGTAAACTACACAACTTGAAAAATTGTCAGTGATAAGGCTGCAGTTTACACTATCAAAGATTAATGCTGACAGTATTTAAAGGCATTACTGTAGTTCAGAAAAAAAGGTTTCAGAATACAATTGACCTGAAAGGGGCATCAGAGTAATGAAAAATAATTCAAGATAAATAATATCGACTTCAATATCTTGAGAATAGATACCGTAAGTTTAACCTGCAGAGCATGTAATGTTAAACTAGCTTAGGCAATCACTATGCTGTAGCTGTTTTTATTGGCCTATTTGACATAAGTTAATAAAATTTAGTTGTCGTACTTGTGCAGACTGGCAACATTTCCAAGGTGATGACAATATGTAATCTGTAGTGCAGCATTATGGGGTGTGTCCACGCCAAGGACTGTTTTGGTTCTGTGCTTGCCACTGTGAGCTGTGATAGTACCTATCAAGGTCTTTGCTGCAGAGTGAGCAGAAGAAGTGCTGTCAGGGAAACATCAGTCATCAGAGGATTGGGCAATGAGTGGGGAGTTTGTTAGGTCATCATAAGCATACAAGTTCCATTGATGTTTTACACCAGAATTCCCTTTGGAAAGTCCGTGTTCTTTCCTATCAGCACATTTAGTACAGCAGGGAACCACCAGAAGATCTATGTCCATCTCAAGAAATTAAACATCTAACCAAAATGATCTCATGTTCCACTAACCATTGGAAACAAAAATTACTCTTATCCATTGACATGTGAGCCTTGAAAGTCAACTGCATAGCAGGCCATGGAATTTTTAATGCATTTTTCCAGAGTGAAATATAATGACCATTTCTTGGTCATCTTGCTTACTTGATTAATTCAATCAGGCTTCATGCTCACATGTTTGATGCAGCATTTCCTCAGCAACTGTATAAATCTCTGCCATTCCTTTGGATTCATCAACCTCATGGAAAAGGGGAGGCTGCTACTAGGACAACAGATTGCACTCCATATCATGCTGCCCTGGCTTGCGCATCATGTACACAGCAGGTTCACAACATGGTTGACACTGACTAATGCAAGAGCCTCAGCATTTAATTTTTGATACACATTGAAAACCCAATTACCTTAAGTAATTAACTGACTGAGCTCAGCTGAAGAGCCCCAATAGATTCTTGCTTCAACTCATCTGGTCATTGGAAGGTCTCCACTTTGCTTCAGAGAGAAGGCTCAGCACCAGCTGGGAGGAATCCTTGCCTGGAGTGACCCTGTAACCATTGTGGTTCACCTAGTGTGTGTAAGTTAGTCTGTTCTGAATATATGAGGTAAGCATTCTGACTTGGGGCAAAATTATTCCACACCTTTCTAATTGCTCCATGTGTTGCATTCTATCATCTCAAGTTGCCATTCTTCTTTACGTATGCTTTTTTTTCTGTCAGCTACCTTTATGAGTTTGTTCCTTGGAGAAAAAAAATTAGTGTAATCTACTGTTCATTATCAAAGTGGAGGCGATTGTGAGTGAACATCAACCATATAGGTTGAGTTATAAGGCCACAGGAAAACAAAGGCACCGGAAAAAAATAATGTGATCATTCCATCCTTTATGACTATATATCAGACCACAAATAAAGTTGCCCAGTTCTTGGTAAAGCTAATAGCTTTGGATGGTCAAGGTTGGTAGGATAAGTTAACTAAATAAAATAACATGAACAGCCATGGAAGTACTATAGATGAATAAATGAGTGCATGGACATGGTTCTCTACTCTGTGACTAACGACATCTATAGATAGAGGTGACTAAATCTAATGGCAATTGGATGAACATTTCTAGGGGGTCCTGAGGAACAAGGCCGGCAAACCTTGATACATGCATTTTTATTACCAACACTCTGCCTTACAAAAATTATAAAATACAAAACATATTTGTTGCATAGAGACTAACAGAAAAAAAATCAAAGGTGTGATGAAAGCTTACTCGAAAAACTGTAAGATCCCCACTGACTAACCCCACTTCCAAAATGCTTAAAGTGCAGAAGGAGAATCTGAGATGGTATTGAGGGCCACATGCACATGTATTAGAAGCACGCATAAGTCCTACATAAGTTTCAGAAGGGGCTCAGCAGCACACAAACTACCCACCTGCCTCCTCTGTCTGCCACCTCTTCCTCCATCTGTGGAAGAATCCAAGGTTCCATATTGGGCTCATTAGCTGCCTCAGAGTCCTTAAAATGTGAGTGGAAGCAAATCATCCTGTATCCCAAGGAGCTCCTTAGAAGAATTACTGTTAAATCAAAAGGTCTCGAGAGGCTCAAGGTAGGCTGTAAGTCTTTTGGAAAGGGTGACGCTGTCACGTAGCAGTTGACATAACACTTTACAGCACCAGCAATCAGGGTTTAAATCCTGCTACTGCCTGTAAGGATTCTCCCTATGACAATGTGAGTTTCCTCCAGGTGCCCTCCCACATTGCAAAGATGTACGGGTTAGAGTAAGCTGTGGGCATGCTATGAAGCATAGCGATACTTGTGGGCCAACAATTACATCTTATGAGTAGTGGGCATAGTCAATAAAACACAGGCCCTGGATTCAACGGGGAGGTTGCAAGAACACTGTATATTCACAACTACTGAAGACAGTCCAATTATGGTCTTCTGATTCATTAGTTCCAAGAGGCTACAGATAATGGATGTTTTTATGACCAACCTTCTGAGGTTAGAAAGCATCATGTTCTGGAAGCAATAGCTTCCTTATTTCTATCTGCCTAAATTCAAAAAGTCAAACAGAGTGTGACTTTCTGAAAGCCAAACTCGAACCTTAAAAGAAGATTGGCCATCCAGATTATAAACTCTGACCAAACCTCCATTGGACCAAAATTGATCACATGCAGAAGTCGTGGTAAGTATTGGCACCAACGACATAGGCAGGAAAAGGGAGGAAGTCCTGAAAGCAGATTACAGGGAGTTAGGAAGGAAGCTGAGAAACAGGACCACAAAGGTAGTAATCTCGAGATTACTGCCTGTGCCACACAACAGTGAGTATAGGAATAGACTGAGGTGGAGGATAAATGTGTGGCTGAGGGATTGGAGCAGGGGGTAGGGATTCAGATTTCTGGATCATTTGGACCTCTTTTGGGGCAGGTGTGACCTGTAACAAAAAAGATGGGTTGCACTCGAATCCCATGGGGACCAATATCCTGGCGGGGAGGTTTACTAAGGCTATTGGGGAAAGTTTAAACTAGAATTGCTGGGGAGTGGGAACTGAACTGAAGAGACAGGGGAAGAGGCGATTGGCTCACAAATAGAGAAAGCTTGGAGATAGTGCGAGGGGGAGGATAGGCAAGTGATGGAGAAGGGACACACTTCTGGATTTGAGATGGTTTGAGATGTGTCTATTTTAATGCAAGAAGTATTATGAACAAAGTGGATGAAATTAGAGCATGGATTAGTACTTGGAGCTATGATGTTGTGACTATTACAGAGACTTGGATGGCTTAGGGGCAGGAATGGTTACTTCAAGTGCCGGGTTTTAGATGTTTTCAGAAAGGACAGCGAGGGGGAGGCAGAAGAGGTGGGGGCATGGCACTATTGATCAGAGATAGTGTCACGGGTGCAGAAAAGGAGGAAGTCATGGAGGGATTGTCTACGGAGTCTCTGTGGGTGGAAGTTAAGAACAGGAAAGGGGTTAATAACTTTACTGGGTGTTTTTTATAGACCACCCAATAGTAACAGGCACATCGAGGAACAGATAGAAAGACAGCTTCTGGAAAGGTGGAATAATAGCAGGGTTGTCGTGATGGGAGATTTTAATTTCCCAAATGTCGACTGGCATCTCCCTAGAGTGAGGGGTTTAGATGGGGTGGAGTTTGTTAGGTGTGTTCAGGAAGGTTTCTTGACACAATATGTAGATAAGCCTACAAGAGGAGAGGCTGTACTTGATCTGGTATTGGGAAATGAACCAAGTTAGGTGTCAGATCTCTCACTGGGAGAGCATTTTGGAGATAGTGATCACAAAATTATCTCCTTTACCATAGCATTGGACAGGGATAGAAACAGACAAGTCAAGAAAGCATTTAATTGATATAAGGGCAATTATGAGGCTATCAGGCAAGAATTTGGAAGCATAAATTGGGAACAGATGTCCTCAGGGAAACGTAAGGAAGCAATGTGGCAAATGTTCAGGGGATATTTGCGTGGAGTTCTGCATAGATACATTCCAATGAGGCACGGAAAGGATGGTAGGGTACAGGAACCATGGTGTACAAAGGCTGTTGTAAATCTAGTCAAGAAGAAAAGAAGAGCTTACAAAATGTTCAGAAAATTTGTTAATGATAGAGATCTAGAAGGTTATAAGGCTAGCAGTAAGGAACTCAAGAATGAAATTAGGAGAGCCAGAAGGGGCCATGAGAACGCCTTGGCGGACAGGATTAAGGGCAACCCCAAGGCATTCTACAATTATGTGAAGAGCAAGAGGATAAGATGTGAGAGATTAGGACCAATCAAATTTGACAGTGGAAAAGTGTGTATGGAAGCGGAGGAGATAGCAGAGGTACTTAGTGAGTACTTTGCTTCAGTATTCACTAGGGAAAAGGATCTTGGTGATTGTAGGGATGTTTTACAGAGGACCAAAAAGCTTGAGCATGTAGATATTAAGAAAGAGGATGTGCTGGAGCCTTTGGAAAGCATCAAGATGGATAAGTCGCCGGGACCGGATGAGATGTACCCCAGGCTACTGTGGGAGGCAAGGGAAGAGATTGCTGAGCCTCTGGCGATGATCTTTGTATCATCAATGGGGACAGGAGAGGTTCCAGAGGATTGGAAGGTTGTGGATGTTGTTCCCTTATTCAAGAAAGGGAGTAGAGATAGCCCAGAAAATTATAGACCAGTGAGTCTTACTTCAGTGGTCGGTAAGTTAATGGAAATGATCCTGAGAGGCAGGATTTATCAACATTTGGAGAGGCATAATACGATTAAGAATAGTCAGCATGGCTTTGTCAAAGGCAGGTTGTGCCTTACAAGCCTAATTGAAATTTTTGAGGATGTGTCTAAACACATTGATGAAGGTAGAGCAGTAGATGTAGTGTATATGGATTTCAGCAAGGCACTTGACAAGGTACCCCATGCAAAGCTTATTGAGAAAGTAAGGAGGCATTGGATCCAAGGGGACATTGCTTTGTGGATCCAGAACTGGCTTGCCCACAGAAGGCAAAGAGTGGTTGTAGATGAGTCATATTCTGCATGGAGGTCGGTGACCAGTGGTGTGCCTCAGGGATCCGTTCTAGAACCCCTACTCTTCGTGATTTTTATAAATGACCTGGATGAGGAAGTGGAGGGATGGGTTAGTAAATTTGCTGATGACACAAAGGTTGGGGGTGTTGTGGATAGTGTGGAGGGCTGTCAGAGGTTACAGCGGGGCATTGATAGGATGCAAAACTGGGCTGTGAAGTGGCAGATGGAGTTCAACCCAGATAAGTGTGAAGTGGTTCATTTTGGTAGGTCAAATATGATGACAGAATATAGTATTAAGGTATGACTCTTGGCAGTGTGGAAGATCAGGGGGATCTTGGGGTCGATGTCCATATGACACTCAAAGCTGCTGCGCAGGTCGACTCTGTGGTTAAGAAAGCATACGGTACATTGGCCTTCATCAATCGTGGGATTGAGTTTAGGAGCTGAGAGGTAATGCTGCAGCTATATAGGACCCTGGTCAGACCCCACAGAATACTGTGCTCAGTTCTGGTCGCCTCACTATAGGGAGGATGTGGAAACTATAGAAACTGTGCAGAGGAGATTTACAAGGACGTTGCCTGGACTGGGGAGCATGCCTTATGAGAATAGGTTGAATAAACTTAGCCTTTTTTTCTTGGAGCGACAGAGGAGGAGAGGTGACCTGACAGAGGTGTATAAGATGATGAGAGGCATTGATCATGTGGATAGACAGAGGCTTTTTCCACAGGGCTGAAATAGCTAGTATGAGAGGGCACAGTTTTAAGGTGCTTGGAAGTAGGTACAAAGGGGATGTCAGCTATAAGTTTTTTTTACTCAGAGGGTGTGAGCTCGTGGAATGGACTGCCAGCAATGGTGGTGGAGGCAAATACGATAGAGTCTTTTAGAAGTCTACTGGGTAAGTACATGGAGCTTAGAAAAATAAAGGGCTATGGGTAACCCTAGGTAATTTCTGAGGTAAGGACATGTTCGGCACATTGTGCTGTAGGCTTTCTATGTTTCTATGATGTGGTACCATGTCACAAGATAAACTTCCAACCACTTGCCTGTCCCTTGAATATTAATGATGACCAACAACACAATGTCGCAAAAATATTCTATTCTCTTTCTCCTCCTGTAGACCAACAGGCATTGCTAGCAAGCTAATCATAAATACGTAAGCATTTTCTTTCTGCAAAACCTCCTGAAATGCCACCAATCAGGATGAAGAGGGCAGCTCCTAATATCTGTAGGTGAAGTCCATGAAGAGGCTGAAAAATAAATGTTGCTAAAGTGTTAGTGAAGCCTTGGCAAAATTGTTCAGAAAATCTTTCAATATTTCAGAATCCTCTTCAGAATTGCAGAAGCAATTTAAGATTAAATAAGTATTCCTTTCGTGCTTGAAATCCACCTCAATGGTGTGCTTATTTTATCCACTACTAGATTTAGGATGTTGGCTAATCTGTGTGTGATTAACAAAGCAACAGATTAATGTATAATTGGTATCAAAACACTAATTACAAATATTTGCATAAAAAAAGCAATGTCTGTGAAGTCCACACTCATTCTTTACAAAACCTCTAGAAGGACCTTCCTTTTTAACCTTGTCCTAAATCATAAGCAGTAAGCCGCTGATGTCACTGCATCACATAGGGAACAGAGGGGGCAGAACAAGTCTTCCACCTCACGAGACTACTGAAATCATTTTGATAGTTGATTATAGCATACCCCTGGTTTAACTGGCTACCAAACCAATGAAAACAAATGTGAATACTCCATGAATGTCCCTGATTGAAAATTAATAAAACTATTGAAAAATATTGAACACCAAAACACTTAAAACAAAACAATTCATTCCTACAAATGTAATTTATTGGAATTAATATTTTACACTGCAATTAATACTGTGATTAATATTTGAATTACAATTATTTTTAATTATTTGATAACTATTGTTTCTATACACTATATTTACTCTTTGACAAGATTGCAGATTTTTTTAGCCATAAATTCAGTTGATTTTGAAATTCTCCCTTAAACTGGAAAATCACATCTATAACTATTACTTAAGGAAGATAAAAAAAAGGAACCACAAAATCCCAGATCCACTGTACCAACATCAATTGTGGAGAAGTAAATGTTTATTTGTAATTCACATCAGTGTGACTGAAAGAAACTTCGGATGATAAAAAAGACAGCCAAAATATTGTTCCTATCTACAAGGCTAATTGCTAAGTAACAAAAATAGCAGACATGACAACCACTATAGATATAGCTTATATGGAAGCTATTCAAGGAAGTTTCACATTGAAAACTGTTGGTGAAAATAAAGATAAGACCATAAAATAGAGGAGAAGTAGGCTATTCAGCCCATCGAGTCTGCTCTGCTATTCAATCATGGGCTAATCCAATTCTTCCAGTCATCTCCACTCCCCTGCCTTCTCCCCATACCTTTTGTTGCTCTGGCTAATCAAGAACCTATCCATCTCTGCCTTAAATACACCCAATGAATTAGCCTCCATAGCTGCTCGTGGCAACAAATTCCACAGATTTACCACCCTCTGACTAAAGTAATTTCTCTGCAGCTCAGTTCTAAATGGACATCCTTCAATCCTGAAGTCATGCCCTCTTGTCCTAGAATCCCCTACCATGGGAAATAACTTTGCCATATCTAATCTGTTCAGGCCTATTAACATTTAGAATGTTTCTATGAGATCCCACCTCATTCTCCTGAACTCCAGGGAATACAGCCCAAGAGCTGCCAGACATTCCTCATATGGTAACCCTTTCATTCCTGGAATCATTCTCGTGAATCTTCTCTGAACCCTCTCCTCCAACGTCAGTATATCCTTTTTAAAATAAGGAGCCCAAAACTGCACACAATTCTCCAAGATAAAGCAACTAAGGAGATTGAAGGGACATTAACAGACTTGGCTAGGTTAAACATCAAGGAAAGGAAATGTTAAGCAAAATTCTTTTTAGAACAGTACTGTGTGCAGTTATTAACATGACAGCTTAAAAAGATAAACTTTGCAAGAAGGGCAAATTTACCAGATTATCAAGGTTCTTAAACATTATTTATTATGAGATATTATATAGTACTACCTATTGTTTACTGATACACTGAATTGCAAGGAACAGTCTTCAACATATTCTAAGGAACGTGATATTTGCACCTGCTTAACATAAGACAAGAAAACCCTATAATCAGAGGCAGACATTTTGTGAGCGAAGTTAGGAAACACGTTGTGCAACTAGAAGTGTGGAATTCACTACCACAAAAGTAACAGATGATAGTTCAATTAATAAGTATAAATCTTGACTCAAAACTCAATCTTGAGGCCAAGTGAGTTAAAAGATGTACAGTCAAGGTGTTTGAATATAGATATGAAGCTTAGATTCCGATTGGCCATGATCTTATTAAATAGTAAAACAGATTCATGAGTTGCATGGCCTATTCTAATTCTTAATTTAGAAACATACCATGATACCTGATTCTTTTCTTTTCAACCTGTCAACATTGTAGCATGTGTACAGCGGTGGTCCTACTAACATTCACGATACAATACTTATCGACATAAACTCCATTTATCATGGTTACATATCCACAAGAACATCTATTTCTATATTAAGTCTCTGTTAAGCCCTCACAGTTTTGATATAATCTGGAAACACACTGATCACAAATTCAACACAATATAGTCCAAGAATCCTCCTGGATTTTGTGGTTATGTCCAGAATGAACTGCATCTATCAACTGTAACTTACTGGTCCTGGACTGGAGCAAATTCTGGATCTAGCATCTTAATAAGTACTAAAGGTACCACAGCTTCTATATTGTGAAGCAACCTAGCCTGATCTATCTTACTAAATGAGTTATGAAGATGCTGGGAATGGGGAACAATATATTTTGGAGTTCAGTCATCTGCTGCACCAAAGACTTCATAAAAATCTTTATCAGTCTTGTATTGCAGAACTGGGTTTGTTTCCAATTCAGTTTTTTCATTGTTACAAAATAATAAATTACACTGCGGGAGTATGACTACTGATATGGAAAGCATAGAAAGAAATATGGTAACAGTACATAATGTATGTAGAGGCTCATCAAAAAACACTTGCTGTGCTTTACAAAACTTCTCAATTTATTAATTTCAATTAAATGTAAAGCAAACATATTCTTTATAAAGGGTGAGTGGGGTAAAGGAGCTTTTTTTTGTATATAACGTGATGTGTTTTACTAAACATCGATAGCATGATGATAAAATTTGGGCCTAATATATCGCTATCAGATCTTCAGTTGCACTAAATTCACTTAAATATATGTGTATGGAAACTGCAATTCAGCCTCATTTAATGTTTGCACATAAATATTGGGCTCATGTCAAATTTATTAGTCTGCGTGTAATATACATCAAAGTCTGTCACAATCCAGTATGGCGAGTTCTGTTATTTCTTATTTTATTATGCAAGTAGGAGAAAATACCTTTATTCTGTATCATAAACACTGGCATTTTCAATGAGGAGGGTCTCTGAATGCAATAGCTTCCTGATTTCACACAGGAAATTCCAAAGCAAATGTCATCACAGCACTGGAACAAACAAGATGCTACTTTGGCTTAGGATCAACCTGTGTGATGAAAGACAATAAAAACACTACATTTAATATGTCTGGCCAAGCAAGAGTTTTTTGTATTTTTGCATATCTCATACCTTTCTGATCAGGTTTTTTTGAGCAAGCAATCCTTCTGATAAAAATACAGATGACACTGGAATATAAAATAACGACAGCAACCATCACTCCAGTGCCGAAGAAGGCAACAACAACCTGCCTAAATGACCACCATCTTGTGGCATCACCATCAACCATTATGAAATGCTTTGAGTGGCTGGTCATGGAGCACATTAAAGCCTTTCTCCCACCTACATTAGACACTTTCTAGTTTGTTTATTGCTCAAATCGATCCACTGACAATGCCATACCCTCTGCCCTCTACTCTGTCCTGTCCCTCCTGGAAAATGGGGTCTCATACATCAGGTAGCTGTTTATAGACTTCAGTCTGGTGTTTAACACCATCATACCCCAGAAGCTGTCTTCACTGGATCTCAATGCCTTCCTCTGTAACCGGATCCCTGGACTTCTTAACAGAAAGACCACAGACAGCAATGCCTCTAGTCTCGTTACGGTGAGCACTGGCCCTCTCCATATTCCTTTGTTCACTCAACCTATCTTCATAAGACATGACCAGGCAGCTTCCCTATAAATCTCCTCCAGCCAAGCCAGCATTTATTGCCCATAAGAAGGTGATGATGAGCTGCTTTTCTGAACCGCTGCAGTCCCTGAGGTGTAGGTACACCCACAGTGCTGTTAGGGAGGGAATTCCATGATTCTGACCCAGTGACAATGAAGGACCGGTGATATATTTCCAAGCCAGGTTGATTTCCTCAGGAACTTTGGTGTGTTAGAATCTCACTGGATAATTTGTACTGTACTCTACAATTTTTAACGTACACGCTTTACTTTGTTTATCTATGTATAATTCAGTTGTAGATTTAATTCTTATTTTCCCAAGTTATTGTGTATTATGTGTACTACTGTGCTTTATACCCTGGTCCGGGGAAATGTTGTCTTGTTTGGCAGTGTACTTATACACAGTTAAATGTCAATAAACTTGACTTAACTTGATATTCTTCATTAACTGGTGGAGAATGTGACAATGATTAAGGCATTTGCATCATAAGCATTCACATAAATTTCCTGGTTAAACTCAACTATTCCTAATCATTTCTAAGAACTGTAGTTGTATATAGACTCATTATTAGAACATAGAACATTACAGCACAAGACATTCTGCAGACCTTTTAGCCTACTTAAATATCAAACTAAATCTTTCCTCCTACGTAGTCATCCATTTCTCTATCATCAGTGTGCCTATCTAAGAATATTTTAAATGCCCCAATGCTTCTACCACCACCCCTGGCAGGGGTGTACACACCCACCACTCTTTGTGTAAAGAACTTAGCTCTGACATTCCCCCTATACTTTCCTTTAATTGTCATAAAATTATGCCCCCTTATACAAGCCTATTTCTTTTATAGTCTTATACTCCTCTATCAAGTCACCTCTCATATTCCTTTGTTCCAAAGAGCCCTAGCTTACTCAACCTATCTTCATAAGACATGACCAGGCAGCATCTCTATAAATCTCCTCTGCACCCTGTCTAAAGCTTCCACATACTTCCTATGACTAGAATTGAACACAATATTCCATGTTCTAACCAGTGTTTCATAGAGCTGCAACATATTGCTCAAGATCTAACCAAGGAAGAGATGTATACTGTGCAATAAATATTTGGTGAGCATGGCTTCATTTTCACATAAGCACATTCTGTCATTCAATTAAGCACAACAGATCTGTAGTGTAAACTGCCTCCCTTTGATATTTTAGTATCCTAAACTAACAAGTCTTAGTTCTGATTTTTAAAAAAATTTCAACAAGTTTGGATATGAGAAAGTATATGCACTATCTTCATAATTCTTTAGTCTTGCAATAATTCGGGTACACTTTTGAAGCACTCATGGCAGCTATATCCTTCATGAAGTTCAATGGCCAGAACAAAACTTACTTATTTTGACTGCAATCTAGTCAGAGCTTCATATGGCAATAAAACTTTCAGTCCAAGATCTCTTGCTTCTGAAAATAAAATCTTTTTTTTTAAAATACATTAAACATATTTGACTGTCTTTAAAGAATTGAGAAAAAGTATTGAGTTTAGATGCAACTAAAATGAAGTGATAGAAATAGATTTATGAGAGGAGCAGGGAAAATAATTGTTCGTTTAATAATAGGGTTTTGATAGACTTATCCAAGGGCAAAAACTTTTGATTATGAGTTATATTTTGTCTAAAGCTCAGCATTCAATTTGAAGCTACTAGACAGACTATGCTAATTATTACTTCCATACATGTCAGGAGTGTGTGATCATGAAGGATCAATTTCATGCTGAGAGAGTGCACAGAAGAAATCTTTATTCTTTTGACATATTATAAAGGGTAAAGATTATTTCTCCTGTAAGTATTCTGTGTACTTACTATTGTCGATTTCCTGCTTAATATTAAATTAAAATTGTTTTCTATGAAATTGTAAAACATGCTATTCAACTATGCATAGAGCTTACATAATCAATAATCAACCTGTTGTAATATTTGGAATTTGTTTGCTTGTTAAAAAAATCAACAAGAAATTGTGTCAATTAACTTATTTTTCCAGTAGAGATCCATGATGAATGCAATTCTTTGATTAGGAATTCAAAACTTGCAACTTGGCAAAGGTGCAAACTGAATTGCGTCCATAAGCTGAAAAATGCTTAGGCTTTAGTACAAACTCGTGACCCAATTGGTTAGCCTATGAGGTAAGCCAGGATAATGACAGGGATTTCTTAAAAATTAATTCATGGAATGCAGGCAAATCACTGCCAAGGTCCAATAAATCTTGTAAATGCTCTCAAGAAGTAGCTAAAGTAGTCCAGCAGCAGTCCATAAAGTAATATATACTTGCACTCAATGATCCGTGCAGACCCCACAGTGGATCTAAAAGCACATCCAAGTGAACTGATGACAGGAAACGCAATGAACAATTCAAAAACAGGAATTTTGCATACGTAGATACAAAGGAGAATGGGACACTTTATATCCAGTTGAAACTTGCGTTTTAAAAAGATAAATGAAAATCAAGTGACAATTAACTGCCAGCTGCAATGAGGTCACAGGGCAAGTGTTAATCAACTACTCTTATGGAGAATGTGCTGCTGAAACTGCTTTAACTCTTCTTAAAAGTCCAGAAATACCAGCAGAAGTGAGCTGTGAAAGCAATTACAGAGGGAAGGTGTTTGATATGGAAATTTGGTGGAAGTGGGAATGCAGAGGGAGAATAGTTGAATTTCAAGACATGCAGAATTCTGTAAAAACAGAATATGCCGAAATCATTCAACATGCTTTATCAGAAAAGTGCTCAATCTGTTTCAAACATCAAACCATTAGAGGCTACAAAACGTTTCTTGTAGAAAAGAACGTTATGAGAGGGGTTAGGGAAACTTCTTGACTCAAAAATCAAAAAGCCCAAATTTAAGTTTCCATGAAAGTATTTTAATACAAGTGACTAGGACTTGGATTCCCTGCCTGATAGGTTGGTGGACAACGATTCAATAGGGAACTCGATAAATGCTCGCAGAAGAATGAATTACAACGGGCATGGGATTAACGGAATTGCTCTAAAAGGCATAACAGCTTCCTATACCGTACATGATTACCTGTGTGGATTGCCCTTAACCAACCAAGCACAAGGGGCTACTAAACATGTGGACATTTTTAAGTGGCTCCATACTGACCGTTTCACAATTAAGCAATGTGCAGAGCTTCATGTTTAAGGAAATAAAGCCTCCTGATACTACTTTTAAGATTTTCCTACTGTTGTTTAAAACGGACAATTAGCGAAGTAGTTTATTATTCCTTCTGCAAGAAATGCGCCCTCTGTTGATAATAGAATTATCAATCTGCCGACAATTTAAAATGGGCCAAAATTATACAAAGTTGTGTTTATTCAAACGTATTAAAATACTTTTAAAGACAACCTTGATTGCTTTGTACTTCGGGAAAACATTGATAAACTAGGCGTTAAATTAAGAGTTTTACTCTCCGTGTTTGAAATATATCTCAATCCTCTATAATGTCAAAGATGTATACGTGACTAAGAGCCAGAAATTAATAACTGTCCATTTTGAAAATAACTCAGGTTCTATTTTTAAAACGTCTGCACGAAGGCTTTCGAGCTCGCTGACTTTCACTTGAAAACTGTAATTGAATCCTGGCTGCGAGTTAGTCCTTAAAAGAGGCAACGTGAATGCGCGTGTCACTTCAGATAATTAACTCCTTTAACGCCCACCCCCAAAAAGTTCCTTTATGGCCTATATCAAAACAGTTTAGGAATGTCGATTCAACTGCAAGTGAGGGGAAGGGTTGGCTCTTTATATTTTGTTCATTGAGACTTTCAATCTATAACAAAGGTCTACAAGCACTTGTTGTTTATACAGAGATATACAAAGATCGTTTGTACTTGCGATCTACATATTCTTCACATTACTTCTCTATTCTTGTGAGAATGGGCCCTTTAAACAAGCGTTATGCATGTTTTACCCTGATCGACAAGTACACTACCCAAACATTTATATCAAATTCTCTGTGCAGTTTGACATTGCAGTTAGGTAGCTGCTAGGCAATCTTGTAATCGCAACCACCTATCACTTTCCCTACACTTGTACAGTTTAGTTGCGCCGAGAGTTCAAGTATTTTCAGCAGATACTCGAGACCACTACAGCAGTTGACAAGTGACATTCATCAGCAATAAGCGTTCGTTATGTCAGTAGCAGATCGCCTGACCCTACAATGCGCAGTGAACGGTTGACAGCTTTTCCATTGCCTCAAAGCCTTACTGAACACATCACATTTAACATCGCATTCATTTTACTTAAGTATTATTTATTCTTCATTGGTTAGATGTCATTTTAAAGATGTACAACACTAGATAAAATACGTCAAAACTTTTACAGTAACGAGACAAACATTGTATATTGTGATCTCAAAGACAATTAAGCTAAAGTTGCACATAAAAAGTTTAGCACAAATTTACACATGTGGCACAAGCAACAATACTGGGCGGGTAAGGTGTTCTTCCAATGCATCTTTATAAAACGCTTAAATGAATTAAAATATTTACATTATATCAATGTAACGTCCAAATTTTATTCTCCGCCCTCTAAATATCTTTCTTGTTTGTATTGTTCATTTTCTTTCTCAAGTCTCTCATTTTCAGCCTTCAACATCTCCACTTCGTGTTCGATCTCTTTCATTTGTATTTCCGCAGCGTCGGCGCTTCTTGCCTTCATGCATTCAAGCCGGCCCCTCAGTCGATTCTTTTCGTCTTCCAGCCTGGACAGACACTTCTCCAGCTCCAGGTATTCCCGAATCAGCTCCTGCTTGGTCATGTTCTGCAGGCTCTCTGCGTGATACTTCTCGTAAGTTTCGGAGAAGTCTCTCTGCAGGAATTCGCTGCCGTTGCCTCCCATGCCATCACTGCCGCTGTCCTGATCCTCCTCTTCCAGCTCTTCTTCCTCGCTCGTCTCATCCGACTTGTTGACACGTTTAGGGCAGACGCCGGTGTTGAGGTCGGGCTCCTCCTGGTTGTGTTCCTCCATGAGGAACTGGGTGGTGTTGTAAGGAGCCACGGTGAAACCTTTCGCGAACATCTCGGCCCGGGTCTTGGCCGCCCGTACGCTCTCTCTCTCATCCAGCTGTTTCTTCTCCTCCCAAGATAGCTTGAAGTAGGGCTTCCAGCGACGCTTCTTCTTGGACGGTCGCCTCCGGTGTCTCCTCTTGCGCTCTCTGTGGACACCGTGCCCCTCAGTCGACGTTTGGCGCGGGGGACAGCTCTCCGCCGGTGGCTTCAACACCACCTCCTCCCCCTCGCTGTTCCCAGGGGCGGCGGAGGGAGGGTGGTCCGGTAACCAGCTCTCGCCGCACGGGCACCCGGGGTCACCCGTCGCCTGATGATCCCCCATTCCCTACACTGTCCGTCAGGGGGAGACGAGTATCCTCCTTCTTATCATCATAATCATTAGTATTCCCTCCCACCCGCCTCCTCTCATCAACCTCCAGCACGCTCACCTACCTCCAACTGTTCTTCCGACAGCGAACAACGACAATTCATATACGAAGACGCGAAGGGGACGTCACATGGATGCACGTCTGGCGCTAGGCACTTTGGGTGCAGTAGTCCCAAATCATTTGCCATTCTTCCCAGGCCGGAGAAAAGTGAACTACATTTCCCAATAGCCACACGGAGAGGTCAGTAGCAACGCGCACGCGCGCTCCCTCTCTTCTGCGAGCCCGAGCGTTCGCCTCGGCGCCGCGCTCGAACGCAGTCGCGCCTCCATCCCGCCCACCCCCCCCACCGATTGGCTGGCGCTCCTTATTGAAATTCCACCTCTTCTGTTGCTAGCCGAAATTCCCATGCACCATTGGGCTAAATCGATGTCATTCAAAAAGTATTATAGCATATTTTCCTCCAATCACTTTGCTCGGATTCGAGTGGGCGGGTATCAACAAATCATTTTCGCTGACTGTGACGTTAACTGTGGGGGAGGGGTACGTGTCAAAGCAGTGCGATAGCCGCGGAACATTGTACTTCGTGTAAGGCCAGACACGGACATGAATTAAGTTAAATTGTACAAATAAACTTAAATTACAATTATCTGGACTTGGACCAAAAGAATTAGCTACAAAATATATAAATTAATTGCTGTAAGGTTTGAGCACCTGGGTACAGGGTAAGTTTTAATGAGCCTTGGTCTGCGTTCGGGCTCCTGTACCACCTCCTCATTGGTAGTAACGCTAAGAGGCATGTCCCGGATGGTGAGGGTCTTTAACAATGGATGTCGCGCTATTGAGGCACTGCATCTTGAAGATACCCTTGAAGTGGGGAGGGTTGTCCCCATGTTGGAGCTGGCTGAGCGTACAACGCTCTGCAACCTCTTGCAATGCTGTGCGTTGGAGCCTCCCTACCAGGCTGTAATGCAATCAGACAGAATCCTCTTTATTGTACATCTATTGTCGAAATTTGCTAGAGCCTTTTGGTGACATACTAAATCTGCTCAAACTCCCAATGAAGCAGAGCCACTGGTGTAATTATATATTTGTGATTCTTTGTAATTGTATCAATGTGTCGAGAGCAGGGTAGATCTTCTGAGATGTTGACGCCGAGGTACTTCAGCTGCTCACCCTCTCCATCGCTAACCTCTCAATGTGTGTGTTCTCCCCATTTTCCTCTTCCTGAAGTCCACAATCGGCTTGTTGATCCTGGTGATGTTGAGCGCAAGGTTGTAGCAGCACTGGTCAACCTGCAGACCTATCACTCCTGCATGCCTCCTCATAGCCATCTGAGATTCTGCCAACAACAGGGTGTCATCAGTCAAATTATGGATGCCTAGCCACCTAGTCATGAGTGTAGAGAGAGCAGAGTAGTGGGCATCCTTGAGGTGTGCCTGTCTTGATTGTCAGCAAAAATGGGAAGTTATTACTGATCCACGATGACTGAGGTGTCAAAGATTCAGATGCAGAAGGAGGTACAGAAGCCTAGGTTTTGAAATTTGTTGATTAGTACTGAGGGGATGATACAATTGAATGCAGAGCTGTAATCAATAAACAACATCCTGATGTATGTTTTGCAGTTGTCTACGTGCTTCAATGCCCTTGTAGAGAGCCAGTGAGATTGTGTGTGCTCTAGACCTGTTGTGTGAGCTGGAAGGGCCTGTATCTCTAAATCAAAAACAAAACATTTCTGTGAACACTCAAGCCCATTGATCAGAATAAATTTTTAATACCCTGGTAGGTAGGTATATTATCGAGGCTTAACGCTTTGCGAGGGTTCACCCTCTTGAAGGATATTCTGATGCCAGCCTTTGAGACAGAGAACACAGATCACTAGATGCAATGGGGATTCACACAGGTGTAGTGTTATTCTCCATCTCAAAGCATTGAGATTATCGGGGAAGGAAGAATCACTGCCATTTATGCTATTGAACACCACTATCACATCAGCTTCTGCTACTGCCCTAGGCATTCCAGTTACCTGCTACTATCTGTGTAAAAGAAGAAACCTGCTCCACACATCTCCCTTAAAGTCCACAAGCTAAAAGAGCAGAACTGATCCATTTGTCCCATTGATTCTCTGCCATTTAATTGCAACCTATTTTTAACCCTGTTCTTCTGTCTTCTCCCATACCCCATAATTCCTTTAACCAATTAAGGAACACACACAAAATGCTGCCTGAGTTCCTCTAGCATTTTGTGTGTGTTGCTCGGATTTCCAGCATCTGCAGATATTCTCTTGTTTGTAACCAATTAAGAATCTTTCATTCTCTGCCTTGGCCTCCACAGCTGCCTATGGCAATTAATTCCACAAATTCACCCCCCCCCCCCCCCCCGGCTGAAGAAATTCCTCCTCATCTCAGTTTTAAGGGACATCCTTTTATTTAATGGAAAATCCTCTCCATGCACAGACCTGGAGATATTAAATGCTCCTTATGCATTAACCCTTTCACTCCCAGGATCATTCTTGTGAACTTCCTTTGGATCCTTTCCAGGGTCAGTACATCTTTCCTTAGATAAGAGGCTTAAAATTACTCACAATCTTCCAAATGGAGTTTGACCAATGCCTTAACGATCAAGGTAGGAACTTCACAATAAAGGTTAGTGCCTTGGGGAGTGCTGAGGAACAGATATACCCTGGGGTTCAGGTACCTAGTTCCCTGAAAGTGGAGTCACAGATAGGCAGTGTGATGAAAAAGCTTTTGGCATGCTGGCCTTTATCAATTAGGGCATTGAGTATAAATGTTGATATGTTATTTGCAGTTGTACAAGATACTGCTGAGACCACACTTGGAGTATTTTACTCAGTTTTGGTCACCATGCAATGGGAAAGATATCATTGAAGTGGAAGGAAGGCAAAAATGATTCTCACGGATGTTGCAACAACTAAAGGACTGAGTTATAAAGAGAGATTGGACCTTAGTGGAGTGTAGGAGGCTAAAAAATGATTTTATAGAGGTGTATAAAATCATGAGGGGCACAGACAGGGTGAATGCACTTAACCTTTTTTCCAAGGCTCAGACTGTCAAGAACGAGTAGACACAGGTTTAAGGCGAGAGGAGAAAGATTTAAGAGGAACTTTGGGGCAACATTTTATAGAGTGGTTGGTGTAAGTGTGCAATGAGCTACTAGAGGAAGTGAGACAAGTACAATAACAACTTTTAAAAGGCATTTGGACAAGTACATGGAAAGGAAAGGTTTAGAGGGATACAAGCTAAATGTTGGCAAATGGGACTGGCTTCGGTGGGCATCTTGATCAGCATGAACCAGCTGGGCTGAATGGCCTGTTTCTGTGCTGCATGACTCTACAACTCTTTGCAGACGCTGGAACCTGAAATAAAAACAGGAAATGCTGGAAATACTCAGCAGGTCAGGCTGCATCAGTAGGAAGAGAATTAGAGATAATATTTCATTTGTGATGGGCGGAGGCTCAGGAAGGGTAAGTGGCAGAGAGAGGTACGGATGGTGGTGTAGAGGAGAGGTCGATTGAGTGTACCGGGGATGCTGGAGGTGGAGGCAGGAGAGGAGGAACACGTGGGCATGGGAGGAGAGTGGGGTATGAAAGCAATGTGAGGATGGGACAAAGGAAGGTGGGAGAGTGATGGTGGAGTGGTAGGAATGCAGGTATTGCCAGAGACATGGAGGTGAGGGAAAGAGGAAGAGCTGGAGACAATAATGGAGAAAATGGTAGCAGAGAGTAGCGGGGTAGTGAGGGTGAGTATTAAAAAAGGGGAAAGGGTGAGTGAAAAGGAAGAGGTGGGGGATAGAATGTGGAAGGTGGGGGGAGTGAGCTTGTGAAGATATAATGTAATATATGGAAAGGTAGAGATGAGTGGAAGAGAGCGAGGGAGATGAGTCAAAGAATGAACATAAGGATGTGAGTGAGTGAGAAAGAGAGAGAGTGGGAAAGAGGAAGTGAGTGAATCGGAGTGGGCAGGACTGAGTTGAAGGAAATGGGAAGGTCAGTGAATGAGAGGAGGAGTAAGTGTGAACAAGAGGGGGAAGATCTGAGAAAGGAAGGAGTAAAAGAGGGAAATTCACGAAAGAGAGAAGGGAGGGAGTGTGCAAAGGAAAGAGGGGGAAGGAGTGAGAGGGGTCTAGGGGCAGAGGTGTGTGTGCGTGTGGGGGGTTACTCAGTGAGGGAAAGTGAAATAGCCAAGTGTTTCCTTCACTGTCAGAGATAATGGAATGTTCCCTGGACAGATTTGTTAAGTGTACTGAATGGGCCTATAGGGTAAATTAATGTGTAGGGTTCAGTAGATCACAACAATCAATAAAGCTTTCTCACTGTTTATTCTATTCAATATAATTTTAACATTGTATTACATTATTACATCAGTGCATTACAGAGTGAATTTTAAACTGCAGTGATTTTTGTGAACCAGCTGAAACACTTTGCTCTGCTATCATGGCACAGACAGCAACGAGCAGATGGATAGCAGGAGAAAACTTGCAAATACCTGATAGTCCCACAAGACCTTGTCCTTTCATCCTAAATTTGAGAATTAGCCCAGTTTATATTTAAATTTTGATAATGGATTCGAGTCCAAAACATTTTAATGCAGAGGTGCCCAAGGTGTTAACTGAGCCAACCTGATAGACTTACTTATTAATATCTAGTTTATTTTCTTGTGGTATTTAATAATATTTTAATAAGGGATTTACTTTCAATGCTCATTTATTGTAACAAGTGTGAGCAAGCTAAATCACATTGGCAGTTTGTGGGAAATCTTTGTAGAGCAGTAAAATTGTGTAGGCGCAAACATTCCAGTACTTTGTTGGTTCCAATAATCAACATATGCGAGCCTATCATGTTAAAATACAGTAAAGTGGAAAAAAACTACCAATAATGTAGCCAAGGACAAACCGGAAAATCAGAAAGTACCAACACAAACTGAAACACCAGATTCTGCAGATGCTGAAAATCTGGAGCAACACATACACACAAAATGCTGGAGGAACTCAGCAGGTCAGACAGCAGCTATGGAAAGGCCAGTTCTGATGAAGTGTCTTGGCCAGAAACATCAACTCTTTATTCCTTTCCTTAGATTCTGATTGACCTACTGAGTTCCTCTAGCAGTTCATGTATGTAACACAAACCGAATCAAAAATCAAAACACTTAATATTTTCAAATGCATAAATAAAAAACTGTCAAAACATAAAATAAACTCAAATTTCCCTCTAATATCTTCCTGGCTTTTTGGAAAGCCATATAGGTAACTCCATTAGGAAACCATGTATTGTGTAACTAATGGATTAATAAATACTTAAATAATATTAAGAACACGCACACTGTTGAAAATCCATTAAAAATGCTAAATTTCTTTACCAGCAACTCTTGGATGCCCATGCTTTCCTTGGCTCCTCTCCTGGAGTCTATAAGTAAATAAAATTTTTCTTTTAATAGCTTTTTTGAAGTCACTGAGTATATAATAAATGTCAAGAGTTGCACTGACTGCCCCATCAAAGCTTGGTGGATAGCACTTTTACCTCTTTGTCTGTAAGTTCAAGAATAAAATGCAGTATGAAGGAGTGCAGTACTGTGAAAGGTGCCTTCATTCAGATGAGACATTAAATCTGTTCTCTCACATGCAGACTTGGATGGACCATCTGGAAGTTCTGAAAGGCCAGAGCACGTAAAGGTCAATCAGATGGTTTTCATGAAAAAATTAAAACATCAGTCCTCATGAAGAGCCTCAGCCCAATACATCAACGTTTACTCTTTTCCAGCTTGGCTGCTGGTTTCCTCCAGGATTTTGTGTGTGTTGTTTTGGATTTTCAGCACCTGCAGATTTACTCGTGTTTGAAATTTAATTAATCTGCAGGAAATGAACACCATCCATTCCTTGATTTTATGTATTTTTACGAGCTCTGATTTGTATGTTATTTGTTTCTAAATCACATAAAGCTTGCCTTTTAATGACTTCAACTTGAACTACTGTGCTTCAAAGATCATGGCTGATATTTAGTTTCTGGTCATCTGTGCTCCTGTGAAATGTTGCAGCACATGCCTGCACACTTCAGTCTGTTTCTTTGGGCATTTTTATCACACATCTATTGACCTTAAAATGAAGCTGACACTGAAATTATTCATTTGAAATGTTTCTTAGCAAGTTGTACAGCTGGCACTTCAGGAGTGTTTTTCTGACGCACATTCAGTTGCTGCCTCAGCCCAAAACCTTGAACTACTACACTGGATTTCACTGATCATTGGAGCCAGCCAATGCCATCACCAACCTCACTGAAAAAACACTGAAAAGTTACCAATGGCGAATTGACTAATTTGGCTGGTTCTGCTGCTGGCAGTGGAACATCCCATGACTCTGACCTCAACAGATTGGAGGGAGATCTCCGATTGGCTGGGTATCAGAAAGTGAATACCAGGAAATAAGAGACTTAGACACCCTTTTTCTATTCAAACAGCTTGGATTTAGCTCATCCTTCCAAGATCAGCATGTTAACCCACTGATCCATTTAGTATTAGAATTATATTTTCTCAATTCTAGTTAAATCTAGTTCCATCTTTCCAAAATCAAAAAATTAGAATTTGTAATAAAAGTGCAACCATTGAAGTACCGTACTTTTGAATATACTATTTTATTATTTAATTCTGAAATAAATTAATTAAATGATGTTTCATTTTGAAAGTATTTTACTTTGGACTAAAATAGATTAGATTAGATTCAACTTTACTGTCATTGTGCCGAGTACAGATACAAGCCAAATGAAATGCAGTTAGCATCTAACCAGAAATGCAAAAAATAGATAAACATTTTAAAACACTTTTAAATCAGGCATATTTCCTATAAATCATAATACTTCTCATACTTTACAGTACTATTCAAAGTTTTTAAAATTACATTTTATATTTCCGTGTACATAGAAAATGCCAATTATATATTATTTAACCATTATTTATGAATATAATATATAAATGAATTTGATACAGACACTATATTTCAAGTGGTTCACAATTGTACAAAATTGCATATTAAATTGCTATACTTAGTTTGATTGCCATAAGCATTATTTACCTGTAGCAATAATTTTTGCATGAATTTTGTTCATCTCTGTATATACAATATCTGTTATTTTTTCTGGGATACAACGGTTATTTGCATAATGTGTATTAATTGCCTTCGCTCAGTGGCCATTTTTTAGGTACACTTATACACCTGCTCGTTAATGCGAATATCTAATCAGCCAATCATATGGCAGCAACTCTATGCATAAAAAACTTGCGGACATGTTCAAGAGGTTCAGTCGTTGTTCATACAGTAGAATGGAGAATGAAGGCGATTGAAGTGGTGTTGACTGTGAAATGATTGTTGGTGCCCAACGTGGTGGTTTGAGTATCTTAGAAACTACTGATCTCCTGGGATTTCCACGCAGAACAATCTCTAGTGTGTGGCAGTTCTGTGAGCAGAAATGCCTTGTTAAGTGAGAGAGTTCAGAAGAGAATGACCAGCCCGGTTCAAGCTGACAGGAAGGTGACACTAACTTAAATAACCACGTGTTACAACAGTGATGTGCTGAAGAGCATCTCAGAATGCACATGTCAAACCTTTAAGTGGATGGACTGCAGCAGCAAAAGACCACACTGGGTTCCCCTCCTGTATTTAATAAAGTGGCCACTGAGAATATGTACAAATGTGTGGCAGTCTTTAGTTGTGTATTGATGCTACTTCATCACAGAAACTTGTTTGCTGGAAGAATAAAAAAAAAACAAAGAACAATGTTTAGCACTGTAAGTTTTTCTGTAATTTCAAGATTCTGTGATTCTTGGTAAATTATTGCACTGCCTGCTGACCACAAAGACAGCAAGCCACAAAGATGTGTCAACCTCTGTGGTATCAATCTCACATTTTCTTATGTAAGTTTCATTGTGATGCCAGCTATAGTGTATACCTGGGATCTTTCAGCAGACTATACATCCCATAGCTTTGAAGAATTCTCGCAAACAGAAAAAAAACCATGAAGTAAAAATCTCTCATTTAAAAAAAATATTTTAAGATGAGCAAAGTAGGGATTGGAATATGCGCATGATCAAGGACAGAGTACGAATACAATAAACTTTAACAATTCGAAAAAAAATTAAGACCAGAGATTTGGAATGATTAGACTCCACACTTAGAACTAAAACAGAGAGGTTGTTCATCTGTAATTATGGACTGAAACCACTGCTTTATTGCTAAAAAAAAATACAAATTTACTTTAAAACAGATACAGAGGGAAATAAGGATATATTCATTTAGCTATGCATACACAAACAGAAATTTGCAGTCAGCTTCACTGAATAATTTTACGATTATTAAAGCAGCAAAATCCATAATCAGCAATTTAATGGAGCAAAATATGACTTTTTGTTGAAATTTCAACCATGGAGTAAAATGCAGGGTGCACCACATGAAGAGATGATATTTTTATTTGTATCAAACCGTCATTTATTTGGCCTGTTCTTAGTTGGTGGATGTAATATTTCATTTTGAGCCTGAGATCAAGTCATGAATTCCGTTCTGACAATTAGTATAAGTTCATTGGTTATTCTAAGCAGAAGTTTATCAGGCATTGCAAAGGTGGCATTTCTTGACCTCACTCCAGTGCTACACTTACTCTGAGGTGGGGTTTTTATTCACCAGAACAGCCCATTTCTGTGGATAGGAGCACTATGATTAAAGAAAGTTATATATCATTGACAGCATGAGTCACTTCATTTTGGGGCAAGTCAGGAAATTCACACTGACATTTCTACCAATACTTTTTTTCTGGAGAAGAAGAGGAATTGGAAAGATTGCTGTGAAGGAGGGGGTAGAAATCATCCTACTATTCTATAAATTATGCCACAACAGAGGAGGGAGGGATGTTTGATCATGTCCTCGAGCACTCATGCTCAGCCTAATCACTAGCAATAGAGGTTTTCTTTTTAAAATTATGCCAATCCTCAAAATAATGAAGCCCAAAACCAATTATTGTTCAAATTCACATAAGAACACCCGTATTAATATCAGTTCATAACAATAATTATAAATACACGAGGAAGTCTGCAGATACTGAAAATCCAAATCAACTCACAAAACCCAGCAGGTCAGGCAGCATCTATGGCAATGAATAAACAGTTGACATTTCATTCCAGGAACCTTCTTCAGGACTGAACAGGAAGGGGCAAGATGCCAGAATAAAAAGGTGGGGGAAGGGGAGGAGGATAGCTAGAAGGTGACAGGTGAAGCCCGGTGGGTTGGAAAGATAAAGGGCTGCAGAAGAGAGAGGAGATAGGAGAGGAGAGTGGACCATAGGAGAAAGGGAAGGAGGAGGGGCAGCAAGGGGAGATGATAGGCAGGTGAGAAGAGGCAAGAGGCCAGAGTGGGGAATAGAAGAAGAGGGGAGGGTGAAGAGAAATCAATGTTCATGCCATCAGGTTGGAGGCTGTCCGGATGGAATATAAGGTGTTGCTCTTCCACCTTGGCACAAGAAGAGACCATGGACCGACATATTATAGCATGAATAAGAATCAGAATTAAAATGTTTGGCCACCGGGATGTTCCGCTTTTGGCGGATGGAGCAGAGGTGCTCGATGAAGCAGTCCCCCATAAATACACATAGGAGTATAGCCATATATATAATTAACAAATTCATTGGAGAATTCACGTCTCTTTAGTGGTCCATGCCCGATCAAACTCCACAAATTCTGAGATCTCTCTCCTAATATCCCTTCCATTAGAGCATTGGTCACCAAACTTTTTAAGCCCAAGATCCCCTACCTCGGCCTTAGTTAAAGGCAAGATTGACCTACTAAATTGTTTAGAGAAAAAAACAGCTCAGATTGTACTTCCAACTTGAGGTCTTTTATTTGGGCTAATTGTATTTGAATTACATAAGATGCTTTCGTCAAATTAATTCAACCAGGAAAACACTGTAACTAGCATATCAAACAGGCCATAGCAGCATCGAGCTCATCCAATAATGCCTTGAATAAGCGGTGCTGAAGCGCTTTTGCTCGAATCAAGTTTATCAGTTTGACCATCGGAGTCATTACATGAAAAAAGTCCACGGCCTTCCCAGCCAAGGCCTGCTGATGAATCACACAGTGATAATCCAGGAAGTCAGGAAAATCATGGTCATTACAGCACAGTGCTATAAAACCAACGCGCACACCGCACATTGCTGGGGCCCCATCAGGAGTAATTGCCACCAGTTTATGAATGGGGATGTCATTTTTGCGGATATTTTATTAAACTCATAAATATCCTCACCTCTCGTTCTCTCCCTTAAATGCAAAAGAGTGAGGAAGTCCTGCTTTGTTGTAAAATCCTGGAAAGCCATTCTGACAAATACAACAAGCTGAGCTGTTTGCAATATATCCAGGGATTCAACAAATTGTCGTGAAAAATATTCACAGAGTGACAAGTCCTTTAATACTTGTCGATCTACGTCCTCTGAGCAGCGTGTTTGTTTGGCCTTCGACCCCGATTTCAGCTCCTCATCTTCCCTGGTATTGGTAAACTGTTACTGAGACACTAGTATAAGTTTCAGAGATACGCAAGCTAATGACACCACTGTTTTTGTTTCCCATTTCTTTACATTTGGGGAATGTTGGAATCTAAAGGGGGAGAAGTGTTGTAATGTGAGTGTTATAAAGAGAAATTAATACCAATGAGGATAATAGTAATATAGCAATACTCCCACTACAGAAAACTGTTTGTAAAGAGAGATTGTTTCCGGGGTTGCGGAGTTTTCCTTCCGGTCTTTTCTGCTTGGTGCACGTTAGTGAAAACCTCTGTATGTGAATACCATTTTACTGTCTTAGATAAAGTTGTTCCTTTTGGGCATGAAGTTGTCGAGTGGTCCTTCTTCAAAGTAGAAGTTACTACATATTTGCATCGAAAGGTTTATCAGGCATAATGTATTTGTGTATTTATTTTTCTTTTTTTTTTCGGGATCTACTGGGAAAGTCTCAAAGATCGACCGATCGATTGCGAGCGACTGGTTGGCGGCAATACATTAGGGCATAACAGTAGCACTATGGTACAGCAGTCTCTCTGGTCCAGCTACTCAGGTTCGATTCTAACCGTGGATTTTGTCCATATGGAGCTGCATGCTCTCTCTGGTGACTGCATGGGGTTTTCCCAATTGCTCCTGTTTCCTCTGACATTCCAAAGTTGTGCTGGTTGGCAGTTTAATTGACTCCAATAAATTACCCTGACTGGGTAAGAGGAGGGTGGTTTTCATGACCATATGTGTGAAAATAGGTTACCAGGAAATAAGTGGGTGAATAGGATTGGTCTGAGAACTGACATAGATTTGATAGGCTGAATAGCCACAAATTGTATAAGGAAATATGAAAATATATCATAAAAATTATACTGTAGGTATCAATAGTTAAATGTTCTTTGAACTCATTTGTTTGTTTAAGTAGATTTATTAACTTAAATCCAGGCATGTACTTTTAAAACCAGAATTGGTTGTAAGTTTGCTTGCTTTTACCGTAATTGTTACAGTGGATCTCCAGAGCATAGTCTTTTGTTTGGCTGAGGGATCGTGAAGTCATGGAGACTTGTAGGGATATTCAGTATGTCCACAGGCTAGATGTACCATGTTTGTTGAAGAAATAATATTTGAGCTAACTTTTATGAAGTTATTAATTTATGTGATACATTTTATAAGACCATAAAACAAGACCATAATACATAGGAGCAGAATTAGGCCATTCAGTTCATCGAGTCTACTCTACCATTCCATCATGGCTGATTTATTATCCCACTCATCCCCATTCTCCTGCCTTCTCCTTGAAACCACTGACGCTCTGACTAATCAAGAACCTATCAACTTCTACTTTAAAAATACCCAATGACTTGAGCTCCACAACCAGCGGCAGCAATAAATTCCACAGATTCACCATCTGGCTGAAGAAATTACTCCTCATCTCTGTTCTAAATGTACATCCCTCTATTATGAGTCTGTGCCCTCTGGTTCTAAACTTCCCCCACTATAGGAAACGTCCTCTTCAAATCCACTCTGTCTAGGCCTTCCAATATTAGATAGGTTTTTAAATGAGATTCCCCCCTCATTCTTCTAAATTCCAGTGAGTACAGGTCCAGAGCTATCAAACGCTCCTCATACATTAACCCTTTAATTCCCAGAAACATTCATGTGAACCTCTTCTGGACACTCTCCAATGCCAGCACATATTTTCTTAGATAAGAGACCTAAAACTGCTCGCAATACTCCAAGAGCAGTCAGACCAATGCCTTATAAATCTTTAGTGTTACATCCTTGCTTTCGTATTCTAGTTGTCTTGAAATAAATGCTAACATTGTATTTACCTTCCTTACCACCAACTCAACTTGCAAGTTAACCTTTAGAAAATCCTGCAGGACTCCCAAGTCCCTTTGCACTCTGATTTTTGAGTTTACTCCACGTTTAGAAAATAGTCTACAAGTTTATTCCTTCTACTTTAAGTGCATGGCCACACACTTCCCTACACTTCTTTGCCAATACTCTCAGTATGTCTGAGTTCTTCAGCAGACTCCTTGCTTCCTCATTACTACATGTCTCTCCACCTACCTTCATTTCATCATTGGCACCTAGGTCAAAGGCCTTCTGAAAACCCAACTATACAACATCCACTAGCTCTCCTTTGTCAATCCTGCCTGTTATTTCCTCAAAGAATTCAAACAGATTTGTCAGGCAAGATTTCCCCTCAAGGAAACCATGCTGATTTTGGCCTATTTTATCATGTGCCTCCAAATACCTCGAAATCTCATCCTTAATAATGGACTCCCAACACTTTCTCAACCACTGAAGTCAGGCTAGCTGACCTATAATTTCCTTTCTTCTGCCTCCCCACCTACTTAAAGTGTGGAGTGACATTTCAACTTCCCAGTCCTCCAGAACCATTCCAGAATCTAGTGATTCATGAAAGATCATTACTGATGCCTCCACAATCTCTTCAGCTGCCTCTTTCAGAACCCCGGGGTGTAGTTTGTCTGCTCCAGGTGATTTACCCACCTTCAGATCTTCCAGCTTCTGAAACACCTTTTCCTTAGTAATAACAATCACACTCACTTCAGTCCCTGATACTCTTGAATTTCTGGTGTTCTGCTAGTGTCTTCCACAGTGAAGACTGACACAAAATTCTAATTAAGTTCATCCTACATTTCTTTGTCCCCCATTATGAGGTACGAACACAAGCTAGCCAGGAATATAAAGGAAGATAGCAAAAGCTTTTTTAGGTATGTGAAGAGAAAGAAGATAGTTAAGAACAATGTTGGGCCCTTGAAGAATGAATTGGGTGAAATTGTTATGGGAAACTGAGAAATGGCAGAAGAATTTAATGAGTACTTTAGATCTGTTTTCACTAAGGAAGACACAAGCAATCTCCCAGATGTATGGATGGGCCAAGGACATAGGGTAACAGAGGAAATGAAACAGATTGACATTAGGAAGGAAACGGTGATGAGAAGACTGATGGGACTGAAGGCTGACAAATCCCCAGGTCCAGATGGTCTGCATCCTAGGGTACTAAAGGAGATGGCCCTGGAAATTGCGGATGCATTGGTAATCATTTTCCAATGTTCCTTAGATTCAGGATCAGTTCCTGAGGATTGGAGAATGGCTAATGTTATCCTACTTTTTAAGAAAGGAGGGAGGGAGAAAACAGAGTACTATCGACCTGTCAGCCTGACATCGGTGGTGGGGAAGATGCTAGAGTCCATTATTAAGGATGAAATAGTGGCATATCTAGATAGCAGTGATAGGATTGGGCCGAGCCAGCATGGATTCACCAAGGGTAAATCATACTTGACTAATCTGTTGGGAGTTTTTCGAGGATGTAACCAGGAAGTTAGGCGGGGGAGATCCAGTGGATGTAGTGTACATTGATTTTCAGAAGGCATTTGATAAGGTCCCACATAGAAGATTGGTGGGTAAAATCAAAGCTCAGGGCATCGGGGGGAAGACATTGACATGGATAGAAAACTGGTTGGCAGATAGAAAGCAAAGGGTAGCGGTGAATGGGTGTTTCTCGGAATGGCAGGTGGTGACTAGTGGGGTGCCACCGGGCTCGGTATTGGGACCACAGCTGTTTACAATTTACGTCAACGATTTGGATGAAGGCATTGAAAATAACATCAGCAAATATGCTGATGATACTCAGCTGGGTGGCAGTGTGACATGTGATGAGGATGTTAGGAGAATTCAGGGTGACTTAGATAGGCTGGGTGAGTGGGCAGATACTTGGCAGATGATGTTTAATGTGATTAAGTGTGAGGTTATCCACTTTGGGAGTAAGAACAGGAAGGTAGATTATTATCTGAACAGTGTAGAGTTAGGTAAGAGAGAAATACAAAGAGATCTAGGAGTCCTTGTTCATCAGTCACTGAAGGTGAATGAGCAAGTGCAGCAGGCAGTGAAGAAGGCTAATGGAATGTTGGCCTTTATTACAAAGGGAATTGAGTACAAGAGCAAGGAAATCCTCTTGCATTTGTACAGGGCCCTGGTGAGACCACACCTGGAGTATTGTGTACAGTTTTGGTCTCCAGGGTTAAGGAAGGACATCCTGGCTGTAGAGGAAGTGCAGCGTAGATTCACAAGGTTAATTCCTGGGAGGTCCGGACAGTCTTACACAGAGAGGTTAGAGAGACTGGGCTTGTACATGCTGGAATTAAGGAGATTGAGAGGGGATCTGATTGCAACATATAAGATTATTAAGGGATTGGACAAGATAGAGGCAGGAAATATGTTCCAGATGCCGGGAGAGTCCAGAATCAGGGGGCATGGTTTGAGAATAAGGGGTAGATCATTTAGGACAGAGTTAAGGAAAAACGTCTTCTCCCAGAGAGTTGTGGAGGTGTGGAATGCTCTGCCTCGGAAGGTAGTGGAGGCCAATTCTCTGGATGCTTTCAAGAAGGAGCTAAATAGGTATCTTATGGATAGGGGAATCAAGGGATATGGGGACAAGGCAGGAACCAGGTATTGATAGTAGTTGATCAGCCATGATCTCAAAATGGCGGTGCAGGCTCGAAGGGCCGAATGGTCTACTTCAGCACCTATTGTCTATTATTACTTCTTCAGCATAATTTCCCTGTGGTCCAATATCTACTCTTGCCTCTCTTTCACTCTTTATATATCTGAAGGAACATTTTGTATCCTTTTTTTATATTATTGGCTACCTTATCCTCATATTTCATCCTTTCTCTCCTTATGGCTTTTTTATTTGCTTTCTGTTGGTTTCTAGAAGCTTCCCAATCCTCTCTCTTTTGCCTTTATTCTATCAGTCACATTATCTTTCATGTTGTACCACAGGATGAGTAGTATCCTTCCACATGCACCTTGAAGATATTTACTGTTGTAAAATGATTTAGTAAAACTTGTCTTTTAAAAGAATGAGAAGTGAGCTGCTGAAAGAGGTCAGTGAGTCAAGGAAGTAGCAGTGTACAGAAATAGACATTTGATGTTTAGTGTGGAGACCTTTCACCTCTACTCAGCAGGTCAGGCAGCAACAGTGGAGACAAATGGACAGTTGCTGTTTTGGGACAAAACGCTTCTGAGTCCAGATGAAAGGTCTCCACCTGAAATGTCAAATGTCCAGTTTCTCCAGCAGCTTAGTTGTACTTCAGATTCTAGCATCTGCTATCTGTATCTGAAAGACTAGATTTGTAAGAAGGTAGGAGTAATTTGAAAATTGGGCAGAAAAGTATGGCCTAAACTGATTGGCAAAATAAGAAAGAAAACAATTCTAATTTGTTTAAAAGATTGTGATAATTTCTCAGGTGATTACAGTATATCGACAGGGACAGATCAACAGAATCTTAAGCCTTATGAAGACAAGTAAGCGGAGCAATTGTAAACAGAAGAGACCCGATGGACTAAATACTCATATTTTTTTATGCACATTGATGCCTTAGTGCTCCTTAGTACAAGAGGAATAATTAAACAAACAAGTATAAACAAGTACAATATCCAACAAGGTTTACATTTTTGGATATGAACCTCTCCAATTTTACATTTGTTAACTTTGATAACTTTCATTTAATATTTTTACTAAATCTTTACATCCATTATTAAGCTATCTCAGTATATAATCATATTCTTAACACATTTTAAACCTGTGAAACTAAATGTGGCATTTCTGAAACACAATGAATTGTATTGCAGTGTTTGGAATGAACTCCATCAATATTTTACAATCTCATTAACCCACCCTTTCAACATGCCAGACAATGGGTTACTAAAAGTAGATTGAAGTTTGTAGTTGTAAATCCTGAAGATCCACCCATGTCTCCATCTATAAGAAACCCAGTCTATATCAGAGTCTCAGAATTGAACACAGGTCTGAAATTCATTACCACCATGAAGCAGATTTGGTTATCTCGCTAAAGTAAACAATCATTCTTTAACATCCAGATTTTATTTTATGTATTTATCACTGATGTGGAGGTTTGTCCCCCCTTTCATCTATTTTACAATAATGAGTGCAAACACTATTAGCAATCAAGAGAAGCAGGTATTGGATGTGGCAAGAACAGCACCATGGAGAGACAGAGATTGATATTGTAGAGGTCTCCCATCCATCACTTTTGGCCACCTTTTATGTGAATTATTGTGAATGAACTCTTTCTGTTCAGTGCCAGATCCCATCACTCCTTTCAGTTTTTAATGCTCTTCACTTTTACTCAAAAGTTTGGCCATCTCTCAAATTATCATTCTGCTGGCATTTCAAATCCAAGTACTCAAACAACTGTTTTAAGACACTCTAAAGGGAAGTACTCCCATTCTCTTTAATTAAAGTAATGTAATTCCTATTCTTAAAAATTCAAAGTAGACATTGCTGCTGCAGTGCTGTTATGGAATGAAGATAACATTCCCATATTTCATGGTGGCCCAATTCTTTCATTCAAATTGGGCCAGAATGGTATTCACAGCACTCAGCTCAAGGATAAAGGATATTTGATACAAAACGATTTTGGATGCATAGGTGGGTGTCACTTCCCATTTACTAGAAGACTGAACAAAAGCCTAGCATCAAACTATAAACATTACACGTTGCCCATTTTCTCCTTCTTTCAAGATCAACATAATAACGCCAGTCAATATGCTGGTAATTTTCAGCTGGAGACAGCAATTTACTGCCTGAGTTTAATCATATCTGCATATAATGCCCACTTTTGTTCAAACTGTTATGTTACTATGGTGAAATGTCATGATTATACACTGAAGTAGAGAATGATGTAATGGAGCAACTGTGTTATTCACGGTAACAAGAACTGCATTTTTAAATTATGGTTTTAAGAAAAGGCTGATATAAAAAAGGTTTAAATATATGTTTAAAATGATAAATGTTGCACAGCCAATGTTTCAGCAATGAAGCCCAATCAAATTCTAGAAATCTTGATGTATCTATTGTATATTTTCAATTCTGGAAACATTTATCAAATATATTATAAATTCAGTTACACACACTGCAATTTAATAGTTTAAACCCACAAAAAGACACAGGACACCCAGAACCAAAATCTTCAAGGATTTGTCAGTAACCTATTTAATTTTATTGGCGTATAAAACATAGTTGTCTAAGATAGTATATTAGATAACTGCTTCCAGCCTGTTTCCTTTGTTCAAAATAAGGTGAAGTGTCTTCATAGAAAATCAGGTGCACTGTGTTCTGCTTCCTTCCAAACAGAGTGGCTAGTTGAGACCTTGGAAGTTTACCCTTGAATTTGCATCTATAAAAGTTTATGTCTGCTAAGTAATTTCTTTGGACTCCTGATCTCTGACTTTGTTTAAAAACACTAACTTGTTAAATTCACAACTTTTTGTTTCTTTCACCCACAAAGGCAACAACTTTTGTTGAGATCTGTTCCATCAGTATCAAGTTCCAGTTCTGCACGTTGGTTCAGTAGTCCATCTGATCCTGGGATTCAACACTGCTAAGCCCAATCACATCTATTGTGAAGTACAGAGTGCTTAAGCGGCGATCATAATAGTAATTCATCTAGGAGCGATGTGGTTGACCCCAGACATGGTCAACCTGTATTTCATGAGCTACCTATTGCTTTTCTTTTAAAATTGCTACATTATAGAGATGAAACACAAATAATGGTGGCTAAGGCTTGAGAGAATCATTATTTTAGTTCAATTTTAAGTAATTTTTGTCCTTAAGTATGTGCTGTAAATGTGATGTGAGCAATGCATCAGCATCTTTTCATGGCTGGGTAATTGGTTAGTTTCTAAATATCATGGCTTATCCTGGTTGAACTTGCATTATCTACCAGATTGGAAGCAGTACTTTTATGACCACAAGACCATAAGACCATAAGACATCGGAGCAGAATTAGGCCATACAGCCAATCGTGTTCACTCTGCCATTCCATCATGACTGATTTATTATCCCTTTTCACCCTATTTTATTCCATCCTCTGGTTAAAGAATTTTTGCACATAACTGTTTAAATTGGATGTCCCTCTATTCTGAGGCTGTGCCCTCTAGTCCTAGACTCCCATATTATCAGAAGCCATCAAACGCCCCTCATATGTTAACCCTTTCATTCTCAGAATCATTTTTATAAACCTCCTCTGGACCTTCTCCAATACCAGCACATATTTTCTTAAGTAAGAGGTCCGAATCGCACAGTACTGCTCACAATACTGCAAGCGTGGCTTGCGCAATGCCTTATAAAGCCTTAGTATTACATCCTTGCTTTTGTATTCTAGTCCTCTCGAAATTGATGCTAACATTGCATTTGCCTTCCTTACCAACAACTCAACTTGCATGCTAACCTTTAGGGAATCATGCACAAGGACTCCCAAGTCTCTTTGCACTCTGATTTTTGAATTTTCTCCCCATTAAGAAAATAGCCTATGCCTTTATTCCTTCTAGCAATGTGTAACACCATGCACTTCCCTATACTATATTCCATTTGCCATTTCTTTGCCCATTCCCCCAATCCGTCTAAGCCATTCTGCAGACTCCCTGCTGCCTCATTACTATCTACCACTCCACCTATCTTCATTTCATTGACAAAATTGGCCACAAAGCCACCAATTCCATCATCCAAATCACTGTCATATAATGTGAGAAGAAACGGTCCCAACACTGACCCCTGCAAAACACCAGAAAAGGCCCCCTTTATTCCCACTCTTTGCCTCCTGCAGGCCAGACAATCTTCTCTCCATGCTAGTATCTTTCCTTTAATACCATGGGCTCTTATCTTGTTAAGCCGACTCACTTTGTCAAAGGCCTTCTGAAAATCCAAATAAACAGCATCCACTGACTCTCCTTTGGTTATCCTGCTTGTTATTTTCACAAATAATTCAACAGATTTGTCAAATAAGAGGGATCAATGCTGGTTTTGGCCTATTTTATCATGTGCCTTCAAGTACCCCGAAACCTCATCTTTAATAATAGACTCCAACATCTGTCCAACCACTGAACTCAGACTAGCTGGTCTATAATTTCCTTTCTTCTGCCTCACTTCCTTCTTAAAGAGTGGATCGACATTTTAAATTTTCCAGTACTTTAGAACCATTCCAGAATCTAGTGGGTCTTAAATGATCCGTGTTAGTGCCTGCATAATCTCTTCAGCTACCTCTTTCAGAACACTGGGATGTAGTCCATCTGGTTCAGGTGACTTATCTACCTTCAGACTTCTCAGCTTCCAAAGCACTTTCTCCTCTGTAATAGCAACGATACTCACTTCTGCCCCTGACACTCTCGCATTTCTGGCATTTTGCTAGCGTCTTCCACAGTGAAAGCTGACACAAAATACTTATTAAGTTCGTCCGTCAGTTGTTTGTCCCACATTTCTACTTCGCCAATGTCATTTTCCAGTGGTCTGTTCTCCACTTTCATCTCTCTTTCACTCTTTATATACCTGAAAAAATTGTATCCTCTTTTATAGAATTTGTTGGCTTACCTTCATATTTAATCTTTTCTCTCTTTATAGCTTTTTTAGTTGCTTTCTATTGGTTTTTAAAAGCTTCCCAATCCTTTACCTTCCCAGTAATTTTTGCTATATTATATACCCTAACTTTTGCCTTTATGCTGTCTTTGACTTCCCTTGTCAGCCATGGTGCCTCATGCTCCAATTAGAATACTTCTTTGCAATGTATCTTTCCTGTATTCTCCAAATTGCTCACAGAAACTCCAGCTATTGCTGTTCTGCATCATCCCTGCTGGTCTTCCCTTCCAAACAACTTTGGCCATCTCCTCTCTCATGCCTCTGCAATTCCCTTTACTCCACCCTAATACTGATACATCTGATTTTATCTTCTCGCCCTCAAATTGCAGGGTGAATTCTATCATATTATGATCACATTTTCCCTATGTGTTCCTCTAACTTAAGCTCCCGTAATCAAACTTGAGTCATTTCAAAACAACTAATCCAGAATTGCCATTTTCCTAGTGGACTCAACCATGAGCTGCTCTAAAAACCATCTTGGCATTCAGCACCAACCTGATTTCCCCTGCATATTGAAATCCCTCATGGCTATTGTTAACATTGCCCCTTTTATATGCCTTTTCTATTTCCCTTTGAAATTTATATCCCACATCCTGGCTACTGTTCAGAGGCCTGTACATAACTCCCAACTGGGTTTTTTTCACCCTTGCTATTTCTTAATTCTACCCACAAGGAATCTACATCTTCCAATCCTATATTACCTTTTCCTAAGGATTTGATTTCACTTCTTACAAACAGAGCCACTCCGCGCCTTCTGTCTACCTGCCTGTCCTTTCAATACAATGTGTATCTTGGATATTAAGCTCCCAGGTATGATCTTCTTCCAGCCATGACTCAGCAATGCCCTCAACATCATATCTACCAGTCGCTAACTGTATGACAAGATTGTGTGTGCGTGCGTGCGCGCGCGTACCCTTAACTCCTGGTGGAGTCGTCGGGGCGCTGTCATGACAAGCTTTTTGGTGTGCTCATCATATGGCGTGTCTTGGGCATCTGAAACCTGGCAGAGCCCATCCCTCTCCAGGTTTTTCTTTTACGAGGTCGAGTTCTTAGCTCGACACTCAACCCAGGCATGGTTGGAGAGCGTGCAAGGGAGCCGGATGGATTCAAACTCAGGACCTCTCACCCTGAAGTCCAGGGCTGATGCCACTACGCCACCAGTTGGCAAGATCATTTACCTTATTCCATATACTGCATGCATTCAAATATAACAATTTCAGTCCTGTATTCATCACCCTTTTTGATTTTGTCCCTATGTTACAGTGCAACTCAACCCACGGACTGCAATTTTGCCCTATCTTCTGCCTGCCCTTCCTCGCTGTCTCACTTCACAATGCCTCTGTTTGTAAACCAACTGCTCCATCCTCAGCACTATCACTCCAGTTCCCATCTCCCTGCCAAATTAGTTTCAACTCTCCCCAGTAGCTTTTGCAAACTTGCCCTTGGGCTTAAGGTGTAAACCATCCTTTTTGTACAAGTCATACCTTCCCCAGAAGAGATTCCAATGATCCATAAATCTGAAACCCCAACCCCTGCACCAATTCTTCAAGTGTACCTTCATCTGCCAAATCATCCTATTCTTACTCTCACTGGTATGTGGCACAGGCAGCAATCCAGAGATTACTACCCCGTTGGCCCTGCTTTTCAGCTTTCTAACTCCCTATATTCTCTCTTCAGTACCTCATCCCTTTTCCAACCTATGTCATTGGTACCAATATGGACCATGGCTGTTCACCCTCCCCTTTTAGAATGTTGTGCACCCAATCTGAGACATCCCTGACTCTAGCACCTGGGAGGTAACATGTCATATGAGTGTCTCTTTCACATCCACAGAATCTCCTATTTGCTCCTTTAATTATGGAATCCCCTATCACTACTGCACTCCTCTTCTCCCCACTTCCCTTTTGAGCCACAGAGACAAATTCAGTGTCGGAGATCAGGTCGCTGCAGCTTCCCTTTGGTGGGTCATCCCCTCCAAAAATATCCGAAGTGATATATTTATTATTGAAGGGAATGGCTAATGGGGTACTCTGCACTGGTTGTCTATTCCCTTTCCCTCGCCAGGAAGCAGGTACCTGGGAGACTACCTCCCTATAGCTCCTATCTATTACCTCCTTGTTTTACTGTATGAGCCAAAAGCCATTCAGCTGCAGCTCCAGTTCCTCAACATGGTCGCTAAGGAGCTGCAGCTCAGTGCACTTTGTGCAGGTGTAGTTATCACGGAGACTGGAGGTCTCCAAATATTCCAACATCTCACATTAGGAGCATACCACTAATGCTGGACCCATTCTCCATGTACTGGTTATGTACATGTACTAGTAATAGAAAAAAAACTTAATAGAAACTTACTTAGAACCTCCACCTCTGCTTGCCCAAGCCTATTCTCGCCTAAGCCTGTTGAGCCAAAGCTTGGCCACTCTAACACTGTCCACTCACACATGACTGCTCTGCTTACACCTCGCTTCTTTTTATTGGCCCCTGCTTAGTGTCTAATAGATCATTGTGATTGCTGCCTGCTGAAAAGTCCCAAGCCCACCAAACTCCTTTTAAAATTCATGCTGTGTCACCAATGAATGACCTCTTATATTTATCTTATATTTATCTCTTATATCTATCAATGAATGATAGATCTTTCTGGATGCAAGCAAGTCTCTGAATGCAACCCCAGTGTCTGGTTAAAAGGTAGGAGTGAAAACAATGCTAATGCATTCAGAGTGTCAAATGATAGCTAATAAATTTGGATAAGTTTAATTTTGATGCAATTCCAAATTATAGAAGATTGAAAAATATACTCAACATCTATATTCATTAGACTTGATTATGAATATCCTATTGGATAAGATGTTAATTGATTCCATAATCAATGGACACATATAAAGAATACTTAAATTTTTATCATTCCTTATCACCTAAAATGTGTTATAAAATCTCTAACTTTACATCAGTAAAGCATTATAATGGATTTTCACCGATTATTCTTAAAGTACAATTATAGCATTTAAAATAGATTTGAAAAATCAATGCTTTAATGATTTAATAAATATTGTAATGATACACTGTATCTCTGATAATTCAGACATTTTTGTATAAAATATTTGTATTAATTCTTTGAACAATTCTTTTAATAGGACAAAGAGACTCATCAATGCTAAAAATTGATTAGATGATATCAATTAAACATCTATGAATTAAGAAGCACAGACTGTTCTATAAAATTAATGAGCAGAACATGCAATTAAATTGAATAAATTTAAAGCCTTTGGCTCTTTTTCAGTAAGCAAATTCTTTTCTTTTTGATTCATGATCTTTAGATGATTGCCAACTCTTATCAGTATATTGTACAATAATTTTACCCGTCTTGTTGGATTGGGCTAGTGTTAGAGTGGTCAGGCTTTGGCTCATGAGGCTTCAGCAAGAACAGTTAGAGGCTAAGGGTGCTGAGTCACTTGTTATAATTTGTTTTGATTGTGGAACTTGGGCTTGAGAAGTCGGAATCAAATATATCACAAATTTGGTGAGAAGAGGCTGAGTAAGTGACCTAGGTAAGTGCAAAACTCAAAGGTTTCAGAGAGAAGGCACAGAAAAAAACAGGTAAGTATGTTTTATATTGTCTGTCAATCCTTCAGATAGCAGAAGGGTGAACACCAGTGGAGTAAGCAAGATGGACAGATTTGCCCCTGAACAGGAGGAGAACCAATATCCTGGCCAGAAAGTTCTCTAGTTTGGCAGAGGGATGAGCACCAGGTCAGAAAGTGGAGGGATGGAGAGGAAGGTAGATGTCAGGGCCAGTGAAAACATGCAGGAGCAAAGTAATAGGTATGATGGGATGGATAGTTTGATGTGTGTGTGTTTTAATGCTAGAAACACTATGGATAAAGGTGATGAACTTAGGAGCATGGATCAGTACATGGAAATATAATGTTGTGGCCAGTACATAGACTTGGTTGGGAGAGGGAACAGGTGCTTAACATTCCAATGTTTCAATGTTTTAGAAAAGATAGAGAGTGAGGTAAAAGGGAGGTGGGGGGGGGGGGGTGAAGAGTTGCACCTCCAATATCACAACTGCACTCAGAGGGGACATATAAGTTCAGCTCACCTACTGAATCTATATGAGTAAAACTCAAAAATAGAAAAGGTGCAATCATTCTAATATGATTGTATTACAGATCACCCGATAGCCACCAAGACATTGAGGAGCACATATCCAAGTGGATTAAGGAAAGGTGTAAGAACAAAGGATTGTTGTCATGGGGATCTTCAACTTTCCCTTATATAAAATATGATATATACATCAGGAGCAAGAAGATAACTAGGGACAGGATGGGGCCACTCAAGGATAAAGTGGGGATCATTTGCTTGAATGCAAAGAATGTGGGTGAGGTCTTTAATAAGTACTTTATATCATTATTTACCAAGGAGAAGGTGTGGAGGATAGGGAGATTAGTGCCGAGTGTATTGATAAGCTAGGGCATTTTGAAGTAAAGAAGGGGTAGTGTTGGGTCTCTTAAAGAACGTTAAGGTGGATAAGTCCTGAGGGCCGGATGGGATATACCCCAGGTTATTGAGAGAGGCAAGTGAGGAGATTGCTGGGTCCTTGAGCAATTTCTTTGTTTCCTCTCTAGCCACAGGTGAGAACCTGGAATGCTAATGTTGTTTCATTGTTCAAGAAGGGAATCAGGGATAATCTTGGAAACTATAGACTGGTGACTTTCATGTCAGTGGTAGGGAAGTTACTGGAGAGAATTCTTAGGGATAGAATTTATGAGCACTTGGAAAAACATGACCTAATTAGGGACAGCCAGCATGACTACGTACAGGACAAGTTGTGTCAAATTAACTTGAGTTTTTTGATGAGGTGACAAGGGTGATTAATGAAGGTAGAGCTGTGGATGTTGTCTACATGGATCTTAGGAAGGTGTTTGACAAGGTCTCTCATGGGAGACTCATCCAGAAGAGTAAGATTTATGGGAGCTGTGGTTACCTGGTTGTTTGGATTCAGAATTGGCTTGCCCATAAAAGGATAGAGGGTAGGTCAAAGGGACTTAATCTAGCTGGAGGTCTGCCATTAGTGGTGTTTCTCAGGGATCTGTACTGGGATTTCTGCTGTTTGTGATGTACATAAATGACCTGTATGAAAATGTAGATGGGTGGGTTGGTAAGTTTACAGATGATATGAAGAATGTTTGTGTAGTGGACAGTATAAATGACTGGGAAAGAATACAGTGGGATATAGATCAGTTGCAGATATGGGTGGAGAAATGGCAGACGGATTCTAACCTTGCCAAATTTGAAGTGTTGCACCTTACTAGGTCAAATGTAGACCATGGTTAAGGGCAAAACCTTTAACAGTGTTAATGAGCAGAGAAATTTTGGGGTCCAAGTTCATAGCTCCCTGAAATTGGCTGCACAGGTTGATAGGATGGTGAACAGGATTTATGGCATGTTTGCCTTTAATGGATGAGGCATTGAGTTCAAAAGTCAGGAAGTTATGCTGAATCTTTATAAAACTCTAGTTATGCCATGTCTGGAGTACTGCATACAGTTCTGGTGGCCCCATTATAGGGAGGATGTCGAGGCTTTGGAGAGGGTGCAGAAGAGGTTTTCCAGGATTAGAGGACATGTGCTATAACGAGAGAAATTCATTCATTATAATTAAGTCAGATCTGTAAGTTTTACCAGTAAGTTTTCATCTGTGAAAAAAGAAATTACTATCAGAATTGATTCAAACTAAGAGACCACTTTTAAATAAATAACATGCACAACAAACAGGACAGATATGCTTGATATATATTTAGGGATCTTTGGACAGCATTTGATAAATATCCAGATTTGTAAATAGTGTTGGTAAGTAACAATATCAGTAGATGCAACATTTTCAACCTCTCACTGCTACAGGCGGAAGTTCCCACTTGCTTCAAAAAGGCAACAATTGTACCAGTGTCGAAGAAGAATAATGTGGACTGCCTTACTCACATCAACATTGATGAAATGCTTTAAGAGATTGGTCATGACTAGATTGAACTCCTGCCTGAGCAAGGACCTGGACCTGGACCATTGCAATTTGCCTGTTGCCACAATAGGTCAATGGCAGATGCAATCTCTATGGCTCTCCACACGGCTTTAGACCACCTAGACAACACAAACACCTACGTCAGAATGCTGTTCATCGACTATAGCTCAGCATTTAACACCATCATTCCCACAATCCTGATTGAGAAGTTGCAGAATCTGGGCCACTGTACCTCCCTCTGCAATTGGATCCTCAACTTCCTAACCGGAAGATCACAGTCTGTGTGGATTGGTGATAACACACCCTCCTCGCTGACGATCAACACTGGTGCACCTCAGGGGTGTGTGCTTAGCCCACTACTTTACTCTCTATATACACATGACTGTGTGGCTAGGCATAGCTCAAGTACCATCTATAAATATACTGACAATACAATATGTTGTTAGAATCTCAGGTGGTGACGAGAGGTCGTACAGGAGTGAGATATGCCAACTAGTGGAGTGGTGCCACAGCAAAAACCTGGCACTTAACATCAGTAAGATGTAAGAACTGATTGTGGACTTCAGGAAGGGTAGGATGAAGGAACACATACCAATCCTCATCCAGGGATCGGAAGTGGAGAGAGTGAGCAGCTTCAAGTTCCTGGGGGTCAAGATCTCTGAGGATCTAACCTGGTCCCAACATATCAATGCAGTTAAAAAGGGAAGACAGTGACTATACTTCATTCGGAGTTTGAAGAGATTTGGCATGTCAATAAATACACTCAAAATCTTCTATAGATGTACAGTGGAGAACATTCTGACAGGCTGCATCACTGTCTGGTATGGAGGGGCTACTGCACAGGACCGAAAGAAGCTGCAGAAGGTTGTAAGTCTAGTCAGCTCCATCTTGGGTACTAGCCTATAAAGTACCCAGGACATCTTTAGGGAGCAGTGTCTCAGAAAGGCAGCATCCATTATTAAGGACCTCCAGCACCCAGGGCAAGCTCTTTTCTCACTGTTACCATAGGTAAGAGGTACACACTCAGTGATTCAGGAACAGCTTCTTCCCCTCTGCCATCCGATTCCTAAATGGACAATGAATCTTTGGACACTACCTCATTTTTAAAAAAATATACAGTATTTCTATTTTTGCACATTAAAAAAATCTATTTAATATACATAATTGATTTACTTGTTTATTCATTCTTCTTATTTTTTTTCTCTGCTATATTATGTATTGCATTGAACCGCTGCTGCTAAGTTAGCAAATTTTATGTCACATGCCGGTGATAATGATTCTGATTCGGAATTGATTTAAAACAGGAAACTGGGATTGTCCAGAACAGGAAATGGGATAATGTTCAGATGGTAAATGTTTATTAGCAAATGTCCTGTGATGTTGTTCACAGTAAGATGCATTTGGAACAGTTGTATAGCAAGATGTTAAGAGGATTTTTGAAGTTATGTTATTTTGCTACAGATGTTTACTTGGTAGAACAGATATTAACAACTTATCCTTTTAAAACATGTCTTAAACTGTGATACAAAAGATTTTAATTGTAACATTGTATAATACCCAGCAGATCCCTTGAGGTATCACTCAAAGATGGCTGCCTGGAAAATGGATTCCAGAGTGGTGTTTTTTTCAACACAATGCAATTGAATATCAATGTAATTGGAAGTTACTCATGGTTTATGAGCACACAGGAAATTATAGGCATTCTTTGTTGCGAGAACCACCCCAACATTTTCTGCAAGAAAGATGCATGTGATGATACTATTCCCCTTGCAATGCGCCATCTTACACTCCTTTTGAAGCACTACAGAGAAATGAAGTTCCTGTTACTCTGAGGCAAAATATTGAGCAGAGTAAAACCCATTTGTAAACAGCATTGCATTTAATAGGACATCAGAAACTAGATCCAAGTACTTTTGCATGATGTAGTTCAAGAGGAATTTTACATTACAAACTGTTTAGCTGCACAAGTGATCCTTCTAACTCTGTTGTCTGTGCTAAATTATTGATCATTAACCAGAAAACTCTATTCACTAGTTGATTTGGTATCAGTGATTTGGCAGATATTAATAATATTTAAATACACTATTATTGAATTGTTTAATATATTATCAGGCAATAATAAATTCTCCTGTGTCCACCATGTCAGAAACAACTTCGAGAAATTTGTCTGCAATTAAACATTTTGTCAAATTATTTCTACCAAAAAATATTAGTTTGATGTGGTAGAAGTTTGAATACTTAACCTGGTGCTGCCACTTCATTGTGACACTGAGTTGTTGTCTTTTGCATTGAGTGTTAGAATGAAAATTGTCATCCTAATGGAGCTGTATAAAATTTGAGGGACCAGGAGTTTTACCAAGTGATCCTGACCAAAGTTTATCCTGCAAGCAGTATCACAAAAATGTCAAGATTATCTTATCTGCACAATAGTTTACTGTTGCACGTATGGTTCTCTTGTTTTCCACTTTTGAACAATGACTAAATTTTAAAGGAACTTCAGTGGCTGCAGGGAAATTTGAGAAGAGCCAAGGTAATGGAAAATTCTATACAATGATTTTACAAATCTATTACATAGGATTTTGATTCTTATCTTTCATATCCACTCATTTACCTCTGCTCAAGTTAAGGTGCCTGCAGTAACACATTGAACTTCTGCTGCTGGGAGAGATAAAGAGCAATACAAATTTGCTCATTGTTCTGAGGAAAGATCCATCGTATCTTAGATTTCCTGCATGTGATCAGCAATTCAAAGACACCACTTATGATTGCATGCACATTTTCTCTTAGTTTTTGGTTCCCTTTCCCTGGGAAAAGGAAAATATGATAGGCCCACCTCTGGTGCCAGCCATTGTCCACATATCAATGCAGACAGTTGGTTTTCAGGTTTTGTTAGTCATCATTTGCTGGGTCCTAGATGTTCTCACACCTGTAGTTTGACCTGGGTTACCACAGATCCCCCACACGGGCAGGTGCCTGACCTTGAGAGAGAACTAGTGGCATTGCAAAGCCCAAAAATCCTGCCTTCCTTTGGGAGGATAGGATTTCTCAGGCCAATGGCTTTGCAAGGAAACCAGAGCTAGCTTTCCCACACTGCAGTCAACTTTGGTGTATCACAGCAGTCAGAATTAGCACTTTCAGGGCAACAACTCATTGTGAATGTCCAGAAAAGATCTGCTTACTGCTAGCAGCAGCTGGAGGGCTGGTGCTGGTTCTGGGGTAGGAAGTGGGGGCACACTGCATTCTAGTAGCACAAGGGTTCCCAAACTTCTTTATGCTATAGAGCCTTCTATGGGCCCCAGGTTGGGAACCAGTATAATAACTGGAGAATAAAGCTTATTGGAAACCCTCAGTCTTCAAGTTATCTAATAAATTTATTTGAATGTAGCACCATTTTGTGACTTGTGTCAAAAGAAAGGGGCTCTTAGTTTTATTCTTAATGCTGAATAAATCACTCTGCTATACATTTGAAATTCCACATGAAACAATTTGTAGCAATACATGGCCATGCTGAACAGAATGTGCTAGTACAGAGTACAGCAATTCCCTATTTTGATCCTAAACACCAACATCTGTCTTTGCAAGATGAAGAGAGATCGCAACTTACTGGGGCTATGCTGATAGGATGTCTGCTTTCATCATATTGAAACATAAGTGAGCCCTGGCATTGAACATGTCTCTGTGGTTGGAGTGCCCATGGTGCCTATCTTCTCATGAAGGTGCCGATATAGGAGATGAATACAGACCCTGACTCTAGACCAATAGACAATTCAGTTTCTGTTAGCAGTAATATTGCATAACTTGTGCACTGACAATTCAAGGTAGGAGTAGAGTGTCTATTTTGACTTTGGGGGAAGGGGTAGTACAACGCCAGTGAGTGAGTCCTGCTCTCTCTCCCCCCTTTGTCTCCTCGTCTGTGCCTGCAGCCCACTTAAGCCTGGATCTAATCCTCAGTCTTTCACCAAAGCCAGCGGTTGCATCACATTGCAAGTAGTTTCCAAGTACTTGTATCACAGTGCAGTTCACCAAAAGTCTTAGTGATGATTAAGACTAGCTTTAAAATGGACAGGCAGTCTCCAGAATGCAAAGGGAATGAGAATGAGAGGGCAAATGCCATTATCTAAACCTAGTGGCAAATGCTTTGTACCTTTATATCCAAAAACACAGAGGCTTAGTTTTGTCCTTCAGGAAATTAATTTATTTTATTCAAGCCTGCTGAATACATTTCTAGAAACTGCCCTTTTAACAATCAAAATGGCATCTGCCAAAGGTCAATTTTATATATAAAGACATAAATTATATACATTATTACATTCTCCCATCCACCACAAGCTAATTCTACATCATTTAACTAAACATTTCAAGATATCATCACACTCTGGTTGAGTGCATAGCCTCCACTTAAGCCTGCCCATTGTTTTATTTGTACAGTACTCATGGGCAGAGCGTGATCCATAGTTAACATTTGGACATGAATTCCTTCATAATTGTCTTTGACAACAGAAGATGACTGTGCTTCCATGTGTAACATGCTGTAAGGTTTCACTGTGAAGGCTAATGTAATGGCTTCCTTGTAATGTTCCACTGCTAAGGAAATGGTTTCTCTGTAGCAGCAATGTTTGGGTTATGGCTGGAAATAATGGGGCTTTGGAATGCAGGGGTTAGCCAATGAGAAAATGTTGTTCTTTCTTGTGTGTCTGGGAGCCGGGATTTTCTCAGTCTTGTTGGGGAGAGAGTCGGAAGACCACTGGATGGAGTGGACTGAGGAGCGAGGGTCCGAGGGCCGGCTATGCTCGGAGGAGGTTGATGAATAGCTGTATCAGTGAGCTCCAACAATGCATAATAGACCTTTTTCCTTAAAATGGGACCTTTTACTTTTTATTTTCTTTACTAACCCTTTATTCAGATTAAGATTTATAAAGTTCAATCGTTTAATTACATACGGTGTACTGTCTGATATTTTGCGGTGCGGATTTGTAACCGGGCAACACATCATGCAGCATCCACACAAACGGGATTTCTCAGTTTGGCCGGGCCAGAAGTTGTTTTCCCCTCGACGAACAGGTGCTGGCCGAGACTGAGGGTTACAATGGCTCTCTCCATCGCTCCCCGTTGAAAGACCGCAAAAATCCCGGCTCCCAGACACACAAGAAAGAACAACATTTTCTCATTGGCTAACCCCTGCATTCCAAAGCCCCGTTATTTCTAGCCATAACCCAAACATTGCTGCTACAGAGAAACCATTTCCTTAGCAGTGGAACATTACAAGGAAGCCATTACATTAGCCTTAGCAGTGAAACCTTACAGCATGTTACACATGCTAGTTCATTATTTTGAAAGCAATTGTATATTCACAATTTCTCATGGTTAAAGCCATTTTTCAATTCATGGGGAAACAAGTTGATGCACTGGGTTTACTTCATGGAACAGGGAAATCAGGGGTTTCTGTACAGGATATTATGGTACTACTGGACTCCAGACAAGATGGCTAAACCTTCTTCATCTTGCTGTGAGTACTTTTTCTCTGCAGCTGACGTAAAAACCTCTCAGTTATTCAGAACTATCCCACATATGATGAGACGACACAGCAACACCATGGTGACCAAACTCTCTGGCTTTTGAGTAGCAAACTGGCACAACAGCACAGCATGCACCTTGGAATGCACAGAAGATCTTTCTTGAGCTTCAGTCTATTTCCACTTCGCATCCTCTTGCAGCAATTGCCAGATTTGACAAGAATTAATTATAATAATTCAGCAATCACACACGTGCCTTCAGCTTAGCTGCACTAATTGGAGAAACTGCATTGGTAATGACTTGGACCTTCTCTTCAACTGTCCACACAGTGTGCCCCATATACAGTGCTCCATTCGCCAAAAAAGCACACTTACTTGTCTTTGGATACAACCCTACCTTTTCTAATCTGCGCAACACTTCTATCAGATTCTGCAGCTGTTCATCTCTCAAGATTTCCCTCCTCAGAATATCGTTCAAGCATACAGGAACACTTGCACTTCCTCCATAGTCCTTTGAAAGATAACAAGTGCAAAGGAAACTCTGTAGGGTAGTCAACCATTTGTGAACAAGCCCTTGTGTGTGATGATAGTCAAAATCCTCTTGGACTGTTCATATAAAACTGCCTGTTGATATGCATGACTCATTTCCATTTCAGTTAACTGCTGCCCTGCAGGAAAAACTGAGAATAATTCTTCTATTCCAGGATCAGGACTTGATTTATAGTCAACTTGTAATCTGTACAATTCCTAATGGATTCACTGTGTTTTAACACTGACACAATGGGTGTAACTATTTAGTAAATTCAACAGATTCAGTTCTTTTTCTCTCAGAGAAGCCTGTCAATTTATGTCCCTAACTTTGGCTTCATTGGTTCAGGCACTGCCCTTGTCTGGATGAACATGGTAGAGAGACAGGATCAACATGAGCTTTGGCTTGGGTGCCCTTCAATGTGCCCAGCTCAGCTTTGAAAAGCTCTGTTCATCTCCCTAGCCCTTTCTGTAATGTTGCAGCTGCACTCATGGACACCTCCCATCTAGGGAAATTTTGATCAAGAAGCCTCTTCCCAAAACGTTCGGTCCTGAGATCGTAACAACAACTTGTAGTGATGTTTTAACTTGTCCGTGGTATTTCGCCGTCAAAGTCAGCAACTCTGATCACTTCCATGTATTCACTTGTTTAGGTTTTCAGAATTAGCTGTGCCTTTTTAAGTTCAAATGTTGTGACCTCAGGCCACCCAATGGCTCATTCAGTCTGTTTCATCAGTGTTACACTCCACACAGTTTAAAATTCAAATATCTCCAACATTCTTTTCCAAGATAACAATCAGTGGTTCTGCATTTGTTAAATGCCTCTGCTTCATTAAATATTGTAAACACATCTGTATTAGAGTCTTCATTTCCTTTACGTTGTGAGAATAATGGAAACTGGAAATTTTGAGCAAACTTTTTGAATTTACTTTATTAATTTTGTTTGCTCAACTTGAGCAAATGTCTTTTTAAAGCACAAAAATGACCCTTTTCTTGCCTGATCCAGCATTCAGATATAGTATGTTTCCTCCACAGTTTTTATTTACCATTTTAAAATGATGTTCAAGTTGCTTCAGCATAATTTGCTTTCGAGTTTGTCCTCAATCTGTGCTGTTATGCAGAACACCTGGTCTCATTTTCAAGTCCTGCACATATTTATTTGATAATTCCACTGTGTTCACAGAGCTTATATTCACTCTAATAATGACCACCGCATTGTTGGTTCTGCACACTAACCTGAGGTTAAGCATCTAACAGCGTGCCATAATTACTCTTTTGTGACAATTTCAGCTACAAATTCAGCCACTGTTTCTTGAGAATCAAACTTAAATCTTTGCACAATTTTGCTTGGCTTTGGATTATAGAGATTCTTCAACAAATCCACAAATTCCTTTTTTTTTTATCATTACCACATTTCTGCGTGCTCAGCAAGTTTTCCAATAAACCATAATGCAGGGGGCTTCAACAAGTAAAGGTCGACCTTGCTTTATTTTTATCATTGATGTTGTTTCCAGTAAAGAAATGCTACATTATCTCACAAAATTCTTCTGTATGGGTTTGAGGGGCAAATGCAGCCATTAAGACTATTAACTTTTTATTTTTATTTAAAAAGCAGATGGTTGTTAAACTTTTCTTATCCCCTAGCATTTCTTTTTTTGGAAAAAAAAATCTCCAGTCCAAAGTGACTTTGGGATCAATTTTCTTCATTGTCAATATATTACATCTTACCATACAAAAAAGGTGAACTCTTAGTGTTGTCCTTTAAGAGGTTTACTTATTTTCTTCAAGGCTGTTGAGTGCATGTTTGCAAACTCATTCCTTCTTGGGATCAATGAAAATGGTCCCTGCAAAAGATCAAAAGAGCCGTGCGTGATAAGATCCCTAGGCCACCAAGATTTTAGCTGTATTGGAGAACAGCTATTAACTATATAATATTTAGCAATACATTACTACAGAAATTCCATACATAACCCCCCAACTACAGATGAGTTTGGACAAAAGAATTGAATTTGAATTAGCAACACCAAAAAACAGCATTATATGAGGGTAATATGAGATACTTGTCTAACGCATCAATAGCGGAGGGCTATTTCAAGGGTGAAGAGACAATTTTGAACGAGGTTGGAGGTGATATCAGATGCACGGCAACTCTGGTAGGACTTGCAAGACATTACTTCCTACAAAGCAAAACCCCCCCAATAGCATGAATGGCAGCAATGCTTCACTACCAGATGAACTCAATGCCTTCTATGCACGCTTTGAAAGGGAGAACACAACTACAGCTGTGAAGATCCCTGCTGCACCTGATGACCCTGTGATCTCCATCTCAGAGGCCGATTTTAGGCTGTCGTTAAAGAGAGTGAACCCTTGCAAGGTAGAAGGTCCCGATGGAGTACCTGGTAAGACTCTGAAAACCAACCAACCAACCAACTAGCGGGAGTATTCAACAACATTTTCAACCTCTCACTGCTACGGGCAGAAGTTCCCACTTGCTTCAAAAAGGCAACAATTATACCAGTACCTAAGAAGAATAATGTGGGCTATCTTAATGACTATTGCCGTAGCACTCACATCGACAGTGATGAAATGCTTTGAGAGGTTGGTCATGACTAGACTGAACTCCTGCCTCAGCAAGGACCTGGACCCATTGCAATTTGCCTATCACCACAATAGGTCAATGGCAGATGCAATATCAGTGGCTCTCCACACAGCTTTAGACCACCTGGACAACACAAACACCTATGTCAGGATGCTGTTCATCGACTATAGCTCAGCATTTAATACCATCATTCCCACAATCCTGATTGAGAAGTTGCAGAACCTGGGCCTCTGTACCTCCCTCTGTAATTGGATCCTCGACTTCCTAACCGGAAGACCACAACCTGTGCGATTGGTGATAACATATCCTCTTCACTGACGATCAACACTGGTGCACCTCAGGGGTGTGTGCTTAACCCACTGCTCTACTCTCTCTATACCCATGACTGTGTGCCTAGGCATAGCTCAAATACCATCTACAAATTTGCTGATGATACGGTCATTGTTGGTAGAATCTCAGGTGGTGACGAGAGGTCGTACAGGAGTGGGATATGCCAACTAGTTGAGTGGTGCTGCAGCAACAACCTGGCACTCAACGTCAGTAAGATGAAAGAGCTGATTGTGGACTTCAGCAAGGGTAAGATGAAGGAACACATACCAATCCTCATAGAGAGAACAGAAGTGGAGAGAGTGAGCAGCTTCAAGTTCCTGGGTGTCAAGATCTCTGAGGATCTAACCTGGTCCCAGCATATCAATGTAGTTATAAAGATGGCAAGACAGCAGCTATACTTTATTAGGAGTTTGAAGAGATTTGGCATGTCAATAAATACACTCAAAAACTTCTATAGTTGTACGGTGGAGAACATTCTGACAGGCTGTATCACTGTCTGGTATGGGGGGGCTACTGCACAAGACCGAAAGAAGCTGCAGAAGTTTGTAAATCTAGTCAGCTCCATCTTGGGCACTAACCTACAAAGTACCCAGGACATCTTCAAGGAGTGGTGTCTCAGAAAGGCAGCGTCCATTATTAAGGACCTCCAGCACCCAGGGCATGCCCTTTTCTCACTGTTGCCATCAGGTAAGAGGTACAGAAGCCTGAAGGCACACACTCAGCTAATCAGGAACAGCTTCTTCCCCTCTGCCATTCCATTCCTAAATGGACATTGAATCTTTGGACACTACCTCACTTTTTAAAAAAATATATAGTATTTCTGTTTTTGCACGTTTTTAAAATCTATTTAATATATGTAATTGATTTACTTGTTTATTTATTATTATTATTTTAATTTTTTTTCTCTGCTAGATTATGTATTGCATCGAACTGCTGCCGCTAAGTTAACAAATTTCACGTCTCATGCCAGTGATAATAAACCTGACTCTGATTCCTTTTCAAGCCGAGTAATTCCTGGCTAGTGTTGAACCTGAGGGTACAGCCTCAAAAATACAAGGGCGTTCGTTTAGGACAGAGATGACAAGTAATCTCCTTAGACAGGTGGCGGCAAATCTGTGGAATTCATTGCTACAGACGCCCGTGGAGGCCAAGTCATTGGGTATATTTAAAGCAGAGGTTGATAGGTTCTTGATTAGTAAAGGCATCAAATATTACAGGGAGAAGGCAGGAAAATGGGGTTGAGAGGGATAATAAATCAGCCATGATGGAATTGGCAGAGTAGATGATGGGCTGAATAGCCTAATTCTGCTCCCATGTCTTATAGTCTTAATTCTCTAGAGTGGCATATAATGACCCAAAAATGGTTGTAATCATATTTCACGGAATAGTCATTTATGCATCATGGAAATTAATACTAGTAAGCATTCAAATTTACTGCCTATCTTATTGATTCCCTTAGCTATTTTAAATAGATCACTCCTTAATTTTATCCATGATGGAAGCTAAACCTCATCTATGAAATCCATCCTTATAATTTGGATTCATAATAACATTATTCTATTTTATTCAAAGTAAAGGAATAGAAAAAGGAAAGGATTGCATGTTTTGAGCCAGATGGAGTTGGACTCTGGATTAATAAACTTTCCATCACTGCAAACTGCGTTGTTAGATCATGACAACAGAGGATACACAGACAGCAACGAGAAGTATCCTTAGCATTATTGACATCTCTGCTCGGTATCTCAGTGAGAACTCAGAAGTTCCTTTGAAGAAATACCTGCATCTTGTGTTGAATCTGCTTCTAAAATAACCTCTGGAAGGACATCAATCCACTTATAAAGAGCTCGGACAAAAATTGTAGCACAGACCAACAAAGAGAAAGCAGGCGTAGTTTTCACTTCACACAAAGTGACCTTTGCTGAGCTAGTCCGTTTTTTTGTATTTGTGACAAGAGTTTTCCAGACACATGATGGAACTGGGGGTGCGGGTTGGTGGAGGGGGAGGTTGATTTCACAGAACTCAGCTGCTTAGGCTTAACACCCATCCCAAAGGGCCAAACAACTATCTGGAAATCCTTCAAAACACACAAGAGAGTCCAGTTCCACTGCAAAGTATTACCTAGATTAGAAACACTCTCCAGTTTCCTTGCTGAGTAATTCTGGGTTTTGTATTTATTTCCACTTGGAACTGTCAAATCATGAAGACGTGGCTTTGGCTGCGATCCAGCGCCTGGCAACAACAGCTTGAAGACCTCATAATGGCCAAGGGTGATTGACAGCTACAACATAAACAACAAACCATCTACAGAATATTTCCGCATTATTAAAGGGGAATGCCAGAAAACTTTTCTTCTGCTGTTTAGCGTCAAGTTAGTTCTCAGAGCTTGAATAATATTAACATGTAGCACTGACATCCCTATGCTTTCTGACAAAGGATTCGATTCCAAAACTAAATACTTCTTAAAGGGATAAGCCCGGAGTATAAAACATGAAATCACTCATATGGATCAAATGAATGTTAGGCAGCTGGATCCCAAAAGGCAGTCTTCCAGGACACAAACACTTACCACAATTCCTCAGCTCCTTCTCTTGCGAAGTACATGGACTATCCACTGAGCAACAAAAGGCCACAAAACTAAAAACATCAAGGTCCGTCTGGATGGATTGAACAACCACCTGGAAGCTCTCTAAAAGGAGCAAAGAATTAATCAGCTGTGACAGACAATTTTGACCATATGATTACAGAACTCATGAAATTACAATCAAGTGAAGTCTTCACTCAGCCTCTCATGTTTGAAAGAAAAATAACCTCTTGTCATAATTTCCCATTTCTCTTATAGAGTTGTAAAGCATGGAAACCAACCTTCAGCCCAATTTATCTACGTTGACCAGGATGCCCTACAGAATCAGTCCCACTTGCACCTGACTCATATCTCTGCAAACCCCTGCAATCCATGCAACTGTCCAAATGTCTTTTAAATGTTGTTGTCATGCCCACCTCAACCACCTCCTCATTCCGTATACATACCACCCTTTGTGTGAAAAAGTTACCCCTCAGGTTCTAATTAAATGTTTCCCCTCTCACCCTAGAGCTATGCCTTCTAGTTCTTGATTGCCCAACCAAGAAAAGCTCAAATTATCTACAGGTACGCTGGAAATTTTGTTTATTATACAATTTGATGATTGTATAATAAACCTCACACAGTGGTCCGATCTACAGTGCCTATAAAAAATATTCACAATCCTTGCAAGTTTTCGTATTATTGTTTTACAACATTGAATCACAGTGGATTTGACTTGGCCTTTTTTGACATTGATCAAAAGCAAAAGACTCTTCCATGTCAAAGTGAAAATAGATCTCTACAAAGTGATCTGAATTAATTACAAATATAAAACACAAAATAATTAATTGCATAAGTATTCACCCCTTTAATATGACACACCAAATCATCACTGGTGCAACCAATTGGTTTTAGAGGTCACATAATTAGTTAAACGGATGATCTGTTTTTGGAGACCTGTGTGCAGTCAAAGTGTTTCAATTGATAGTAATAAAAATTCACCTCACTAAATGCTATGTTTGGTGTATGCCAGACACCACACATCAGCAAAAACACACCATCCCTACCGTGAAGCTTGGTGGTGGCTGCATCATACTGTGGGGATGCTTCACTACAGCAGTCCCTGGAAGGCTTTTGAATGCAGAGGGTAAAATGAATGTAGCAAGATACAGGGAATCCTGGAGGAAAGCCTGATGCAGTCTGCAAGAGAACTGTGACTTAGGAGAAGAGTTGTTTTCCAGTAAGACAATGACCCCCAAGCATAAAGCCAAAACTATACAGGAATGGCTTAGAAACAACAACGTTAATGACCTGGAGTGGCCAAGTCAGAGTCCAGACCTCAATCCAAATGAGAATTTGTGACTGGAGTTTAAAAGGGGGGTTCACTCATGATTCTCATGCAATCCAACAGAGTTTGAGCAGTTTTATATCGAAGAATGGGGGAAAATTGCAGTATCCAGATGTGCAAAGCTGACAGAGACCTATCCACACAGGCTCAAAGCTGTAATTGCTGCCAGTGAATCTATTATATACTGACTTGAAAGGGGTGAGTAATTATGCAATCAATTAATTTGTATTTAATAACTGTAATAAATTTAGACCAATTTGTAGAAATTTGTTTACATGTTGACACAAAAAGAGTATTTTTCTGTTGATCAGTGTCAAAAAAGCCAAATTAAATCCACTGTGATTCAATGTTGTAAAACAATAAAACATGAAACCTTCCGGGGGGGGGGGGGTGAATACATTTTAAAGGCACTGTATATGAGCCATGTGAGGCTGGAAAAGATGTAATGCATTAGCAATTTTTTTTAACATGTTGAAATCGCATATTGGATTACAAAGAACATCTCTGTATGAGATGCAAAAGACAAAAAAACATGGTAATTACATCTGGACATAATAAAGGCAATGTCCAGCTCCCATGGTCACTGAAAAATTGAAGAGATGGCATGACCAGTTTTGACGACACACAAGGTGCGATATTTAAAATCTAACTGAGGTTCAAACAAAGCATTAATATTTTAGTCTCTTTATTGTAGACCATGGATGGGAACAGTCAATGGATTTGAAGTGAAACCATAATCTTCAGCTGTGCCAGCCATGGCATTGTTGGTATCACTTTCACCTCTGAGGGGGAAGATTGTAGGTTCAAATCCCATTCCAGAGCTTAAAGCGCAAATCCAAGCTAATGTCCCAGTGCAACATTGATGAAGTCAGCACCCTTGTCATTTGTGTCAGATGCTCTTAGGTAAAAGACATTACAATATTTTGAAGAAGGGTCAGGGCAGAGGAAAGGGGATGGAGGTGTGGTGACGGAACTGGTATATTTGCCAATATTTACCACTCAACCAATATTATTAAAACATATGACCAGGTCATGATCATATCGCTGATTGTGTACACATTGGATGTTTTTCTCATTAGAACATTTTCAGTGCTACAAAAGCATTTCCGTAAGACATAGAAACAGAATTAAGCCATTCAGTTCATCAAGTCTGTTCCATCATTCTAATGTGGTTATTATCCTTCTCAACCCCATTCTCCTGCCTTCTCCCTGTAGCCATTGACATCCTTACATTCAAAAACCGATCAACCTCCGCTTTAAATACACCCAATGACTTGGCCTCCATAACTGTCTGTAGCAATGAATTCCACAGATTCACCACCCTCAAGCTAAAAAAAAAATTCTTCTTTGTACGAAGGAGATGTCCTTGTAGTTTTAGACTGTGCCCTCTGGTCCTAGGCTCTACCACTACCCATGTTCTCTCTGTCTAGGCCTTTCAATATTTGATAGATTTCAATGAGATTCCCTCAACAATATTCTAAACTCTAGCAAGTACCGGCCCAGAGCATCAAACACTCCTTATTTGTTAACCCTTTCATTTCTGGGATCACTTATGAACCCCCTCTGGATCCTCTTCAATGTAGCACATCCTTTCTTAGATAAGGGACCCAGATGGAGTTCAGCCTAGATAAGTGTGAGGTGGTTCATTTTGGTATGATAGCAGATTATAGTATTAATGGTAAGACTCTTGGCAGTGTGGAGGGTCAGAGGGATCTTAGAGTCCAAGTCCGTAGGACGCTTAAAGCTCTGTGGTTAAGAAACCATATGGTGCATTGGCCTTCATCAATTGTGGGATTGACTTTAGGAGCCGAGAGGTAATGTTGCAGCTATACAGGACCCTGGTCAGACCCCACTTGGAGCACTGTACTCAGTTCTGGTCGCCTCACTACAGGAAGGATGTGGAAACCATAGAAAGTGTGCAGAGGAGATTTACAAGGATGTTGCCTGGATTGAGGAGCATGCCTTATGAGAATAGGGTGAGTGAACTCGGCCTCTTCTCCTTGGAGTGACGGCGGATGAGAGGTGACCTGATAGAGGTGTACAAGATAATGAGAGGCATTGATCGTGTGGATAGTCAGAGGCTTTTCCCCAGGGCTGAAATGGCTAGCACGAGAGGACATAGTTTTAAGGTGCTTGGAAGTAGGTACAGAGAAGATACCAGGAGTAAGTTCTTTATGCAGATAGTGGTGAGTACATGGAATGGGCTGCTGGCGATGGTGGTGGAGGCAGATATGATAGGGTCTTTTAAGAGACTCCTGGACAGGTACATGGAGCTCAGAAAAACAGGGCTATCGGTAACCCTAGGTAATTTCTCAGGTAAGGTAAGCTTTGTGGGTCAAGGGGCCTGTATTGTATTGTAAGCTTTCTATGTTTCTAAAACTGCTCACAGTACTCCAAGTATCATCTGAATAATGCCTTATAAAGCCTCATAATTACATGCTTGCTTTTATATTCTGAATGCTTTCTTACCAACTCAATCTGCAAGTTAACCTTTAGGGGATCCTGCACAAGGACTCCCAAGTCCCTTTGCAACTTTGATTTCTGAATTTGCCCCCTATTTAGAAAACAGTCTGTGCCTTTATTCCTTCTGCCAAAGTGCATACCATACACTTCCATACACTTACCATACACTTCCCTGCACTGTAACCCATCTGTCACTTCTTTGCCCATTCTTCCAGTCTGTTTAGACCCTCTGCAGATGCCCTGCTTCCTCAGCACTACCTGCCCCTCCATCTCTCTTTGAATCATCTGCAAACTTGGCCAAATCCTTGACATGTAATGTGAAAAGAGGCAGTTCCAACATCGACCTCTGTAGACCTCCACTAGTCATCAATAGCCAACCAGAAAAGGTTCCCTTTATCCCACTCTGCCTTCTCTCAGTCAGCCAATATTCTATCCATGCTAGTATGTTTCCTGTAATACCATGGGTTCTTATCCTGTTTAGCAACTTCATGTGCAGCACTTGTCAAAGGCCTTCTGAAAACCAAGTAAACAACATCTACTGATTTTACAACCAGAAAAGGCTCCCTTTATTCCCAATCTTTGCCTCCTGCCAGTCTATTCATTGTTTGTAAGGTGGCTTATGACATTCTGAGATCACTAACTGTATACTATGGTCTATACTTTTTGTTCTAATGTTGAAACAGAAGAAATTATCAACAATTTCAAACTTAAGGTTGAAATAAATGAAAGTAACCAAATAGTCAAAAGAGATAAAGAACTTGTAGAAATCATTAAAGAAAATGTGAAAACTGCTCCCATGACTTTGCCAATGGGCAATGCCAGATAAGAGAAACAGCGGAACAAAGCTTTGTGGAAAAACTATGGAGAAATAATATATAATAGGCAGAATCTCCAAAGGTGTTTTTCATAATATTTAATGCTGAGATTTTCTGGTTGTAAGCAAAATGGAATAAATTTGGGAGGACAACACATATGAAAATTGGCAGATTGAAAATGAGCCTGCTTTTTGAGTAAGGATCTGTTTTCCTGAGCAGGCGCAGGTAGTAGAGAAGGTGAGTGTTGGTGAAGGTGGAGACAGAAACACTGACAGTGTCAATGAGTATGGCAGGCGTGGTGAAAAGTGTGCTGCTCACATTCAGGGCTGATGGACAATCTGCACTGGGGAGAGAAGCAGGTTAATGTTACACAATGCAAATATAATATTGCACCAAACTCAATTCTTCTTCCTCACTAAATTGAAAAAAAGTGCTAGTATAATCATGTCATAAGTTACTTAATATTGAAAAATATCTGCTTCAGATTCACACACAGGTAGATTACAATAATTTGAACTATATTTATGTAAAATATAAATGTAAACTGAAAATTCAAAACAGGGAAAAATTAAATGCCTATGTGGCATGGCTCAAATTTTTAAATAATTGTATTTGGGAAAACAGGGTGAAGTGTTGGGATGCTTCAATTAAATTGTCCAGTTGATTCCTGATGCTTGCAGTTCACTAACTCATCACTAAAACTGAAATTCTATTTTCTGTGCAATAACTTCAGCTTTCATCGGCAGGATATATATATAATATTGTTAAAAAACAAATTCAATTGCCATAGGGGAATAGCTTTAATGTCAACATGATTGGATTATTAGACTGCCTTCATAAAATAAGACTTGAAGGATGTATGAAACTGTAGTTGCAGTTACATGCATATTATTAAGGCAGACTCACACCAGTCATTCCAATTCAGTAATGATTTGTTGTATATGGAGTGCTCTAAAACATTTCTGAGATGGTGAAAAGGCATTGCATCAATAAGTTTTAAATCAAAATTTCATGAGTGTTGAAGACACCCAAGTCAGTAGGGACCCTCCGGAGAAGATAATATATCTGTATTACACAAATTAGGTTCTAATATTAAAAAAAATGCAGTGTATTTGCAGAAAATTTCTACAGAGCCAATAAAATGCCCCTAACTTCTGGTTCTCACTTTAAAGATACAAAATATTTAGTTCAGAAGAAAGAATGGATCCCTTCAGCTGTTGTAACATATCTCTCTCGTGGCAAATGAGATGGTCTAGACATTATTGATGGAAGCTGGAACAAATATATCTCATTTCAAGAAAGAATAGAAAAATAAACCAATTTTAGACCTACTGGTCTTCCAGAATTCACAATTTAAATTAGTTATTTCAATGCTTTTTAATAGAGGATACGTCGAATTGTGAATTTAATTTGACAAGATGTTTTATAGGGTGCTTGGTACAAAAATGTATATATACTTCAGGAAAAAAATGTATTAGCATGAATATAAAGTGAACTCATGGAAGGTTAAAGGGAATAGTTTTCATGGCACTATTCTAGCTCCTCCCCTGCTGGCCCGTCGCTGCATACATTGTATCCTTAGCTTTGACCATTTGCTCTCTGTATAATTTTGAGACCATCAGACATAATTCTCAGTAGTTCTGTGTGGGCAAGAGACATCAACTGGTTAGCTTATTTGTCTCAAGTTGAAGACTGGTGCTGATGCACATTGGGTGGATTGGAAGTAGTTTCTCCCTCATTTTAGGTGATAAAAGTAGTGTCCACCTGTATCATGCGACTGGAAGTGATTTTACTTCAGCATCTCTGGATTGTAAGTGTTCTGCTATCTTGGAATTGGCAGTGGTTTTCTTTTTGTGTCATGGGATTGGAAGAAATATTCTTCTACTATTACAATTGGGTTTAGTATTTTTTTGTAATATTACAATTTATTTTAGCGTGTCACACCAGACAGTCAGCCATTCTTGTCTGGCGCGTGGTGTCAGGATTGGTCTCCTTTTGGATTAACCAGGTCACGATATGAACGTTCCTGACTCGACCCTTGTTTTTTTACGAGGCCAAGTGGCTAGCTCAACGCTCAACCCGGCACAGATGGAAAGCGTGCTCGGGGGTGGCCCGACTTGGATTCGAACTCGGGAGCCTTTGCTCCAGAGTCCGGTGCTGATGCCATTGCGCCACCAGCTGGCCAATATTACAATAAATGGATCTAAGAATAAAGAATACATGCAGGAGATTATTAAAAAGATACTTGAATAACATTATTCACCTTAAGCCCAGTCATTTTCAAGCATGGAGGCTGTAACTCAGCTGTATCCATCTGTAATAAGAAAACAATATATATATATAAAAGTTGATATCATACTTCAGTAGACTTCCATTGTTAGCCAAGCAAGAAGCAAGTATGCAAAAGAAATCAGTCTACGTGTAAAAATTGTGTTACAAGGCTTGTTTTCATTAAACTCAATAATATGCTCATGCAGGGACTATCGTGTAAACATATTTGTGTGAATGAAACTCTCAATGAACAATTACATATCTATTCCAGAGTTCCTGGCTTTTGCTACTTAGTGAGAATTTATAGCTGAAATATCCCAAAAAAGAATAAATTTTCAAGGCCGCATACCATTGCAAGAAAACATTAAACTTTTCTACCTGTTTCTCAACAGTTCTTACTGATTATTAATAGATGCCAGTTATTAATGAAGATTTCTTACGGTCTAGATTATTTTATCAGAATTGTATTTACTTCATTGAAGGTTTGGCCAAGATTGCTGTCAGTAGAAAACAATATTAAATTTAAAGGGAATCAACGATTATCGATTCTTACTTTGAATATCATTAAATCATGAATAAACAAGAGTCTAATATGGTATGGCGATGTTACATAACATAATTAAATGATGCTTTGATTTCCTGTCACAGAGTTAAATGGTAAGTTAAATGGCTAAAACTACCCCTTATAGTGCAAATAAATGGCAAAAGCCTCAAAGAAGAGTTGAGAGAAAACAGGTTGCAGGGCTACAGAGGAAAAGTAGAATAAAACGGCTTCACTGGGGGCTGGTTAGGGCATAATGGGCCTCTTTGTTAGAAGAAAGGTGGATCTAATCCAATTTCAGATCACCTGCTGTCCCCCTCCTTTTATCTAGCAAAATATATGTATTTCCACCCTCTCCCCCACATCCTCCATCTGCCCATCACCCACATACTCCTCTCACTGGGACCCCTCTCCCCAATGTTCCTATCTGCCCACCATCCCTCCCTTATTTTGTTCCTCTTCACCTTCCCTTCTGATCAGACTCCATTATCTGCAGCCCTTGTTGCCTCCACCTATTGCCACCCAGCTTCTGTCACAATCTCCATTCTTCCCTCTCCCCACCCCCCCAACTCCATCTGCCAAACAACCCTCCTCACCTGGATCCACTGATCACTTGCCAGCTCTTGCGCCAGCCCTCCCAATCACCTCTTATTAGTTGCTATCCCCTCTCTACTCTTTCAGCACAGATGAAAAGTCTCGACCCAAAACTTCAACCGCCCATTTGCTGACTGACCTGAATTCCTCCAGCAGCTCATTTTTTTTGCTCCAGATTTCAGCATTTGCAGTCTCACATCCCCAATCCTATGGGTGCAATTACAGTTCTTCAAGTATACTTTTTAAACACAGCTGTTTCTATTTTGTAGAAACACTTCATGTATTAATTAACTTTTGCTCTGATTCAGCTGATGGTGACTATCAAGGGGGATAGATCACATCTCCACTTATTTACTTTACCCAAAGTAAGCAGTATGAGAAAACCTTGATACGCAGGTTTTAAGCATGGTGATTTGAAATATCAATGTGGGAATTCACCTGAATTTGTATAATCCCCAGAACATGGTGCTGACAACCAATCCTGGATGCACCTGTATTAATGACATTATTCTATGTGCACCATCACGCAATGCATATCATAAACTTCACTCATTCCATATTAATCACAGCTCCCTCAAGCAGCAGGGGAATGTAGGCTTTGGAAAGGCAAAAAAAAGGCCCGCTCCAGAACGCCAGTGATTGTTTTTTCTTGGGAATGTCATTTGTGGAACTCAGGTGGGGAGGATTAAACTCAACTATTTTGACTGCCTTTGTTGAACTATCTGTGAACCAAATAGGACATTATCGAACTTCTCATTACTGTTTAACCACAGACTTTGATATGTCAGTGCCTTCATGGGAAAAAATAAGGGGGATAAAACCTAGGAGAGGCAAACCATATGTGGATTTTTACAGGTTCTGCAACATAAAAAATAATCAGTTATGAGTGAAATATTTAACTAATTAATAGTCATAACATGTAGTTACTGAAGCTATGACACTAATAATATAGTGCTAACAATGCTATGTTTTAAATAATCTGATTCCACAAGTTTAACTGCATACTGAAAACAATCTGGTATGAATTGAAAGCCTTTGTGCATGGTAGTTTTGTTAGAATATATATTAACTATTCCCACATGTGCACTGATATTACTAAATATTGAAATTAGGCTACAGAATTAGAGTAACTGCCAACATTGGAAAAGACCACACCCTTCTACTTATTCAACATAAATTTTGAATTGAAATTATCAACAGTTGTTTTAAGTGATAACAGGATATAGCTAGCAACTGTTATGGGCATTATTATTTATGCACTAAATTTTTAATTGTGTTATGTAATAAAGCATGAGGTAAGAGGGGAGATATATACTGTGCATACAAAATGGTAAAAATGTTCATGCTTTTCAAAGCATTAGAGGTAGACAAATACCACAATATGAGTCTGTGCGCAACTGTAGCATCTGTGATGTAAAGATGCAATGGTTAATGCAATATATTGAAGTAATAGGCTTTTTCATGAGGTGTAGCTAGTGACAAAGTCAAAGCTATTAACCAACAGGGGAGAAACATTACAAAGCACCAGCAGGGCTCCATCACACTGTCATAGTGCCAACATGGTTCCCATGCCATTGAGCCCCTTATCATAGTTGCAGGAAAGCATGCTACAAATATATTTAGAATCCTTGCCAAGGTCTCTCATTTGCTCTCCAGCTGGCAATGATAAGTCTAGTAGCACAACACTCGCTGTATTCTTGGCTTCAGGAACCAAGCAAAATTTGTAAGAGGAGAATAGGGGAATTCATTGGGCAGAATGAATCTAAGATCATGTTAGCAACTGAATACATCAGAACAACAGTCGGCTTTCAGCTGGAAGTGCAATCGATTACCCTGCCTAACACTAGCCACCAACTGGAAAAGAGCATTTCTGCAAAAAAAAACAACAAAACGTTCAATTTAACAAAGTGAATTAGAAATGTAAATGTGTAACGCTGAACTTTTCCTGATCATCTGGCTATTTTGTGTGAACGGGCATATAACTTTTGCTCTTGTGGCATGATTTTTATATCAGGGACACATGGATGATGTCATTTTTTTTTGCAATATTGTTTTAGCGAACATTATGAAAAAAACAAATACCACTTGTTTTGGGACTTACCACTGTTAGATTCTCACAGGGCAAACTGATCTTTCCATTCTTAGGTCTGGCTTGTGGCGCCAATAGGCAAGTGTTTTAACTCTACCTGATCCTCCTTATCTTCCCCTGCTGTTGATTTGTCTATCAACAAATATCTATCTGTTGATAGATATTGTCTTGGTCTTCTGACTTTGTAATCTACCAAAATCAAGCCCCCATCCCAAGGCCTAGGTTCCCGTTCTCCCACACTTATGACTCATGAACTACTGAGGTCATCAGTGGAGAAACTGTTCTCACTTGCCGCAGACTTCAAATTCACTTGATGCTTGGCACAATTCTTGCAAACACAGCATGGGCCTTGATCATCTCCTCCACCTTCCAACTCCAAAGTTGCACTACAGGCCACCCAAGCACCTTCTCCACAGGTGTCAATTCCTTTCCCTTAACACCCAGCTACAGCATGGGTTGTTCCGACGTACAGCAACCCCCTAAAACTGATCTCAGGCACAACTCTAAGGGTCAATTTTTCCATTGAGAAAAGATGTAACATCCATTCATTTTGCCTCAGAGGGCAAGAGCTGAAATGGATCCTGGCTCCCCACTGTAAGATCCATTTACCATTGGTACTTCTAGATCACGCCACGATCAACAAAAAAAGATCTGTTTATAAATGACTTGTTAAAGAATTTAATAAGGCAGGAGATACAAGTGTAATGTTTTATAAGTGGTTAATAAACCCACATGCTGGCAAGAACAAAAAAATAGATTATTTGCAAATGTTCAAATATCCATCCTTCCCAATGAATCATTATGGTTGAATGTTTACATATTATGTCAGAATTTAGAATCCATGGCTTAAGAATAAATGACTGAAGGGTATGTTCCTTTTTTTTCTCCTTTTGCTTATTGGCCATTTATTGACAGTAAGCATCTCACTCCCAAGTGTCTGCTAATGTTCCAAATCAATGGGAAGTGTACATTAAGAGCCAAACATCAGCTCTCTTTTCAAATTCTTCCTGTTTTTCTTTAAACATAATTCATAATCATTCATATTCTTAATCAATCAGCTGTCAACATTTCACTGTCTTTCCTTTAGTATTTACAGGCACTAGAGTAATCTGACGCAAGAAAAAAAACTTGAGCATAACATCTTTCACTCTCTGAAGTTAATAGGACCAAAACATGGTGAAGTTAATTTCTTTTTTTAACACACACATACAGTAATTTTCAAATGTGCATTCAGATATGAAAAGACTCACAACTGCTGTTGTTCAATTTGTTAATGACAAATGGGTTATAAACTAAACCATGGAATCCAGCTGCATGGGATCTGCTCCATAATTTATTCATATCTTCCACATATCAGGGATATCAGACCCCTGCAGTTCCACCCAAACAAGGGGTCTAATATCCTAGTGGGAAGGTATGCTAGTGCTACATGGGGTGCGGGGGGGGGCGGTTAAACGAGAGTTGCACAGGGATGGGAACCAGAGCACCAGAATAGATAGTGGAGTGATTGTGGAGAAAGATATGGTTAAGCCTACATAAAAGGCCAGGAATCAAGAGGTTGAACATGGTGCGACTGATGCAAGGAGTATTTTAGCAAAGGTGGATGAGCTTAGGGCGTGGTTCACCACATGGATTTAAGATGTTGTAGCTATTAGGGAGACTTGGTTGCGAGAGAGCCAGGACTGGCAGCTCAGTGTTCGGGGGTTATGTTGTTTTATATGTGATAGAAAGGGTTGGATTAAAACGGGGAAGGGTAGCGATACTAGTCATAGAAAACGTCATGGCAGTGCTCAGTCAGGACAGACTGGAGAGCTCACCTAATGAGACTTTATGAATAGAACTGAGGGACGAGAAAGGGATGACCACATTAATAGGATTATATTATAGACCACACAACTGTATGAGGGATTTAGAGGAGCAAATTTGTAGAGAGGTAGCAGTCTGTTGCAAGAAACATAATGTTGTGATAGTAGGTGATTTTAACTTTCCACGTATTGTCTGGGACTCCCGTACTATAAAAGGACTAGATGGCATACAGTTTGTCAGATATGCTCACGAAAGTTTCCTTAATTAGTACTTAGAAAGACAGCGTGCAACACTGGATCTCCTATTAGGGAATGAGACAGGGCAGGTGACAGAATTTGTGTAGGAGAACACTTTGCATCCAGTGATCATAATGCCATTAGTTTCAAAGTAAATATGGACAAAGAAAGGTCCGATCTACAGGTTGAGATTCTAATTTGGAGAAAAGCCAATTTTGATGGTATCAGAAAGGATCTGGAAAGTGTGGAATTGGTTAGGTTGTTTTCTGGAACAGATGTGTTTGATAAGTGGAACGCCTTCAAAAGTGAAATATTGAGAGTACAGAGTTTATATGTTCTTGTCAGAATAAAAGGCAAGGATAAAAGGCTTAGGGAACCTTGATTTTCAAGAGATATTGAGGCTATGGTTCAGAAAAAGGAGGTGCATAACAGGTATAGGCAGGAAGGAACAAATGAGGTACTTGGGGAGTATAAGAAATGCAAGAGAACACTTAAGAAGGAAATCAGGAGGGGTAAACGAAGACATGAGGAGGAGAATCCTAAGGGATTTCACAGATACGTTAAGAGCAAAAGCATAGCAAGGGACAAAATTGGTCCTCTGGAAGATCAGAGTGGTAATCTACAGTGTGCGTGGAGCCAAAACAGATAGGGGGATCTTAAATTATTTTGTTTTGCATCTGTATTTACTTGAGAGACAGACAGAGTCCCTCACAGAGATGTGAGGAATCGCAGCAGTGTGATGATGGACCCTATAGGTTACGGAGGAGGAATGTTTGCTGTTTTGAGACAAGTGAGGGTGGATAAATCCCCAGGGTCTGACAAGGTGTTCCCATTGGCCCTGGTGGAGGCAAGTACAGAAGTTGCAGGGGCCATAGCAGAGATGCTAAAACATCCTTAGTCACAGGTGAGGTGCCGGAGGGTTGGAGGATAGCTAATGTTGTTCAAGAAAGGCTCTAAGAATAAGCTAGGAAATTATAGGCCAGGGAGTATGACATCAGTAATGGGAAAGTTATTGGAAGTTATTATAAGGGACCAGATATATGAGTATTTGGATAGACTGGGACTGATTAAGGATAGTCAACATGGTTTTGTGTGTGGTAAGTTACGTCTAACCAATCTTGTAGAGTTTTTCAAGGAAGTTACCAGGAAAATTCTTGAAGGCAAGACAGTCGATGTTGTCTACATGGACTTTAGTAAGGCATTTGACGAGGTCCCACATGTGAGGCTAGTTGAGCAAGTTGAGTCGCTTGGCATTCAAGATGACTAAGTGAATTAGATTAAATGTTGGTTTCGCAATAGAACCCAGAGAGTGACTGTAGATGGTTGCCTCTCTGACTGGAGGCCTGTGATTAATGGTATGCCACAGGGATCAGTGCTAAGTCCACTGTTGTTTGTCATCTATAACAATGATCTGGATGATAATGTGGTAAACTGGATCAGCAAATTTGTGGATAAGATTGGGGGTGTAGTAGATAGTGAGATTGACAATCAGAGCTTGCAGTGGGATCTGGACCAGCTGGAAAAATGGGCTGAAATATGTCAGATGGAATTTAATGTAGACAACTGTGAGGTGTTGCATTTGGGAGAACTAGCCAGGGTAGGTCTTACATGGTGAATGGTAGGGCACTGAGGAGTGTGGTAGAACAGAGAGATCTGGGAATACAGATCCATAATTCCTTGAAAGTGGCATCACAGGTAGCTAGGGTTGAAAATAAAGCTTTTGGCACATTGTCCTTCTTAAATCAATGTATTGAGTACAGGGGTTGGGATGTTATGTTGAAATTGTATAAGATGTTGGTGAGACCTAATTTGAAGTATTGTGTGCAGTTTTAGTCATCTACCTACAGGAAAGATGTAAACAAGAATGAAAGGGTATAGAGAAAGTTTTCAATGATGTTGCCAGGACTTGAGGACCAGAGGTATAAGGAGAGATTGAGTAGGTTAGGACTTTATTCCTGAGAACATAGAAGAATTTGGGAGAATTGATAGGGGTATACAAAATAATGTGGGATATAGAGGATATAGATAGGGTAAATGCAAGCAGGCTTTTTCCACTGAGTTTGGGTGAGACTAGAGGTCATAAGTTAAGGGTGAAAGGTGAAATGTTTAAGGGGAACATGAAGAGGAACTCAAGAGGGTGGTGAGAGTGGGGAACAAGCTACCAGAGCAAGTGGTGGATGCCAGGTCATTTTCAATATTTAAGAGAAATTTGGATAGGTACATGGATGGGAGGGGTATGGATGGCTATGGTCCAGGTGCAGATTAATGGTTTGGTACAGACTAGATGGGCCAAAGGACCTGTTTCTGTGCTGTATTTGTTCTATAACTCTATCTCATCAAAATACAAGGATAACTATTGTAAGGGAATCCAATGGGTTAACAGCTGGACATTGGCCATCAAGTACAGCTGCTGCACTCTGCCTTGTGTTACACAGGATTCCACTAAATCTCACTCTTGGAGTTGCGGCTGTGGCCTTATGGATGTTCTGTAGGTTGATACAGAAAATGGAGAAGCTAACATCTGGTAGAATTAATACATATTTATTCTATATCATGTCTGCAGGGTTAGTAGCACAATGAGGACAAGAAATTTTGTTACTTTGTGCAAATGGCTTTTATTGGGCACATTGAGGGACTCATTCTGGCTCAGCTGTGGGAATGACGTGTAGATCAGTCACCTCAGATGGCAATAGGATCCTCCTGCACAAAATCCTTCTGCTTAAGAGCCCAAGAGTGATATGTGTGTTTGTATGCAGAAGCAAAAGTTGACAGGACAGGCGATTGTAACTAGTGGGCGGTTAAAGGAGAGGGCAATCTCACCTGTTCAGGTGGATTGGGGATTTAAACAAAGCCAAAGCTCCTTTAAGTGGTTGATTCTTACTTTTCCCCATCTTGCTGCCAAAGTCAAGCTCCCAATCACATCCCTCCCCAGCTTCTAAATGACCTTTTGTTTAAGTTAGACCACTTCAGTCAGTTCAAGCAAGTCTTAATTTCATGCTTCAACCCACCATGTCCTGCTCCCACCCCTGATCTTCTCAGTACCCACGCTCCCCATCCACAAAACAATCCCAAAACCACAAACAAAGCCCAGCCCTGCTAGTGACAGATAGGACAAAGTGCACATACCCTGTCCTACCATGTATAACAGCTTGGGCCTACTGTGCAATTAATGTTACGGCCATCAAGCCTCACACAAAACTGGTGGAGAATTGCTCCATCACCAGGTTCAGCCTCTGTACAGAATACTGTATATCCCAAATGCTTCTCCCCTTCATTAATACCAATTAAGTAAATAGCCAGTTATGCCTGTTCACAACATGTTCCATCCACTCAATCTATTTCCCCGGGGCATTATTACCGTGTTTCACAAAAACAACATACCTCTTGCCTTTTCTTGGATAAACTGCTACTTCCATGCCATTGGAGGCCTTGTGTGTAAACCAATAATTGCTAGATGCTTTGAAAATCCATAAGCGTATTTTCTTTTGAAGCTTAACATTCTGAAAGAACAGTTTTGTGACCCAGTGCCAGAAAGAAACTATTGGTCTACAAACTGACTAAGGGTACATGAAAAGACTAAGAGCCAAGTGCTGAGAGATGAGATTAGTATAGATAGGTACAAGAAGGCTAGCATGGGAATGGTGGACCAACAATAATCTACTTCTGTACTGTAACAGTGACAATGTTTTTCAGCACTTGGGCATGTGCAAGGAACACCATGTTGGATATTACATACAGACAATTGGACTGTACTGACATGTGGATGTGAGGAAACCTGATTTAAGGCACATATAATAAGGTGTGATTTCACTGGCCCGCCCTATGGTTTGAGGAGGAGCTGCTATTAGCCAGCTAAAATGTGAGCATATAATGGAACCCTAAGACCATAAGTCATTTGAACAGAATTAGGCCACTCAGCTCAAGTTTGCTCTGACATTCCATCATGGCTAATTTATTATCTCTCCCAACCCCATTCTCTTACCTCCTCCCCATAACCTTTGACACTCTTACTAATCAAGAGCTTATATCAATTTCTGCTTTAAATATACCCAATGGCTTGACCTCCACAGCTGCCTGTGGCAATGAATTCCACAGATTCACCACCCTCTGGTCTAAAGAAATTCTGTTCTGAAGAGATGTCTTCTATTTTGAGGCTGTGCCCTCTGGTCCTGGACTCCCTCACTACAGAAACATCCTCTCCATGTCCACTCTATCTAGAGATTTGAATATTCAATAGGTTTCAATGAGATCTCCTCTCATTCTTCTAAACTCCAGTGAGTACAGGCTTAGAGCCATCAAATGCACCTCATTTCTTAACCCTTTCATTTCTATTCAGTCTTCTGGTCTTGAGGAGCAGCTCCTATTAGCCAGATCAAATGTGAGCAGATGATATCCTGTAGCCTGTAGTTAGCTGACAACTTAATTTGCAGACATCTGCACTCACATTCCTTTAAGGGAGGGAGGGAAGAGATGCTGAAGCTTTGTGTAATTGCACCTCTGTTCTACAACTGCGGAGTAGTCCAGCCAAGTAACTGAGAGGATGACTCCTCACACATTCACCTCTGTAGCAGAGATAGAGTGAATTTTTTGAATTATCATTAACACACAACACGCTTCCCATATATTAGTCAAACCTCTCATCCTGGAGCGGGTTCTAGTCAGATAAAACATAGAACAGTACAGCACAGATCTCTGCTCCAGATTCCAGCATCCATGTCTGTAGGTCAACACATACTATGCACATGGGTGTATGGTTGGAATGGCAGAACTTTGAGTGTTGATGTGAAATGAGGCTATTCCAAAGGTAAATAGTGTGGATTAGTGAGGAGAAAGCATTGTTGAAGAATAGGCTGATGTCAGTAATCTTAGAAAGCTGAATTATAGAGATTATAGAGAGTTAATCATGAAAATGATTAGTCACATGGGCGTAATTGGGCAGTGTGGCCTCATGAGGTTGGAAGGGCCTGTTACCATGCTGTATCTTTAAAAAAATTCCAAGATTCATAAAACAAATATCTATTATCCACTTGCTACCACCTACACCCAGATTCTAATTATCTTTATATGTAACATTTTAATTTTTCGAGGTTGTAACAGTATTGTTCCAGCTCCTAGGGTTTGTCAAAGGTGTACTCTCATCTGAATTGAAGCAAAATTGGTCTCACTGAGAAGTTATAAAATTAGTTACAGGTTAATTCAAAATTCAAAGTTTGCCACAGACCAGAGCTATTGTCAAGTTTGGATCCCGGAGCTGGCCTTCAATGTATAATTTGTAAATGTAACTTCATTATCCTAGGAACAGGATGTAGTGGTGTAAGCTATGGGAAACTGTGCAGACACTGACAATGCCAGTAACAAAAAAAAAGCAGCATTTTTGGAATTTCTAAATTTAGTATAATAATGAAGAAAATTGGCCTGCAGCTAGCTAATATTGCACTTCATGAATGGAAAATGCTTGTATTAGATTTACAGTCAATACATTTTGTTTTAATTACTATAAAATGATTTGATTTAAATTGGTATATTTAGCACTTGTCAATGTTAAAAGGTGAGTAATTAATAAAAGTTGATTTCTTAGATTTGAGAAAGAAGTCCAGAATTTCTTTCAGTCTCGTCACATGGTGTGGGTCTGGATTGACACTGATGCCAGGACCATATTGAGCAAACTGTACGGTGTCAAGGTTGCTGCTGCAGTGCACTGGATATAGTGAGCATTTTTTAACTACAGTAGATGAGAATTACTTTTATTTTCTACAGTTCTATAATAGACAAATACTAAAAGAACTACATACTATGTTAATAATTCAAGCAGATATTCAGTCTTTCATTCATTGGTAACTGTGGAATAAGACACAAGTCATACAGTGCACTGACATGATTACTGCACTTATAGTTTCCAGAAGATTGGGGTTGACCAGGTTACACACAAAGGCATTGTTTACTAAAAATGCAAGAGTGCACTTATTCCCAGTTCTTATTTATCATTGTCATTGATCGACAATTGTCAGAAGGCCTACGAGTCTCCCTTAATCTCCTTGTTCCTCACTGGTAATACTCCTTGTGTCATTGTCAATGATAAGTGACTTGGAGTTGTGCTTCAGATTGCTTATATTGATTTTGTTGTGTACTCAAAGGCTGTAGAGGCTGTAGTCCCATTAGTGAATGGCTCATCTGCCTTTTGAAGGAATTTCCTTCACCAAGGGCCATGCTCCTCTCCTCTGTGCTCATTTGAACAATACTACTGGCACTGCCTGAGGGTAGCTGGGATTTTCTAATTGTTACCAGTCTGTCACCACCAACTATCCCCAGGAAAAGCCATCTACCATCAAAATGGTTTCAGGTTTTAACTCTAGTGTATAATCTTTACACTGTTAGATTCTCTACATTTGTGAGATTGTGAAAGATTGTTTTTAAATTATTTATCATAGCAATAGGAAAACATGTGCATAAAACTCAAGGTTACATTCTGACTTTTTTAATTTTAAATTGATCCAGTGGATTTTGGAGTTCTGTCTTTTCCTCCTATGGAATTCCTCCAGTTTTAAATGCTGAAGATAAACATTACAGAAAACAGCAAAAATTAGATTATAAATAGGCAATACAACATCCTCATTTAGGAAGTCACACCAAGGTTATTTGCTAACCTGAGAGGTTGTCAGTTCCTCTAACTGTCCGAGTCGCTGTAAGACATTCTGCATATCCTCCTGTAGGCGTAGAAGTATTGTTCCAATCTTGTCATTGAGGTTGATTCTGCCCTTTGCTCCGTGCATCCTCCTTTTGTTGACCTCTGTATTGTTGACAAGGCCATTTTGTAGCCTCTGAAAGCACCTGCCTTCAACTTGCTGCAAGCCTATTGAAACAAGAAATGCTTTTAAACATAAATAATATGGCAGTTATCAAAATTAGGATGAAACAAAGACAACCCAGGTCATACATTAACAACCTTCAAATGAGATTATGGAATTTACATCCTCAGTGTGGGGCACTATGCAGACAGACACATTCCAAGGTGCAGGGCTATTTGCTGAGGGGTGAAGCCAGTGCAGACGTTCAGTGTCAGGCTCTCTGACCACTGCATAGTGAGGAGCTAGAGCCTGTGAAAACTTCTCAATTATATCACTGATGCAACGCATGTGAAACAAACATTGTAGATGTGCTGATAAAATGAAAATCTTGTAAATGAATGAAATGACATGACCTATTCAATATACACTCAGTGGCCACTTCATTCGGTACACCTGTACACCTGCTCGTTAATGCAAATATCCAATCAGCCAATCATGTGGCAGTAACTCAACGCCTAAAAGCATGCAGACACGGTCAAGGGGCTCAGTTGTTGTTCAGACCAGACATTCAGAATGGGAGAGAAATGTGATCTAAGTCACTTTGACTGTGGGATGACTGGTGGTGCCAGGCAGGGTGGTTTGAGTATCTCAGAAATTGTTGATCTCCTGGGATTTTTATGTACAACAGTCTCCCGAGTCTACAGAGAATGGTGCAAAAAAAAACAAACAAAAAAAAAACACCCAGCGTCAGTTCTGTGAGCAAAAACGTCTTGTTAATGAGAGACATCAGAGGAAAATGGCCAGATTGGTTCAAGTTGACAGGAAGGTGACAGTAACTCAAATAACTATGCAGAAGAGCATCTCTGAACACACATGTTGAGCCTTGGAAGTGGATGGGTCACAGCAGAAGAAGACCATGAACATGCACTCAATGGCTACTTTACTAGGTACAGGAAGGATGTAATAAAGTGGCTACTGAGTGTAATTCATACATATGTCACCACTCAAAGAATATCAGGAAATCTTGTGAACAACATACACTTTGAAAAAAAAAATCAGATCACAAATTGGGCATCCCAAGGAGGAGAATCAATCTCTCACTTACAACTCCCTCTGTACTTCTGAGCTGCTACAATTCTGTGTCTTTGGTTGAGGGCTTCTCTGTTGTTCTGGACACACAGATGATCAACTCAACCACACTCCTATGAAAAGTTTTATCCAAGACATCAAACCAAAAAAAGAGACTCATATCAACATTTGTTGCTTCTTCCAATCCCAGCATACTATTATAACTCTCCATTTAAATATATTGTAAAATATCTGAATTTACATCACACGTTTATTGGTCAACAACAAAAAAAAAATCTTCTCAAGAACTATTCTGAGCATCTGATGTCAGCTTCTAACAGGTCTGCTGTAACAGTGAAGCATCTGGCAAAGCAGACAGCAGTACCCCATGTAGCCTGGATAGAAATTCAAGATACATGCATGGAGAATCACTTACTGCCAATTCCAAAGCAGAACAAGTAAAAGGAGTGCCAGCCCATTATATGAATTACTGATTAACTGTAATAGATTACATTTTAAAACAGATTAAATGTACAAAAAGCACCACTGAACTACTATTCCATCAATGGCTGGTATGGGAGTAAATTCCATATTTCCACATCATTCTATGTTAGAAATTACTTCCCAATTTCATTCCTTAATGTTCTGGTACTAATTTTAAATTTGATCCTCTTGTTTTGGATTCCTTTGAGTCATTGTATTATAGAGTAATAAAATCTTACAGCACAGAATAGGCCCATCAAACCACCAAGTCCATACTGACCATTAAACACCCATTCTCACTAATCTGACATCAATTCCAATTCATTCTCCTCATGTTTTCACCAATTCCTGCCAAATTCTGCCACTCACCTACATACTAGGGCAATTTATAATTAACCCACAGATCTATGGGATGCAGGAGGAACATCCCAGAAGACTGCCCAGAAGAAAGCCATGTGGTCACAGGGAGAATGTGTAAATTTCACACAGAGAGCACCAGCAAATTTGGGTCAACAAATGTCTTCACACTTGCAAAGTCATGTGTTTTCCACCATATAGAAAGCAGTCCAATTATTCTCTCCTGGGGTATTGTGGCGAGCCTTTGCTATACCTTCTGTTTGCTGCAAATATCCTTCCGAAAAACATCAACACATGCATTCTGCTCAAAGTTCTTTTTAGCAGAGACATTCATTCTTCACTTTTGACTTCGAGTTTGAGATCACACTCCAAGAGCTTTTTTGAAATCTCTGCTCTATGCTCCCCGTTCAGTGAAAATATTCTCAGTTTCCTGCAGTTTGCACAGGGCTTGAAACAGTGGGTGGAAAGGCTTAAAGAGAGCTGCACTTTTTAATCTGTGCATCCTCACTATAATGTTTCTCTTGTCCACTGATTTATAAAAGGGTACAGGTCCTAGGGTCCTGAATGCCTTCAAGGAACCTCACCTAAGAGACTATTTTTCATTTTCAAGCATCGGCAAAAGAGCCTAGAATTTCCTCCCAAAGAATTTCTTGCAGAGTATGCCATTAAGACACTAGTTCACAGGTCTCTACTCCCAAATCCCATAGCCAGACATTCTTCTATGCAGAAAGTGGGCTCTGAAACTATTCCTCAGAACACACTTCACTGGAAGAACAAACACCTCATCTTAACAGATGGATGACTACATAACCTGAAAAGGACGTGCATTGTCACAAATTCAACCCTGATGTTAGACAATTTTAAATACTTTTATTTCATGTGGAGACGCAGCAGGGTACAGGCCCTTCTGGCCCAATAAGTCCGCACTGTCCAGTTACACCCATGTGACCCATTAATCTAAAATCCCCTGCATCTTTGGAATGTGGGAGGAAACCAGAGCACCCAGAGGAAACCCACGTGGTCATGGTGTTGCCATTTCGTACAGCAGATTCTGATTTTGTGCAAATTATATAATCCCACTAACACTTCTGATCACAGTAAATTAAACTATGACTCTCTTGATAATGTTCTTGCTGTTGAATGAAAAGAATAGGTTTCAAGTTTCACTCCAGAAAAACTCAAAACTTAAATCTACATGAGTACAGAATTGAGTAGAGTTTGCCATCTGAGAGGATGCATATTTTGTTTAAATATTGAAATCAGATTATGCTTTGTTGCCTTGGCTTAGTATGTTATCCAGGTAAGTGTGATCTAGTGTCAATATGTGATTACAGTGCTGGAGAGATCCCCAACCAGGTAACAAGTTGAAGGATTTGACACAGAAGGGAATGGTGATTTGAAGTTATCTTTGCTGCCGACACCAAGGACAACTAGACAAGGGAATGAACAAGGCAAGCTTGCCCATGCTTGGAACATACATAGTGGCCACTGGTTTCAGGCTTGCATTGGTATAATCAATGATTGAGACACATTGTGACATCCACCTGTTGGCGGGTGGGTGGGGTGTGGGGACATGGGACTTTGCCCAGGCTTAAGTGCTTGTTTGGCTGTGAATGTTGCCTGACTCAATGTTTATGTCTGGGTGCTTTATTCTGCAAATATCTCTGTCTCAGGAGGTCAGGAGGGGTTAGTAAAAGGGATTAGTACTTTGGCTTGGATTGGGTTTTAATTGCAAGCTCAAATAGGCACTCAAATGACAGCAAGGCTCTTCAAGTTCTGACACTAAACCTCTTCTGTCCTCTCAGGCAACTATAAAATTTCTCAGGGCATCATTTCAAAAGGATGTGGAGAGGTTAACTCTGGTATCCTGGCCAATATTTATTCTCCACAAGGTTACTAAAATAAAACACACTGCTGTTTGTTGGTTGCTCTACAGCAAGGGTGCCCAACCTGGACTCTACAGACCCCTCAGTTAATGGCAAGGCTCCATGGCATAAAAGTGATTGGTAACCCCTGCTCTGCAAAAAAAATGGCTGTCACTTTTCCAAAATGGCAACATTTAAATTCATTGACTTAAAGTGATTTGAGACATTTAGAAAGGGATGAAAAAGGCACCATGGAAATACAAGCTTATCCATTTAGTATCCCATTCCCTGCAGAAGATCAGAAACATAATAAAGTGACGTTCCTTTAAAACAGATGAGAAGGAACGTCTTCAGCAAGAGGGTGGTGAGTCTGTAGAGGGCTGTGGAGGTCAAGTTATTAAGTGTATTTAAGGCAGAGATTAAAAGGATCCTGAATGGGGTTGGGAAAAAAATTGAATGGCAGATCAGAATCAATGGGCCAAACAGTCTAATTCTGCTGCTACATCTTGTGATTTTATAAGTGAGGCAGAGTGAAGTCATACTTCAAATTCCGGCTGGCACCCCAATACTGCTCTCCAAATTTTCTAGGAAAGATTATTAGACAACGAACATGCACAAAGACTTGAACCCTTCTTAATCGAATTCCACTCACTCTGCTCAAAGCTGGGTGTCTTTGTGCAACTGGGGAACTTTCTCAGAAAGGCTTCCCCACCCCTCTTGCTCGCCACTCCTGAAGGAGGGTCCCTGCATTCGAATGGTCTCTCTCTCCCACGATGCTGTCGGAGGATGGTACCAGAGGCCTGGGTTTTATTTGACGCAGCTTGTAGATTGGACTTGGAGGTTTGCGGTGCGATACGTTTCAGGTCGTCCTTTGTTTTGTTATTATTTTGTGCGATTTTGATCGCTACGGCCTGCAGATAACAAACAAAGCTGGATTGGGCTGGGCTGAGCTGAGCTGGATGTGCCCAGACTCTTTTGATTACTTTGAGGGTTGATGTTTTATATTTTCACTGTTTTTTTCTCCACTTGCGTGATTTGATTTTTTTTCAAACATTGTGGGGTGGGTAAGCTTGGTGTCTTCCTTTGAACAGGTTCCATGGATTTCCTTTGTTTCATGGCTGTACGTGGGAAGATCAATCCCAGGATTGTATACTGCATACATACTTTGACATTAAATATAACTTTGAACCTTTGAATCTGAAACATTAAATGTTTTATTTTCCAAAAGGTACTACCTGACCTGCTGGGCATTTCCAGCATTTTCAGTTTCTATTTTAGATTTCCAGTATATTCACTTTCATTTATATTTAGCCAAGGATTTATTTGAAATCTTGCAGAACAACTTTTCTTCAATGGAAGCTTTTAAACATAAACAGTAGCATTTGCTATCAGTGGATTACAATGTGCATTAGGGAACTTTTCTCACCAAGGCACTGTTCTTTATTCACAATGTCGCTTAATGAAAGTACAAAGTTGTATTTTTAGAATTTTTTGTGTGTGGAATTGAGAAACAAAGTTTCAGTGCTAAAATATTGCGCCCTTTTGGGACAGAAGGCCTGCTCTAGTGATCAGAAACAGCTACATCAGTGAGGCTCAGTGAAGTGGTAGATGAATGAAAACTAGGAGCTGAAGCTATTTCCCAAAAATATAAACTGAACCAACATTCAAGTTTAAATGCCACAATCATCACAATATCACAGAGATTGATTATTATTAGACAATATACCAGAGGAAATCAGATGATACAAAGCTTTATAAACCCCATTTATACCATTCAAAGCGGGGAGTTTTCTCCATTTTAATTCTGAAGTGACTTGAGCTAAAATGGGAGCTGCCATTTCTGCAACAAAATTATGCAGAGGCATGCCAATTTAAATTACGCCCTCTTTATCTGGATTCCATTTCAGGAGAAATAGTTACATTCAACAACTTAAATAATTCATTAAGATCAATTGCAATCAACTCAAAAGAAGCCAGATCATGTTTATCTGACACCTCCCTCCCCTTTCTTGATCTTTCTGTCTCTATCTCTGGAGACGGCTTATCTACTGATGTCTACTATAAGCCTACAGACTCTCACAGCTACCTGGACTATTCCTCTTCCCACCCTGTCTCTTGCAAAAATGCTATCCCCTTCTCGCAATTCCTCCATCTCCGCAGCATCTGCTCTCGGGATGAGACTTTTCATTCCAGGACGAAGGAGACGTCTTCCTTTTTTAAACAAAGGGGCTTCCCTTCTTCCACCACCAACTCTGCTCTCAAATGCAGCTCTCCCATTTCACGCACATCTGCTCTCACCCCATCCTCCCGCCACCCCACTAGGGATAGGGCTCCCCTTGTCCTCACCTACCACCCCACCAGCCCCCGTAACTTTCACCACGTCCAATGGGATCCCACCACCAAGCACATCTTTCCCTACCCCCCGCTTTCCACAGGGATCACCCCCTACATGACTCCCTTGTCCAGTTGGCCCTCTCATCCCTTCCCATTGATCTCCCTCCTGGCACTTATCCATGTAAGCAGAACAAGTGCTACACCTGCCCTTACACTTCCTCCCTCATCACCATTCTGGGCCCCAGACAGTCCTTCCAGGTGAGGTGACACTTCACCTGTGAGTCAGCTGGTGCGGTATACTGCGTCCGGTGCTCCCGGTGTGGCCTTTTATATATTGGTGAGACCCGACGCAGACTAGGAGACCGTTTCGCTGAACACCTATGCTCTGTCTCCCAAGAAAGCAGGATCTCCCAGTGGCCACACATTTTAATTCCTCGTCCCATTCCCATTCTGATATGTCTATCCATGGCCTCCTCTACTGTCCAAATGAAGCCACACTCAGGTTGGAGGAACAACACATTATATTCCGTCTGGGTAGCCTCCAACTTGATTGCATGAACATTGATTTCTCTAACTTCCATTAATGTCCCTCCTCCCCTTCTTACCCGATCCCTTATTTATTTATTTCTCTCTCTCTCTCTCTCTCTCTCTCTCTCTCTCTCTCTCTCTCTCTCTCTCTCTCTCCCCCCCCCCCCTCTCCCTCTCCCTCTCCCTCTCCCCTTTTTCCTCTCTCTCTTCCTCTCACAATCACTCTTTGCCTGTTCTCCATCTTCCTCTGGTGCTCCCCTCCCCCTTTCTTTCTCCCTAGGCCTCCCGCCCCATGATCCTTTCCCTTCTCCAGCTGTGTATCCCTTTTGCCAATCAACTTTCCAGCTCTTAGCTTCACCCATCCCCTTCCTGTCTCTTCCTATCATTTCATCCCCCCTCCCACTTTCAAATCTCTTAGTATCTCTTCTTTCAGTTAGTCCTGACAAGGGGTCTCGGCCCAAAACGTTGACTGTGCTTCTTCCTATAGATGCTGCCTGTCCTGCTGTGTTCCACCAGCATTTTGTGTGTGTTGCTTGAATTTCCAGCACCTGCAGATTTCCTCGTGTTCAAGTTTATTCAACCTATTCTCATAACTTAACCCATTATGTTTTGATATTATTTTGGCACTTACAGTAATTCTTTTCTGAGGTCCATTACAGAACTAAACTCAGTTCTATACCCATTGCAGAACTGCCTTCCTTTATACTCCAGCCCTCAGAATATGAGCCATTGACTATTTCTAATTGGATAGAGTTGAAAAGCTGACAAAATACGCAAAACCTACACATAAATTCTGTTGGAAAGATACGGAGGCACTTGTTAAAGTGCAGAAGTATCTATTAGAATGATGTCAGATTTGTGAAGTTTTTTCCACCAGTAAAGAACTGAACAGGATGCAGCTCTTTTTGTAGTAAAGAAAGACTGAAGGAGAGGCCCAACTAAGTTTTTAAAATGATTAAAAATTTGACAGGGTGGATCTAGGTGAGATGAGAACAAGGGGTGGTAAATGTGTGATAGACAGTATTAAAAACCACAGGGAATTCAGAGCAACTTCCTTAGCTGGAAAATGGGTAGAATTTGAGAATTTTAACTTCAAGTGCACAGAAGAAATGATACATACAGGAGGAAGGTAAATGAAGAATTCAGCATTTGGTAGGATTTGCCAAAGGGTGGAACCGTGAAAAGATGGGATGAGTTATATGTTCAACTGAAACCCTGCATGATCTGTTGAGATACATGTTCTGCTTATGCACAAAAAAATATTTTAAAGACTTTAAACCTTTGCTACAAAGCTCAGGGAACTGGCTCCACCAATGCATAATTCTCACCCAATAACTAAAAGGAGAAAAGCGACAGCTACTGCACAATAAATCAGCCATTTTTGATTGGTGGCAGCCATTTTATGCAGGTCTCATTCCTTCTTATCCTGCTTTAGTGATGACAGCAATGACCTCAGGAATTCAATCCTAAAATGGACTCAGATTTATCCCACACTAGCCCTGAATTCATTCCACTGCCTATCGGAGAACTTATCATAAATTCTCCTATGGGCTCCATCTAACCAGCAATTAGCAAAGTATTTCTATAGTGTATCATTAAACCTGACCTTTGACCTTACTGCAGTATTAATACAATCATTCATGGAAATCTTATATTTCCAGATTTAGAATAACTTTGAAAGTGTTGGTTAATTCATTAATTTGCTGAATGTAGGCGAAAACTATTTTATAAACTTCTCTTGGATTCCATGCAAAGTGTCTTCAAAGTTCAAAGTAAAATTTATTATCAGAGTACATACATGTCACCATGTACAACCCTGAGATTCTTTCTCAGTGGGCATACTTAGCAAATCTATAGAGCAGTAACTGTAAACAGGATCAATGGACAACAAACTGTGCAAATGCAGATATAAATAAATAGCAATTAATAACGAGCATGAAATAACATGATAAAGTGTCCATAAAGTGAGACCATCGGTTGTGGAAACACCAGAAGTAGAATGAGTGTAGTTATCCCTTTTTGTTCAAGAGCCTGATGTCTGAGGGGTAACAACTGTTCTTGAACCTGGTGGTGCGAGTCCTGAGGCACCTGTACCTTCTACCTGAAGGCAGCAGCAAGAAAAGAGCATGGACTGGGTGGTGAGGTTCTTTGATGATGGATCCTGTTTTTCTCCGGCAACATTTCATGGAGATTCCAGTCAAAAGCATGCTACAGGAAGACTAATGACTGCACATTTTTTGATTTACCTTTTCTCTTTAACCTTAATAGAAACATAGAAAAACTACAGCACAATACAGGCCCTTCGGCCCACAATGCTGTGCCGAACATGTATTTACTTTAGAAATAAATATTCAATAAAATAATTGAAATACCACCACAATCGTGAAAGTTCACTAGATTATTTTCTTCAGGTAAAATTCAGACTAAAAACATACCCTCAGATTTTACTAAACACCAAAAAGAATGTCTTTGAAGACATTACATCACATCAAAGGTAAGGTTAGACATGGTTTTAAGGCCATTAATGCCAGAGTTCAATAAGTGGGTGGAAACCTGTTAATATCTATAAAGGTCATCATCTGGGAGCTAATTTTCACCCTGATGCTCCAGCAAGTTTAGTTACACATCTATTGCAGCCAGGAGTATAATAGTTGCACTGCAGAAATAAGAGAAGCTTACTTTAGTGCAAAAAAAAATACACTCAGTGGCCACTTCATTAGGTACAGCACAGGAGGTACCTAATAAAGTGGACACTGAGTACCTCTAGGCAGACAATCATCTACTATGGTACAGACAGCTGCTGCACTGACAGTTGTTTATCGGATAAGATGTCAGACTGAATATTGTCTGCTCCCTCCATGGTACAACTTCAAAGAAGGGTTTGGTGACCTGATGTATGTTTACCTCTAAAAGGAAGTTATCTGATTAATACTGCATTTCTGTTTGTGGAATTTGCTGGTAAAGTAAAAACACATGTATCATAAATGGGTGCTCAAAGGACACATCGGAAAAGGGAGATCCTCTTGCGGTACGAAAAGTCCAATATACAATTATCCCTATAAGCCAATGTTCCCTCTAAGGTGTACACATGTATGCGCTCGTACACACGTCTTTTTCTACTAGCATACAAAGGAATCTAAACTGCGTGCAAAAGGTTGTCACCCTCGAGCTTGTTGACACGTTAAGTATATTTCACGATCGTACACAATAAGATTTCTTTTTCCGGTTTCTGATGCTGATGGTGTTGATAATGTGGAATTTGTGATGATTTGTCTGCAGATTTTAGAACTAGCTTATTCACTGAAGAAATTATTCAGTATGTACATATTGTTGTCACTGGGGAAAAATTGCACAGTACAACATGTTGGCATACACTGGTAATTGCAGATTAGAGGGTATATTGCTATAAGCAGCTTGGTGCAATGACTGATCTCGCTTAACAAGGCACAAGCCAGGAGAAGATGCAAAAAAACTCTACATTTGTCCATATGACTGCAGCTTCCACAATTCTTACATCAACTCTATCAAGCTGAGGATTTATAAAGTATTGATCAAACTGCAAATGGAATATTGTGAGCAGTTAAGCAAGGAAAGGGTCCAGAGGAGGTTCATGAGAATGATCCTGGGAACGAAAGGGTTAATGTATGAGGTGTGTTTGAAGGCTCTGGGCCTGTACTTGCAGGAGTTTAGAAGAATGAAGAGGGATCTCATTGAAACCTAATGAACACTGAAAGGACTAGATAGAGTGGTTGTGGAGAGGATGTTTGGTGGGTGAGTCTAGCACCAGACAGTACAACCTCAGGATAGAGGGACATTCATTTAGAACAGAAATGAGGAGGCATTTCCTTTGCTAGAGGGGTAGTGAATCTGTGGAATTCACTGCCATGGACAGCAGTGGAGGCCCAGTCATTGGATATATTTAAAGAGGGGGTTGATAGGTTCTTGATTAGGCAGGGTGTCAAAGGTTACGGGGGGAAGGCAGGAGAATGGAATTGAGAGGGATAATAAATCAGCCGTGATGGAATGGCAGAGCAGACTCGATGGGCTGAATGGCCTAATTCTGCCACTATGTTTTTATGGTCCAAGATGCCTGCAGCAACTGACAAATCTATATCAGTGGTCTTCCAAATGCTTGTTTATATCTTGGGAAGGATCAGTGTATCATCTACCCGAGCCTTCTTAATTTTGTATACCTCCTTGCATCCTCTTTGCCTCTCCTCCTCCAAACTCACCTGATTTACAACAGAAGTTATATTTATACTTTCTTCTCTCTTTCAAATCATTGGCATAGTCTGAGTGCAGCTCATGACCCAGCACTAATGCTGGCAGTACCCCTCTTCCCAAACCCAAAAAGCACCATTTATTCTTACCCTTTGTTTTCTGCCAATAACCAACTCTCCATCCGTGTATTGTGCAACCAACAGTTGCTTTCTTTACATGGATGCTTGTTAAAATACATACAGTAACCACTGTACTTACCATTTTCCTTGATCAGCTTGTCATCAGGTCCCAAGGAGGGATCCGCAAATGCTGTCTTCTCCTTCTTTTTCTTCTGAGCACCTGTAACCAATTCATGCTCCTCAGTGCTACTGGTACATGTCGACTGGCAATGATGCAACTCTTCGGCTGCAAGCTGGTACCCAGCTGGCCAGTAAGAGTTCAGTGAGGCGCTGTGGACCAGTGGAGTGTGCGCAATGTCTTGTGAGTGGGAAGAATCTTGAGAACATTTGGCAATCACTCCATTACTGTATTTCTCTGAAATCTGGAAAACACAAAGGGAGAAAAATTATCAGCAGACCAGCTCTTTTCTGAGATTACACAGGAACACCACAAAAATATCTTTGAAGTTTTAGCTGTGTTTTATTAGCTTCCTTGGAAAAAAGAATGGACTGTGTGTACACTGTGACTGAATGTGACCTATTTAATTTGAGAATCTGAGCCAACAACATTCCCTTCAACTACAAGTACAAATGTTTCACCTGAGCTTTGACTATGAGGGTAGGCTACTCTTGGACCAGAGTGTCCTAGGTGTTTGGTTGGATGAAAAGAATGATAAAAAAAACCTACTGAACTTTTCATTAAAGTGTTCAAGTATTATACCAAGTATCTATGTCAGGTGTTATCAAACTTCCTCCCCTAAACCTATATCCCATTGGCCAATTCCTTCATCCATCCATCAAACTAATCTAAAAGGTTGCCGTAATTCTTACCCTGAACACTAAACACAGAAGTGAATTCCAAAGCTTCACAACTGAGAAGTTTTTACTTGGGGTCTGATCTAAAGCACTTAAATTCACTCTTGAATGAATGAACACTGCTTCATCCTTGGTGAAGGGTGAATGAACACCCTTCTCTTCACCTTCCCCAAACCTTACAAACTACCGTAGATTCCGGACTACAGAGCACACCTGATTAAAAGCCGCACGCTCTAATTTTAGAAAGAAAATCAATTTTGTACTTGTACAGGCCGCACCAGACTTTAAGCCGCAGGTGTCCCACGTTGTTATATGAGATATTTACACAGAAAGATATTACATGTGAGGATTTTTTAACTTTTAATTAAATCCGTATGGTAACATAAACAAATATATATTGCAAATGCTTTTTTTCGAACAGTGCCTGTAACACAGCTACTTTTAAATATACATACGTATCGGTAACACACAAATTACGTTGCGTATACTTTTTTACTGAATAGTGCATGAACAACATTCCAATATCTCCTAACGACTGGTAAAAAAAATATATATACTGCAGCCTACCAGGAAAAGTTATTGATCGCCTTCTTCATCTTCCTCCTGCGCACTAAAACCATCAAAGTCCTTCAGTGTCCGAATTGAACAACCTCAGGATCTCGTCACTCACTTCAGTCTCTTCGTTGTCGCTCTCACTTGAGCGCACGCGGTCCTCTTCATCACGCAGCAGTCCAGCCTTTCGAAACCCGCTGGTGATGGTGGATGTTGTGACACGGCTCCACGCATTTAGGATCCACTGGCAGACTTGATGCTCTTCGCATGCGTCCTGTTTTGGTAAAGGATTTCTCGCCGCTCGTCATCCAAGCCTCCCACTCAACGCGCAGTGCCACTTTAAATGCCCGGTTCACGCTGATGTCCAGTGGCTGCAAATACTTCGTGGTGCCCCCAGGAATCACAGCTGGAATTGAGTTTGTACTCTTGATGGCAGCTTTCACTGAACTTTCATTGTCAGCTGCTTAAAAATCACCATTGGTGGAAGCTTTAGTCCGGATGCTGTGCAGCTCAGAACACAAGTAAAATGCGTTCTCTCATGGTCACTTGTTTTCAGTGTGATGGACGAGTCACCTTTTTTATTAACAGTCCGAGTGAGAGGCAGGTCAAACGTCAAAGGCACTTCATCCATATTTATGATATCATCTGGCCCGATGGAATTCTCCGCTATCTTTGTTTGAGTGAATGTGCGGAAGTTAGCAAGTTGTTCCTCGTGGTCGGGAGGGAGCTGCTGACACAGAGTCGTGCGTACGCTGACGGACAGGCCTTTTCGTCTCATAAATCTAAAACACCACGATGGCCCACCTCTAAAATCTTCGATTTTCATTTTGGTGGCGATTGCTTTAGCCTTCAGTCTGATCTGCATGGTGGAAACACCGCAGCCGCCTGCTCTCTGCGTGTTAACCCAGTCTTCAAGAAAGTTTTCAAGTTCGGGCCATCTGCTATGATTACCTCTGAAAGCTTTTGTCGTCTTTTTGCATTGACTCAGTTCTTCACGCTGGCGTCTCCACCGTCTCAACATCGATTCATTTATGCCAAGATTATGTGCAGCAGCTCGATTTCCTTCTTCAACCGCCAGATTGATCGCCTTTAACTTAAAAGCTGCATCATATGCTTTTGTTCGAGTGTTTTCCATGTTGATGAGGGTGAGTACAAATGACTGATTTACAATAATTTAATTGTGAAAGTGCGCTTGATTTATCGTACAATTTTATTGGACCTCTGTGAACTACTCATCAATTTTATTGGTCTACTGTTATGAGGCAAAATGTTTTTGGTGGCATGAAAAAAAAAACATGCATTAGCCACACCGTAGTATAGGCCGCAGTGTTCAAAGCGTGGGGAAAAAGTAGCGGCTTATAGTCCGGAATTTACGGTAGTACATGCTTCTATCATAATGCCACAAAATTAGAATAGCTTATAATCTGTGAAAAACTATTTCAACAACAACTTGCATTTGTATTGTATCTTTAATATAGTGAAATATACTCAGGAGCCGCTTTATTAGGTACATCTGCTTATTAAAGCAAATATCTAATTGCCAACCATGTGGCAGCAACTCAATGCATAAAATTATGTAGTCATGGTCAAGGGGTTCAGTTTGGAGGTAGGTAAAGTGGTAGGTGATTGGGGCTGGAGCAAAGGGCTCAGCCTGCTGTTGGGGGTTTTCTCTCAGGCAAGAAGTGATTGAGAAGTCGGAGGTGGTAATGGGTGAAAGGGTATGGAGGAAGGCGAATGGCAGGTTTCTGGGAAACAGAAAAATAAGCAGTGAATCAATAACTGTAGTGGTTTATTGTCCAGCAATGAAGGCATAGAGAGGATTTAATTAGACTAACTAAGGATTTGAAAAAGCATTAAGATATATTGTGGGTGCAAAACATTTAAGAGATGGAGGTCACTTTTAGTATTTTGTAAAGACAGTAAGCAATATGAGAAAGCTTTGGCATTAAAATCCGTGAGAGGGAAGAAAGTAACATTAAGGAATTATATTGAATGTCAGTGGTTTTGGGTAGTAATCTCTGCGGTGCCTTTAAATGTATCCATGGATCAAGTTAAAAATAATTCATTTGGGGAGAAGTTGTGGACACTAAACATTTAAAAGGGTTTCATGGTGGTTAAGAACAGATAGCTTCTTGGTGTTGATTAAATTTGATGGAAAAAAAGTTGCTGGATAGGGTTAATCTGTGCTGCTCCCTCTAAGATGTTTTCAGTGCCAAACATTTGGTCATGAGGCAGCTGTGTGTAAGGGTAAAAAGTGATGTGGTAGATGAGGTGGAGAACAGGATTATGGAAATTGTGGAGAAGGGATTACACCAAAATGTAGCAACTGTGAAGGGAGCATAGCTTTGCTTATGTAGGATGTCCTGTATAAAAGAAAGCTGTGGAAGTGCAGTGTATTTTGGTGGAAATGGGCATATCACATACAGACACTCTGCAGAAAGTACAGAAGACAGTGTCAATGGGACCCATTTCTATCCAGAATCCAGATAGATTAAATACAGGGTAAAGCACATGATTGTATAACAAAGGATTCTCTGATGTTGACAAACTAAAGTTTGTCACTTTCATGGCAGATGTGGTAAATTGTACAGCACAAACTAGAAGTAGGACAGAAAAAAAATTTAAGTTATATCAAAAGCTGCAGAAAAACATCTAGGGATAAAAGACTTAAATCTTGAAGTTATTAATGATACCTTACATGGAAGAGTAAATAATGTGCAGACTTCAAAGGACAGTTGTTAATAGTTTCTCTGCTCTCACAATGGAATGCTAGAAGCCTGTTACCTAACAGTCAAGATTTTAAGAAATTTATTGAACTTTCGAAGTAACTTCAAAGTTCAAAGTAAAATTTATTATCAGAGTAAATTCATGTCACCAGATACAACCCTGAGATTCTTTTTCTGTGGGCATACTTAGCAAATTTATAAAACATTAATTGTAACACTGTAAGCATCAGGAACGGTAAACTATAAACTGTACAAATGCAGATATAATTAGATAATGAGTATGAAATAACAACATAGCAGAGTCCTTAAATGAGTGTAGCTATTCCCTTTTGTTCAAGAGCCTGATGGTTGAGGGGTAGTAACTGTTCTTGAACCTGGTAGTGCAACTCCTGAGGCTCCTATACCTTCTACCTGATGGCAGAAGTGAGAAAAGAGCATGGCCTGGACGGTGAGGATCTTTCATGATGGATGCTGCTTTTCTACGGCAATGTTTCATGTAGATGTGCTCATTGGTTGGGAGAGTTTTTACCCATGATGTACTGGGCCGAATCCACTACCTTTTGTAGGATTTTCCACTCAAAGGCACTGGTGTTCTCATACCAGGCCGCAATTCAGCCAGTGAGCACACTTTCCACCACACATCTATAGACGTTTGCCAAGGTTTTTGATAACATGCAGACGCCTGAGGAACTGGAGGTGTTATCATGCTTTCTTCACAATAATATTTATTTGATGGGTCCAGGACTGGCCCTCTGAGATAGCAACACTCGGGAATTTAAAGCTACTGATCATCCGATGATTGCTGGCTCATGGACCTCTGGTTTCCCTCTCCTGAAGTCTACAATCATTTCCTTGGTCTTATTGACATTGACTGAGAGGCTGTTGTTATTACACATTCAGCCAAGTTTTCAATCGGGGGACATGGGTGCGTGTGATGGTTCCTCCCTGTTCTGGTGGACAAAGCGAGCATAGAAGGCATTGAGCTCATCTGGAAGCGAAGCTCTGCTGTCCCCTGTTGCAATACTTAACTTTGTAGAAGGAATTACCAAATAAATCTGATGTTATAAGTGTTCAGGAAACCTGGTGGAAATCTTTCTGAAATTTTAAGACACAAGGTTCTGGTCATGCAAGACGCGATTGGAAATGGGCAATGGAGGAGGAGTGACTATCTTTGTCAAAAGTGGGATAGCACATAGAGTTATGGGAAATTGGAGTCATTCATGAGTCAATTAAGGCTGTAATTTCGAGAAAGAATAGTAAAGTACAGATAATAATTTTTTATAATCCTTGTGAACGGTTAATGCCTGATATACTAGAAAAGTGAGTGGAAATGGGAAAATGAGGTTATGTGATCTGAGGATTTTAATGCCCATGGTACTATGTGGGATTATAGTGACAGAAATATGAATGGGACGATGGTGGATGACTTTCTGGAAGAAAAAGTGTTTGGTGTGTGTGAATGATAGTAGAAGTACAAGGAGGAATCTATTTAACAACACTATTTCTGCTGTAGATCTTATACTGGTATCTGAGAATACAGCAAGTGGTGTAACTGGGAAGTGTATAATGATACAACAGTGGGGAGTGATCATTTCCCCATTATCTGTACAATGGGGATAGAAATGTATCAAAGGAAAGGTTCTCATATCCCCAGATGGAATTTTGAAAAGGCAAATTGAGATGTATTTGATGATTTATGTGAAAGTAGATTTTCTGATCATTTGGTTTTGGAGGATATTGAGTTGAGTAATAATACCCTGAGCTCTGTACTCAACTCAATAGCTAAGGAATCAATTCCCAGACAGTTGGGAGATAATAAAAGCAAAGCAGTTCCCCAGTGGATGGATGAATTTAACAGCTGTGAAGGTGTGCATTAAAGCTTTTAGGAAAGTTAGGCAGTGTTAGTCCTTCTCATTTTTCATGCAATATAAAAGAGCTCAAGCTATTTGGAGGTCGATATGCCTGTTCTGTTTTTGGTTTTTGTGCAGGGAGGAGGGATTTGGGGGTTAATGATAGTGCTGTCCTTCTTTTCTTGGTTTCATGGCTATCTGGAGAAGAAGAATTTCAGAGTTGTATACTCTGATAATAAATGAACCTTTGAACCTATAATGAGAAAAGTAGTGAAAATGACAAAGAAAGTGTATTTGAGAATGTACTGTGATAGTGTTGGGAAAGAGATCCAGGTAGGGGAAGTTAAGGATATGATATGGAAAATGCAGGGAGTTTTAAAAAAGAACTTGATGCATTACCAATTTTGTATGTTGGGGAGAAAGTTGCAGTTACTGACTGATAAAGCAGACTTATTAGCAAAACCACATGCCAGTGTACATAGTTCAGCTGATTTAAATAACGAGAGTTCTTAATAGAGAAACAGTTTTGGCAAGCAAGCTAAGAAAAAAATCCAGTTCCAATTCCTGCTTGGATATTGAATTTACTTTGTCTGAACTTAAAGGGGCTATTAATGGTGATGGTCAGACATCACCTGGCAAAGATGATATTTATTACAATATGTTTACATGGTTATCAGATTCAAAACTTAAGGGGTTTTTAAATTCTTTACTACAATATAGGTTGAACAGCAACTTCCTCTCTCCTGGAAATTGGTGGTTGTTATTCTGATATTGAAATTTAGTGAGGATCAATCAGATTCTTCCATAATGGACCTATTTAGCTAACTTTACATGTCTGTAAGATAATGGAATAAATGTTTATAGTAAGGCTTTCTTATCTTGTGGAAAGCAGTGGAAAATTAGCTGTATACCAATCTGGATTTTGTAAAAGAGAGCAACCGTGAACTTGGTGTGGCAGGAAAGCAACATCCATCATCAGAGACCCCCACCACCCAGGTTGTGCTGTCTTCTCGTTGTTGCCATCAGGAAGGTGGTACAGGAGCCTCAGGATTCACACCAGGTTCATGAACAGTTACTGCCCCTCAACCATCAGGCTCCTGAATCAGAGGGGATAACTTCACTCAACTTCATTTGCCCCATCACTGAAGATCAAGCTGAAAACTAATTGTATAACCAATGGCACAGGTAATTCAGCAACATGAAGGCCAGATATTGTGGCTTTTTACCCATCTACACAGACGGTTTAAAAGATCCAGTGAAAGGTTGTTCAAGCGTTTCTGTTTATGTTCCAAAGTTTCAGGTGACTATTAAGAAAAGATTATCAGACAAAGTACCAGTATTCATATCTGAGATGGTTGCTATTATTTTAGCCTTGATTATGTACTTCTGTACTCTGATTCATTCTGGGTTTTGACATCTATTAAAATAGAGATTTCAAATTGTTGGCCAGACATTCTTCTTGAGATTGGACAACATCTGTTGAGGCTGCAGGGTCAAGGCCTGTGTCTGCATTTCATGTGGGTTCTTGTCCATGTTGGGGTTGAAGGAAACGAGGTGACAGACATTCTTGCCAAGCAATCACTTGACATTAAGAATGTAAAGGTAGTGGTGCCTTTGCATAAAGGGGAGGTGAAAGCTGTAATTAAAAAGTCTATTTGATCATGTGGCAACTTTAAGGAAAAGGAAAGACCATATTTATATAAAATTCAGAGGAAGGTAGGAACTCAACTTGGAGATGGATATAAAAAGAGAGAAGAAATTATACTTACATATTTACAGATTGGACATACAAGGTTGAATTAATTCCTTGTTCAGAATTAATATGCACGAATACTGGCATCTGTAGGGAATGTACTTGTCAAGAAATGGTTCAGCATACGAGGTGCAAAGGAAACATCTAATTGCTAAATTGAGATATTTGGGACAGACACAGTTCAACATGGAAACTTTGTTAGGATATCACTGGCATTGTAATATACATTTGGATATTTGACTTTTTGAAAAGCATTAGACATTCTGATATTATTTGAGGTTTTTTTTAGGGGGGGGGGTGCAGAATTTAGTAGGTATACTTCCTGTCTCTGCTCCACAGTCCCACTCAGTAGTTGGCGGTAATGAACCTTATGCTGGTCTGCTAACTGCCATTAAATTTCGCAAGATGAAGGAGACGTTCAGTTGTTGTTGTTCAAACTAAACTTCAGGATGGAGGAGAAATTTGACCTATGTGACTTTGACCATGGGATAATTGTTGGTGCCAGATCAATGGATTGAATATCTCAAACTGCTGATCTCCTGGGATTTTCACACATAACAGTCTCTAGAGTTTAGAGAATGGTGTGAAAACAACAAAAAAAGAATCCAGTGAGTAGTAGTTCTGTGGGCAAAAGTGCCTTTTTAATGAGAGAGGTCAGGAGAATGGCCAGACTAATTCAAGCTGACAGGAAGGCAACAGTAACTCAAAACACCATGCATTACAACGGTGTATCACGGAACACAAAACCTAACATAAATGGCAGTGATGCTTCACTCACAGATGAACTCAACACTTTTTATACTCACTTTGAAAGGGAGAATAAAACTACAGCTATGAGGATGCCAGCAGCATCCAGTGACCCTGTGACCTTTCTCTTGGATGCCAACATCAGAACATCTTTCAAGAGGATAAACCCTCTCAAAGCGACTGGCCCTGATGATGGACCAAGTAAGGCTCTGAAAACCAAAAAGCTGGTGTATTCAAAGATATTTTCAATCTCACTTTACTGCAATCGGAAGTTACCACCTGCCTTAAAAGGTCAATAATCATACCAGTGCCCAAGAAGAGTAGGGTGAGCTGCCTTAACAACTATCGTCCAGTAGCACCCACATCTATGGTGATGAAACGCGTTGAGAGGTTGGTTAGGGCTAGAATCAACTACTGCCTAAGCAAATTGCAATGTGTCCAGGTACTTGCTTATCGCCACAATAGGTCTACAGTGGACGCAATCTCATTGGCTCTCCACTGGGCCTTGGATCACCTGGACGATACTATTACTTAGGTCAGGTTGCTGTTCACCGACTACAGCTCAGCTTTCAACACAATCATTCCTGAAGGTCTGATCAAAAAGCTCCAAAACATGGACCTCTGGACCTCTCTCTGCAACTGTATCCTCTACTTCTTCACCAGAAGACCGCAGTCTATGCAGATTGGAAATAACATCTCCATCTTGCTGATAATCAACACTGGCGCACCTCAAGGATGTGGGCTTAGCTCACTGCTCCACTCTCTCTACACCCATGAATGTGTGGCTAGGCAAAGCTCAAATGCCATCTATAAATTTGCTGATGACTCAGCTATTGTTGGCAGAATTTCAGATGGTGATGAGGGGAGTGAGAAAGATCAGCTGACTGAGTGGTGTCGCACTCAACATCAATAAGACCAAAGAATTGATTGTGGACTTCAGAAAGGGTAAGATGAGGGCACACATACACCAGTCTTCATTGAGGGATCAGTTGTGGAAAGGGTGAGCAATTTCAAGTTCCTGGGTGTCAGCATCTGAGGATCTATGCAATCGATGTATCGATGCAATTGCAAAGAAGGCATGACAGTGGCTATATTTCATGAGGAGTTTGAGGAAATTTGGTATGTCATCAAAGTCCATCACAAATTTCTATAGATGTACCATGGAAAGCATTCTAACTGGTTGCATCATTATCTGGTAGGTGGGGGTGTGGGGAGGTGCACTGCACAGGATTGAAATAAGCTGCAGAGTGTTGTATGCTCAGTCAGCTCCATCATGAGCACTAATCTCCACAGTATCCAGGGCATCTTCAAGGAGCGATGCCTCAAAAAGGTGGCGTCCATCATTAAGGACCCCCATCACCCAGATCATGCCCTCTTCTCATTGCTTCCATCAGAAAGGAGGTACAGGAACCTGAAGGTACATGCTCAACAATTCAGTGCATCTTTTCCATTGATTAAAAGGAATAATTGAATTAGATATACAGAGGGAAAGGAAGAGAGAGGTGGAAGTGCTCAGGAGAAAATGTTTTGGGTCTGGTGTACAAAATATTTTAATTACTGGGGGTTCCAACTTCACATAAAATTATAATGGACCTCTTCCTTCCCCAGTCACTTCAGTGTACCATTCTACAGATGGGCCAAACTGTCCCATTTCAATAAGACATCCAGTATTTAAAAGAGAAAGCTGCTGCATAGTTTGCCAAAGCAGGTCACCCTGCTTATAGACAATTGAGCCTGGGTTGGACCCCAGGTTGAATGACCTCAGATTCACCTGACCGATACAGTGGATAGAATTCTGTGGTTCATTGCTGAGCTCCACAATGAATTCAAACCTTCTTCAAAACAATCTGTCCAGCAAGAACTTCCACGAACCACGGAGGGAAAACCCGTTTCACAAAGCAAAATAATCCAGGGCCACATCACTTTAAAAAAATTTTTTGAAATACCCTGTTGGAACTTTAAGGTGTGTTTGTGTTGTGTGATTTGACTGGGCTTTGGCTGCAGTGTTAGCATCACAATGATGTCTTTACTCTGTCTCAGATCCAAGTCCCCGTGGACTTGCTCAAATGAGTTAGAGGCCAGGTTTCCTGAAGCAAGTGACTCACTTCCTGACACCCCAATGACTTTCCATCATCTTCAAAGCACACGTCAGGATTGTGACAAAATACTCTTCACTTGCCCAGACAAGTGCAAGCTCTAAAGCTCTCTAAAAGCTCAAAACGATCCAGAATAACACACCCCTTTCATCCACAACCGTAAACACTTATTTCCTCAGTAAACTGCGAAAGCGATAGGTACTTTCTGCAAACGTACTTTATCTATTCACCAAGAAGAACAAGGACGGCACCCAAGGGAAACCACATACTACCTCCATTATAAAACACATCGCAATTTCTTCATCATTACTGGTGCTGAGTCCTGAAACAATTGTGGGAGTACTTTCTCTAGAAAGATCAGCAGACCTTCAGTGCCACTATCTCAAAGCCATTTAGGGATGGGCAATAAACGCTGTCTGGAACTCATATCCTGAAAACTGGATTTAAAAAAATGCTCCAAAAGAGGTGATTACTTTGGAAGACAAGTCTTTCCACTTAGAGAGAAAAAAATATCACAAAATAAAAGTCAAGGGAAAGATGCAGCTGGTGCATGATTTGTAAGCAGCCATTTTCTTTAACATTGTATGTTAAAATCAGCCCTGCAGTTTCTTTCAATAATAACAAGCTCTGACTTAAACAAAGCAAGGAACTTCACAGAAGCTATTTTTTACATATTAAAGGAACTTTGGGATATTGACTGTGCAGCAAAATGGCAGTAAGATCAGTCACTGTTTTATTGAAATGTGCAGCAGATATATGGGGCGAAATAGATTACTCCGGCTCTGTTGCTCATTTCCAAATTCCCTGAACAGATAATAAAAGAGTAACAAACAGAAATATGCCAATTGGCCCTTTGTGCCAAACCTGTCGTTCAATAAGATTGTGGTTGATTACTTACTTCAGAACCACTGTTCTGTACCAATCCCATAGGGACATAAGAAATGCAAATAGATCTTGCTTTCCCCACCACAATGGGATCCCTTTACATCGTATTCATGTTATTAAATGTCTGCAAGTTTAATATCAAACAACAATACCTTCCCATATTTGACAGTTGGGGTTGCAGTGTACTGGAGATTTAGTCAATTACATCAGGAGATCTGGGGAGGAAGTAAAAGAACAGGCTTTCTGCTGGATATTTAAGTGTGTGGCAACTTGTCTCTACTAGCAACTGAGCTGCATACGGCCTGTTTAACAGCTGCCTGCATACCATATATCGGAAGGAATAGCCTCAGCAAATTGCTCAAGTGAATGAAGCTTGTGATATTTCATAGCAAATTGCTCTCTCTAGTGACTACTTTGCAGCTATTCACTCAGGACTGGAAAGGACAACTTTGGAGCAAGATTACCTACTGGCCTTTAACACACATCAGTTGCCCAGAGAATCCCTTTTTATCATTCTGGTGGGCAGCACATATATGCCCACAATCATATCTGGATCACAACTCAGCAGTTATTTAACTCATACTTTACTGGGTCCAGAGGAATTAATTTAATGACAAGCTCTTCCTTAGTCCTAAATACCCATCCAGCATGGTTTGGCATGTTGTCAGATAACCCTTCCTGTCAGGAACAAAACTCAGATGAAACAGGAATATTCAGCAGGTAAAAGGTCTCTTTTACACTGGTAAATGTAAAGAATGTTCTTGCCTGTGTTCAGTGAGATAGTGATCCACCTCATCTTCCCACCACACACTCCAAACTGCTTCTCTGCACTGTCTCAATTCTCTATTCAAAAGTTGCTGGAGGAACTCAACACATCCGGCAGCACCTTTGAAGGGACATCATGAAAGGTTTTGGTCCAAAATGTTGCCTGTTTACTCATTTCCATAGATGCTGACTGATTCGCTGAGTTCCTCCAGCATTTCGTGTGTATTGCTCCGGACTTCCAGTATCTGCAGAATCTGTTGTGATTTTACACAAGTTTCTGCTTTTGCAATACCATCAAGGAAACCAGTCATACTGATGGGGAACTGTGGCTGATCTGAAAGGAATACTGCGTGGAGTTTGCAGGTTCTCCCTCTGACCATGTGAATATCTCCCAGGTGCTCTTGTTTCCTTTTAGATTCCAAATGTATACTGGTGATAATGACCCTAATTACCCCCACTGTAAATAAATTACCTCTGGTGTAGAAGGTGGTAGGAAAACTAGGACAGTTCATGGGCATGAGAAAAAGAATGTTACAGAAAATCAGAGGGCGAGTGGCACTGATGGGATAAGAAGCAGCACTGACTTGATAGGCAGAATAGCTTCCAGGTCAAAAGAAAACATAAGTTTGAATTCTATTACTAAATCACCAAACCACATTCAATTTTCTCCAAAACAACTTTCAGTTGTCAATAACTATTACACTTTTCCTTCTGTGATGCTCGAGTTCTAACTACTACCATCTGGTTTACCTTCTCATGGTCCAGTTCTTCCACTGAATCGCAGAAGACCTCGCTCTCTGAGTCGCTCGTGAACTGATTGGCATCGACTACATCTGCTGTGCAATTAAAGTCACTGCCTGAACACCAAAATGAAAAGTTGGTGTTAAACAAAACACATCTCTTTATCCATGGGTTTGAAGAATTTTAAAGTTGAGCCTTGGTGTTGCCCAATATTTACTTGAGTTAGTTCATGATCTGTTTTTACAGATCACAATTTTCCATCTGAGTGTCAAAACAGGACGCTCATTATAGACCATAACATCAACATTAAATTTTCATGCTGCAAACAATTGCTTCGAGATGCAAAGGAGCTGGTTGTTTTCAATTTTAAAAATTCACCAACTAAAAACTGTATTTTACGACTGGTTCCCTGAACCTTATGATCAGTGAGCAGGCACGATCTCCATGGTACAGGAGGAAATTTGGAAGAAAGAAGTGGATTATTTTACACGGAACCTTTGTCCAGTCAGATTCATTAGTTGAACTGAGCATATTTTGTGAGTTTGTTGCAGAAAGGAGACTAATTTGAAATGACACAAAATGTTTCAAGTATTAAACCATAGATATTATGAGCTATTTACAGATAAAGATAAGATTCCTACCTTTTGCAGGGCAGCAGATATTAATAGTCGAGTAGAAGAAACAAGAGAAAGTAACAGAAAGAGCCTTTGACACAGTGATACAGAGGTTCCATGATGTGAACAGTGAGCGGCACGGTAGCATTATGGTTAGCACAATGCTCTACAGTACAGGCAACCTGGGTTCAATTCCCACCACCGCCTGTGAGGAGTTTGTACGTTCTTCCCATTACTACGTAGGTTTTCTCCAGATGCTCCAGTTTCCTCTCACTGTCCAAGGTGTACTAGTTGGTAGATTAATTGGTCATTATAAATTGTCCTGTGATTAGGCTACAATTAAATTGGGGGATCGCTGGGCTGGTATTCAGGCGCTGTATCTCAATAAATAAATCAATGAACTTAAGTAATGGATCTTGTTTATTGCTAGGTAAACAGGTTTAGAGGCAACTCTGCCTTTTGTGACTTTTATTTTTGTAAGATTTTTCTTACAGCTGACACAGATGATGCACAGTGCAAAAGCTACCCAGCCCACCAGGCTCTTCATTAGGGCCACAAACAATCAGCTGGAGGAACTCAGCAACTCGAGCAGCATCTGTGGGAGGGAAAAAACTGTCGACATTTAAGTTCAAAACCCAGCTCTTCATTGGTCTTGCTGCCTTGCTCTTTTACCACAGTTTTGTAATGTTGAGTAATACATTTCCTGCTCTTCAAACATGCATCCCAGTTCCTTTCAAGTCTTCCCCCACCTATTGTCTTCTGGTCTGCATTACTCTTTGGGTGGATAAAATTCCCCTTGCATTCTTTGATTCATTTTCTAGCTGCCATACCTGTAACTCTTTGAAGAATAGTGGAGCTCTCCAGAGGCCGTGGTTCTTTGCCATTTTCTAGCTGTAAAGTCTCAACCTCTGGATCACGAACTTCACCTTCTGAATGAACGTTATTCATTTGACGTGTCTCATGACTACTGACACCATCTTGCTCAACATCCTCTTGAAATCGGACTGTCTTTCCTACAAAAACAGACAGTATTGAACAAAAGCTGTTCCAGGTCTACGTAGTGTTTAGACTAGTGGTCGCCAACCCGTCGATCGCGATCGACTGTTTGATCTTTTGAGACTTTCTCAGTAGATCCGGAACAAAAAATGAAAAATAAATACACAAGTACTGTTGAGAGATTGTTTCCGGGTTGCGGGGTTTTAGTTCCGTTCTTTCTGCCCAGTGCGCATGCGTGTAGCTCCCCCGCACTGCACAGTGTAATTCAGTGGTCCCCAACCACTGGGCCGCGAGGAAACGATATGAGTCAGCTGCACCTTTCCTCATTCCCTGTCACGCCACTGTTGAACTTGAACCCACACAAGGTCATCAGTCACCTAAATGTCGAGATACCCTTGTGGCAGGGATCACTGGTTGGCCTTGGGTGGCCGGTGGGAAGTGCCGTTGGTACTGGCCCAGAGCGCGGTCGGCGGGAAATGCCATTGCTACCGGCCCGGAGCGCGGACAGATGAGTACCGCCTCTAAACCTGTTTTGCACACTGAATGTTCATGGGGAACCCGGTGCTAAAATATTCGCAGACGATTTAATTCAGGTTCAGGGTTCTGTAAGTATCAGAGCAGCTACCTCGCTGCGATCTACTGAAACAAACTTTTGTCGGCCGATAAATCCTACGGGGGGGGGGGGGGGGGGGGCGGGCACCCTGTCGCAATCGGCCGCTCTCTCTGGACTGCGACCGCCGCGGCCCTGACACAGGGACCTCCTGCCCTGACCTTATCCTCTCACCCCACCCACGACAAGCCGCACCTGGCTAAGGCGTCTGGTGGCAGGCGGGCGGAGGCCGCAGTTCGGGCCGGGAGGCTGTCTGAGGCAATGAAGCTCTCAAAACGGCTTCGGCACCTTGAGTCCAAGCACCCCGCACTTAAAAACAAACCTGTTGAGATTTCTCAGCGGAAAAAACATGTGCAAGCAGGACAGAGCTAAGTGCCGACAGCCGTGAAATTGCGGAATAGACTGGACATAAGGAACCTGTATTGGTGCATTCCTGTCGTGTTTAACACCACCCCTCTCCCCCCCCCCCCCCCCCCCACCGTTGGCTGGTCTGCAAGAATATTGCCAATATTAAACAGGTCTGCGGTGCAAAAAAAGGGTGGGTACCCCTGGTGTTTATACATTATTTCTACTTCCAGGTTACAGGCTTTTACTTCCGGTCTTTTCTGCCCCGGTGCGCATGCGTGTAACTAGTCAACCTCGCTCTTCACTAAGGCTGAGGTAGGGGATCTTGGGCTTAAAAAGGTCGGTGACCACTAGTTTAGACTTTATATATTGCTTTTCAGGAATATTTAATTCCCAGTCCTGCTCTGAGAATATCTAGAATTACCATTCCTCTCTGCTCCAGTTTCTTCCTCATAATGCTTAATGCTGTTAACTCTAACAGTATCACCCATTGTTAGCAGCATTGTTAAAATAACTCTCTTCTGGATTTATTCTTTCAAAACTACTTTCCCCTTTACTATTTGACTTTAACTCCTCCCACTCCACAATGATTACAGACCAATAGCTCCAACCTTGACCATAATGAAGTAGTAGCCCACATCACCACCATTCTCCCAGACAATCTAGACCCCCTTTCAATCTGCTTCCTGGAAAAATAAATCCACAGAGGACATCATCTGCCTTGCACTACATTCACTATGAAGCTTTGGATTACCTCAACAATAAGAATATTTATGTTAGGATGCCATTCATTTAAGATTGAACTGTAGTCAACACCACTACACCAAATAAGCTCACCTCCAAATTTGGACCTTTGTCTTGGGGTTCCAATCTGTAAATTACTTCTGGACTTTCTGACCTGCAGACCTTAATTGATTAGAATTGGTCATAATATTTCATCCACACTGACCCTTAACACTGGTGCTCTCCAAGCTTGCAAGATTGGTGCTCTATCCTCTGTATATCCACAATTGTGTGGCCCAATGCAGCACCAACTTAGCCTTCAAGTTTGTCAATGATGTTGCCACTGTTGTCGTTCAGATTGACAACAATGCTGAGCTAGAATAGAGGAAAGAGATTGGGAACCTCATATCATGCTGTCCAAACAACCACCTAGCCTTTAATGTCAGCAAGATGAAAAAGTTGGTTGTTGACCTAAGGAAGTGGGAAGGTAAACACAATTCTGTCATCATCAATGGAATTGCCTTAGAGATTGTTAACAGCTTCAACGACTTAGGCATCCATGCCGTCAGCAACCTTGCCTGGTCTCATCTTACCGATGCAGAAAAAGCATCAGTGTGTGTACTTTCTTATGCATCTAAGAAGATTTGGCTTGTCTATGAGATTCTCTCAATCTTCTATAGTTGCACTGCAGAAAGTATCTGTTGGGATGTATCTCAGCCTGGTATGGCAACTCTTCTGCTCTAGACCAAAAGAACTGGCAGAGAGTGGTAAGCAGTGTCCAGTCCATCATAGACTCTTCACTTCCTTCCATCCAGATCATCTTTACCGTGCACTGCTTCAGGAAAGCTAAGGATGCTTTTTACCTTAGCCATTCCCCTTTTCACATTTTACTTTCTGGGAAAAGATTCAGGAGCTTGAAAGCCCCAAAAAAAACCCCAGCTTCTCCACTACCATCAAACTTCTGAAACAATCACCTCTTTCACCTCCCCATTCCTGCTGGTGATGCATTTTTCTTAGTCTCTTAATTCTCCCTCTCTTGGTTATTCCATTACTGATATTTGAATATTTTTCCCACACCACTTCAGATTGCACCATTCTGTTTTGTGCTTGTCGTTCCACTTAACATGAACATATACACAGTTTACTGTGATTAATGTGATTAAGCTTCATGTGATTAAGGAATTTCATTATACCCTGGTGTATATGACAATGAACTGATTTGAATCTGAATCTGTATTCTGCTTCCAGGTTTATATTTTTAATGTCTCTATGTATTTTTGTTTTATTTTGTTTTGATTTAAGTATGAAGTGTTCTCTCAGTACAGCCATCTACAAACCCCATTTCCAGAAAAGTTGGGATATTTTCCAAAATGCAATAAAAACAAAAATCTGTGATATGTTAATTCACGTGAACCCTTATTTAACTGACAAAAGTACAAAGAAAAGATTTTCAATAGTTTTACTGACCAACTTAATTGTATTTTGTAAATATTCCCAAATTTAGAATTTTATGGCTGCAACACACTCAACAAAAGTTGGGACAGAGTTAAAATAAGATTGAAAAGTGCACAGAATATTCAAGTAACACCGGTTTGGAAGACTCCACATTAAGCAGGCTAATTGGTAGCAGGAGAGGTATCATGACTGGGTATAAAAGTAGCATCCATCAAAGGCTCAGTCTTTGCAAGCAAGGATGGGTCGTGGCTCACCCCTTTGTGCCAAAATTTGTGAGAGAATTGTTAGTCAGTTCAAATGGAACATTTCCCAACACAAGATTGCAGAGAATTTAGGTCTTTCAACATCTACAGTACATAATATTGTGAAAAGATTCAGAGACATCTCAGTGCGTAAAGGTCAAGGTCCGAAACCACTGCTGAATGCGCGTGATCTTCGAGCCCTCAGGTGGCACTGCCTAAGAAACCGTCATGCTACTGTGACAGTTATAGCCACCTGGGCTCGGGAGTACTTCGGAAAACCATTGTCACTTAACGCAGTCCATCACTGCATCCAGAAGTACAACTTGAAACTGTATTATGCAAGGAGGAAGCCATCCATCAACTCTATGCAGAAACGCCGGCGAGTTCTCTGGGCCCGAGCTCATCTCAGATGGACCAAAAGACTGTGGAACTGTGTGCTGTGGTCAGATGAGTCCACATTTCAGCTAGTTTTCAGAAAAAAAATGGGCGTCGAGTTCTCCGTGCCAAAGATGAAAACAACCATCCTGATTGTTATCAGCAAAAGGTGCAAAAGCCAGCATCTGTGATGGTATGGGGGTGCATCAGTGCCCATGGCATGGGTGAGTTGCATGTATGTGAAGGTACCATTGACTCTGAGGCATATATTAGGATTTTAGAGAGACATATGTTGCCATCAAGGCGACGTCTCTTCCCGGGACGTCCATGCTTATTTCAGCAGGACAATGCCAGACCACATTCAACAGCGTGGCTTTGTAGACACAGAGTGTGTGTGCTTGACTGGCCTGCTGCCAGTCCAGATCTATTCTCCTATTGCAAATGTATGGCGCATCATGAAGAGGAGAATCAGACAACGGAGACCACGAACTGTTGAGCAGCTGAAGTTTTAAATCAAGCAAGAATGGACAAAATTTCCAATTGCAAATCTACTACAATTAGTATCCTCAGTTCAAAAACGATTACAAAGTGTTATTAAAAGGAAAGGTGATGTAACACAATGGTAAACATGCCTCTGTCCCAACTTTTGTTGAGTGTGTTGCAGCCATCAAATTCTAAATTTGTGTATATTTACAAAATACAATTAAGTTGGTCAGTAAAACTATTGAAAATCTTTTCTTTGTACTTTTGTCAGTTAAATAAAGGTTCACGTGAATTAACATATCACAGATTTTTGTTTTTATTGCATTTTGGAAAATATCCCAACTTTTCTGGAAATGGGGTTTGTATTATACTTCGTCAAGACACATTCACCAGGGTTAACAAGTTGCTGGATTTGTTGCGCTCCCATGAATCAAAGCTCTGAGGTTTTGCTGTTTCACTTGCTTCTAGTCATTCAAATTGCCCAAGAAAGATCTTTACTTCTGTCTTGTTTCACACCGGTTTATTTCAACCTTGAATCACATCACCAGCTTTACATCTGACAAGAGTTATTGACCTGAAGAGTTAACCTCTACAATTGCTGCTTGACTCTCTGAGTAAGTCTACTTTGCTCTTTTCATTGGCAACATCGTAATGAGTGACCAGGATAGATGAAGGCTTTAAGAGGATCCAGAGTGAAAGAAGCAGACGTGATTTAATGTGGATCAAAATAAAATGAGGTCCCCATTCTCCCAGATCACTCCTCTTCTTCCCTGTTTGCAACTCTCCTGGTGTCCCAACCCAAACTCACCACACATTCCCCTGGCTCCTGATGTGTTCTACCTTCTTTTGAAGATGTCCTTATTCTCTAATTGCTCCTATACACATACAGACCAGATTTACAGCTTATCCGCAGGGTTAATCAAAGACACCCTCCAAACCCTTGCCCTACATCTTAACAAGTTTCTTTTATCTCCATTGCAGTTCTGATGAAGTCTTCATCTTGAAAGATTAACTGTTCCCCTTCTCACAGGTGCTGCCTGACAAGCTGAGTATTTCTAGCATTGTCTATTTTAGATTTGAAACATCTGTCATCTTTTTACAAACAATTCACAAGAACTGACATCCAGCTGCCTGAATCACTTCACCACCAAGGCCCCAACTGGGACTCCTCTGGAAGAATCCCCAACACTATCCCACAGACTCGAATTATACCTCTCAGTTCTGGTCTTCTCACTCCTAAACACACTCAACCCCAGCCTCACTGTGAATTCACTCTCAACCACTTTTCAGAAATATCCAAAACCTTGGACACAAGTGCCACTGTAGCAGGTCAATGACAAAACGGTCTTTGGTATGCTCTATAATGACCATGCACTACAACTCTAATGGAGCACTACAATTTCCCTCAATAACTAGTGTTCATATCGTTAAAAAAATTGGATAGCCTTTCAGGGAAATTTCGTCATAGAGGTTTTTTAAAGACTGGAATATGCTGACTGGAAGTGGTACAAGCAGATCCTCTGGAGAATTTCAATAGGACACTTTTTTTTAAATGAGGACAAATTGAAAGGATTCTGCATGAGAATCTACAGCGTGGAATAAAACTGGGCAACTCTTTCAAAGAACTGCTTCTGGTGGAACAGTAAAATGTGACTTAACTGAAAGAGGCAACAAAGGTTAATAAACAGGGAAACTGCATTGGGACTCACTTACAAAGGAAGTGAATTGCAAAATAGTGGAACTGTATTAAAATCATGTTGATTACACAAGGTTTGGGTAGCTATTGTGCACTCCCCATTATGGAAAGGATGCGACTTTATAAAGATCCACAAAATAAAAAGAGAACAGAGTAGATAAAGTAACAATTAGGGACTACCTTGTGAGGAAAGAGAACATAAAGGGGTACATTGATCAGGGTCTTAGGGTGATGGGTGAGATGGGAACCTGAGGCAATAGTATGCCAGGGGAATGATTGGGGAGTTAGAGCTAGGTAACATGGGGTATCAGTCCAGGGGGAAGGGATGATAAGGGAGTAATGGGGGGGGGGCCTCATTTTGTTCTGATTGGGCAGTATGAAGAAGGTATTGCCACTTGTGTAGACTATAATCAATAATAAATCTAATCGCAAATTCACGAGGAACTGCCTTACCCTGGAATCGTTGTGATTGGATGAAACTCACCAGAGCATGGAGGAGGTTGGGCAAACTACTCTGATGTATAAAAGGGGAAAGTAAATGAGCACAATAGGAAGTCTGGAATGGTAAGGTATCCTCCAAACGTTAGATAATAGGGATGTAAGCAGAACACTATCAGTGCAAGAGCCAATTGGCCTTTAATTGGTCTGCACCATAGATTTGGCATTTAAAGTTTGTCTCAACTCTATCTAGCCCAAATTGTGCATGTTCCTATATCTATGGTTTTCTTTCTGGAGTTATTCCCTAATTTTTCCATTTCATTCTATGAACCAATTTTTGCCTTAGCTTAGAAACTATTTTTAATCTGTGCTGTAGTCTCTGCAATTCTAAGTAATTGACACAATAAAGTAACATTTGATGATTATTACTAATGATAACTGATAGCTGATGATTGGTGAAGTTATAATTTACACAGTAAGATCCTGATGAAGGGTCTCGGACCGAAATCCCAACTGTTTATTCCTTTCCATAGGTGCTGCTTGCTACTCTAGCACTTGGTGCCTGTTACTCAATAAGTTTTCTGAGCTGTTTGTCAATGAGGAAACCGTTAGCTAATTGCAGAAAGCTGATAAGAAGTGGGAGGAGGGGATGTGAGTGCAATGAAAAGAACATATCATATTAAGTTTCCCTGCACAAACATGAACCTTTGCAAGTAAGGTTTAGTTTAGCACCAAGGACAGAAGTGTGAGCCCCGTATTGTGATAACGAAACATTGCTTCCCAGATTCCTGTCAACAGCTAACTGTTTAATTATGAGCACCAGAAACTAAAAGTTAGGAGGTCAGTTCTCTTTCAGCCAAAGAAAGAGAAAAGAAGTCAAGCCATTTGTCTGACTTTATTAATGAAATCTCCCCCACTTCGGCTGAAAGAGAAGTGGAAGAGAATTTCTTTAATGAAATCAAACAGAGGGCTACTATAACTTAATCAGATAAATGTGGAATGAAAAGCTAGCATCAGTATAAACAGCCAGACTGATGACTTCACAAATGTCCTTGAGGGAAAAAAACATGAAATTATCTGGTCTGGCCTGTACGTGACAGCAGACACAAAACAAATCTGTCAATAGGATGGTGCGATGTAATGCCCAGCAGGGCACCGTGTTCAGCGATGGACAACGAATGCCCATTCAATGATTCCATGCACAAACACCAAAATTATCATCCAAACTGCTTCACCATCAGTCAGGGGAAATATGTGCCACCCCAGCCCACCTTGCCCCACCCTTACCTGGTGCCTTCTTCAGGGGAAAGCCTGGCGGCCGAGGCATGTCCTCAACAACTTCGTACAGCGGTTCGAACAGGTGGAAATGCTGCTCTGCATTTTCAGTCCCTGACATTTTATCCATGACCTGAGTGAATCGATTTCAGAGGAGGACATTAATTTTTCTAACTCATTGGGTCTTGACACTTTGGGTATGCTAACTCTTCCCAGACCACTATCCTTACCTCCCACGCACCCTACACTTCCCCACTTCCAATGGAATCCCAGTCACCAACAGACACCTTAACCACCCATTAGTTCCCCATATGCTTCTTGGGATCTGTCCACTCATCCCAACCTCCACGGTCAGGGACACACAACCAGCTACCAACTCCTTCCTGCAATTAATACTCGACCTGCTCACAGATTTCTATGTAGTTGAGGAAAGGTTCTTGTTTAAAATGCCTATAGCTTTTCAATAGGCGATTAATAGGACCCTTTTCAGTTACACTTTGAAATTTTGAATTTCCCCATCTCACAACTGCACATCCCAACCACATTAGAGGCTTGAATTCCGGCCATTTCAGTGCCTTTGAAGAAGGCAAGCACTCTGAACGCACTGCAGAACAGTCACTGACCTGAGATGATGGGGTGGATTTCGATAACTAGCAGTAGTTCTGAAGACACTTAGTTATAGTCAGGACATCAGCATGATATACGGAGCTCGTTCAGGGGCAGATTTGAATTAGAATTTTTTTCTTACATCCATTTGACAACATGAGGGAGTTAAAATCTTTATGCTGCATGTTATACAAGCAATAAGGAAGGGAACTGTGGGAGGATATTGCCCAAACACTAAGATTGTATATAGTCGGCCCTCCTTGTCTGCGGATTCCGCATGCGCAGATTCAACCTACCACGGATCGGGAAAACCTGGAGGTTCTCTCTCCTGCACTCGTTGTTTGAGCATGTACACACTATTTTTTCTTGTCATTCTTCCTTAAACAATACAGTATAACAACTGTTTACATAGCATTTACATTGTATTAGGTATTATAAGTAATCTAGAGATGATTTAGAAGTACAGGCAGTCCCTGGGTTATCCACGAGTACCATTCCTGAGTCCGTCTTTAAGTCGGAATTGAAGTCAGAACAGGTACATCCAGTATTATTTAGCGTCAGTTAGTCAAACGTTTGTCTTTGTATATAGTATATATTTTACCTTTCTATGCAAATAAAACACTTAAGAAATGTATGTATTTCAATAATTTAACCACTGCATTGTTTAGTAATAATTGTAGCTTTCATCGGGGCAGGGCCTTTCACATGCTCCATTAAAATTGTTCCGATCATTGACCGACTGTAGCCTAACGCTTTTCCAATGACCGATAGCGTTTCACCTCTTTCCGATCGCTTTATGACTCGTACTTTATTTTTAATAGTGATCGTGATTATTTTCGTGAACAGAAACACTGCGGATTCAGAGCTGTGCTGGGTCCCAAAGACCACCACACTCAGACAGGTTAATTAAGTAAGGTCCGGGGTTCCGATGGGTCCTAAAGACCACCACACTGAAACTGGTTAAATAAGAGACTTGAGCAACCAATTGCCCATGCCTAAGGAGGGCCGACTGTACATAATTGTTTTATATACATGTATGTACATTCAGATATGCAATCAGATCAATATGTATTGATAAATCCGATGGCCTGGTGAAAGAAGCTAGCCAGGAGCCAGTTAGTCCTGGCCTTAATGTTTGCCAGACGGAAGCAGCTGAAACAGTTTATAGTTGGGGTGGCTGGAGTCCCTGATGATCTTCCAGGCCTTCTTTAAATGCTGTAAATGTTCTAAATAGAGGAAAGTTCACATCTACAGATGTGCTGTCCGCACCACTCTCTGCAGTGCCCTGCGATTGAGGGAAGTACAGATCCCATACCAGGCAGGATACTCTCAAAGGTGCCCCTGTAGAAAGTCCTGAGGATTTGGGGACTCATGCCAAACTTCTTCAGCTGTCTGAGGTGAAAGAGATGCTGTTGTGCTTTTTTCACCACACAGCCAGTATGTACAGCCCAGCTGAGATCCTCAGTGATGTGTACACAGAGGAACTTGAAACTACTAAACCTCTCAAATACAGTCCCATTCATGTCAATAGGGGCTAGCCTGTCTCCGTTCATTTTTTCAACATTGCGGAAGAGGTCATTTTCTTGGCACCATTGTGTCTGGGCATTGACTTCTCTATAGGCTTTCTCATCGTTGCTGGAAATAAGGCCTATCAATATCATGTCATCTGCAAATTTGATCAGCCGATTGGAGCTGTGCACAGCAACACAGTCATGGGTGGATAGGGAGTAGAGGAAGGAGCTCCTGTGTTGAGGGTCAGAGGGGCAGAGGTGAGCAGCCCACTCTTACCACCTGCTGACAATCTGACAGGAGGTCCAGGATCCAGCTGCACAAGGCGCGGTGCAGACTGTGGTTGCTGATCTTCTTGTTGAGCCTGGGGGGAATTATGGTGTTAAATGCTGAACCGTAGTACAGCATTCTCACAAAAGCATCCCTCTTCTCCAGGTGAGAGAGGTGTAGTGCTGTAGCTATGGCATCGTCTGTTGATTGGTTGTGTCGGTAGGCGAACTGAAGGGGTCCAGATGTGTGCACATCTGACCTCTTCCCCAATCCTTGGGCTTAGCAAGTCCATGGGGCATTCTATAATCAACTGATTATACTCCATATCTGGCCCCCTCCATTTCATAATTCTCATTTGAAGGAAATCATCAATCTTAATTAAAAATTTATCTTATTTTTATATTAATTTTTATACACATTTCTAATTAACAATAGTATATTGCAGTTTAAGTAAATTCACTACTTTCAATTTAAAATGTTAGTTACTGAAATCAATTTCTTAAATATCTTTCATTATAATGAGTTGCCAAAAGGCATCGGGACAGAGATGGTGACACAGCTTCAGCCTGCACCATGTATGCCAGTTGCAGCCTGATCCTTTCAAGAGATAGCTGTGGTACTGTGTCCCCAGTGTCACTGTGAGTCACGTGACTGTGAATAGTTAGATGAGAGCCATACTGAGACCGAGGGTGGGCGGAAGAGATGGATTGAGTACAGTCTAAACCCATTAACAATCCCGCCACAGGATTTCTTCAACATGCTGTGAATTGTCATCATTTTCTGCTTTAAAAGCTGATTGTACAAGCTTTGAGCCTGTATGTATGGGATTGATTATTTTTAAATGAATTTTTTTCTCACAGAGTAATCTTGCTTCTCCAGCTCTTCAGTGTCACTGATCCTGGGCTGAAGCAATATATGTTTACCCTTTATCCAGCCAACAGGGGGCATTCAAGTACCCAGACCAAATCTGCACACATCTCCCTTGTGCTACTGTTAAACTTGTGGCAAAACTTTCTTTCACACTATATGACAACAGTCTGCTGCTCCTCAAGAGAATTTTGCAATGTCTAGAACTGGCAATGCTTCATCAAGGGGTTATAGGAATAGGCCAGCTACAGACTTAAAATGTCCATTAACATTAAATGTCCATCACTGGAAGGAAAGGGATTTTGCCTTTTGCTCAGAGAGCTGTTGGAAACAAGTTCTCAAGAACCTACCTCTGCAGCTGCTTTTTTTATCTCTTCAACGTAATTTCCCATGGCCTCTTTTTTCGACATGTTCCCCAGAGCTTTCCATGCATCCCTGCGGGAGGCAACACATGCACACACCTGTTCAGTTCCAGCTCTCGCTTATTCTAAGAACTGGAATCCAATCAAATTGACACTGATGCTCTGCCAGTGGAGTGACAAACAACTGAATCATTCATTGCAAATGGAGCTGGAGTGTTGTTATAAAATCGGCAGTCTCTCAGCAAAACAACCATCTTGCACACTACGTTGTACAACTTGTAAAAGGGAATCACTCCCCATTTTAATACTTATTTGCAAATCTTTTCAAAAGTGTTTTGCAATTTAATGTGCCACAAAATGCTACTTAATTGCACAGAAAATATCAAATAATCTAGCGAGTGATACCACACTGTGGAAGATTGCTATTATTAATATTTATTCATGCTTTTTTTAAACTTCTTGATACACGGTGTATTCTGGATGGGATGACATCACTGGGTGCATGTTTTGCCCTGGGGCAACGCAGAAGGACCACTGGTAATATTAGCACTCTGACTTGAACAGAGAAAATCTTGAGTTATGACAGGACGTGGACTATTTCAGGATTTGTTTTTGGAGCTTAAGAGGTAAATTAACTGAAAGAAGAGGAAGTTTTGATAATTTCAGTTAAGTCATTTGTTGAATGAGAAAGGTGATATATCAAAGCAGAAATAATGACGGTAAAACATGCTACATAGTAAGGAACCATCCTAGAGCGTATTTTCAGACAAGTTAATCTTTGAAATTTATCTGAAAACAGTGAAGAGAGTTTAAGGAAAGGATAATTTGAAGTCAGATGTTCCTGACATTCATTGAGCTGTCAGGGAAAATGAGCAGCAAGCTGAGAGGCTGCCTATAGCTTCGCACCTGATCTGTGAGGAGGTGGGTGAACAAGCTGTCATATCCTCTGAAAGCAAACCAGTAAGATACTTGGGGCACAGTGCGAGACAGAGTTGCAAGTGTTTGGTTGCAGTAAGTTTGGGATGTCTGGGAAGAGCAAGACTACAGCACAGAAATGGGCCCTTCGCCCCATCTAGTCCATGCTGAACTGGCTCCATCCAAAAGTCAAGAGTTGACATGCCATAATGGAAATATTGCAAAAAGTTTCAGATATGTAAGTGCACCATGCAATGCCTCTGCTTTACTTACTGAGCAGAGATTTCCCCACACAATGCAAAATTTCACCGAGGCTGATTTGGGAATACTGATGTATATTCTTCAAGAAATACAACTTGGTGGACGGACACATAAGAAAATTGAAAAGCAGAAGTTAAGAAAAATAAGTATTGAATCTTCCAACTCTTGCCTTGCCTCATACAGAATGAAAATTCCAAGCTAGGTAACATACTTGACTAGATGAATCTTCATTTCTCAGTCTCAGTTCATGCCTAGACTGGCCTGCTATTTATGGGTTAGTTATTGTACTGGGCAGCATAGTTAGACCACACAGCTTAATTGTAGCCATGACACATGCCACTCAGCATTCTTGGACAACTTGCCAAAGTCCTGACCACTGTGCTCTCAGAGCTGCTCGATGTTCATTGGTGCAAGTTCAGGTCACATAAGTGGATGACATCACTCCCTTCATTCCATAGGTGACTGACAAAGGAACACAGCTGGTTACAGGAAAATAATAAGGGAATGGGACTGAGGGAATTGCTCTGGGAGCCAGCTTCCTTCAACATCATGAGAAAAATATGAAAAACAAAAATATATGTGAGATACTGTGGCATTTTTCTGGGTGTGCCCTGTTTTGGGGTACAAGGTTTCCATGCTGATCAGCTGTGACAATGTGTGAGTTTAAATTTGTGAAAACAATATTTGACAGGAAAAATTGGGGCTAACACTTGCTACAATACAGTTTGCCAACATTACTTTGGCTTGCTGGCTAGTACTTCACCAAATTCAACCACCAAAAACTCTTTGTCACCAGCAGACAGGGACTGAACCAGACACCATGGGTAAGGCCTGGGTCCCAGCTGCCACTAAATATTTAGGTGGAGTCATATCTTAGAACATTATTGCCACCAAAATGAAGGCCAAGATATCTCATCTCCGACTGATGTGGTGTGGAATCTGCTCCAATGCTGACCGTGCAACCAAAAGATGGCAAGCTGAGCCATTAATAAATCCTGTCCAGCAATCTAGCCACCTTCTAAATAGAAATGAGGTAGATCCAAAAATAAACTATAATGATTAGAAAGAGAAGCTTATACACAAAACTAACTGTTGGGCTCATCACACCCATTCTGGAAATTCCTCTCTATTTATTTTCTGTTTCATTGAGTTACTAAATTTAAAAGAGTAACCAAAACCAGCTCAAACTCTCCATGACATCTTCATTGACAAGAATCATCATAGTTCTTTCACTTGCATTGCACAGATAACACAAGGCAAATGTTACCATTTTAAGCGACCAACGGGATCCCAGAATCCAGGCCTGCTGATGCAACAGGGGCCCACAGTTGCTTGTTTGTAGTAACTGTAAAACTTCAGCATCTTCTCATGGGATGGGCGGTAAGAACCTGATGACAGAAAGACAAATTAAAAATAGCGCACTTTATTTAGGTCTCCATGTTATTCTCACACAACCACTTGCTGCTGCCATTCACAGATGAAAGAAAGTAAAAGGAGATACTGGAATTTAAAGAGTGCCTTTTCCATTCCTTGCAGAGCATCCCAAAGTGCAAAGAAGGACATGTTTATTTCTATTTCGGTACAGAGAATGCTGCAGCCAATTCCTGAACAGATGGCTCCCACAGAGAACAATATAATAATACTAGCTTATTCGTTTCTGAAGAACTCTTTGATCAGGACACCTAGGATAACTCCTGCTTCTCTTTATATTTGTGTCGTGTGTTCTTTGACATCCACTTCCAGTAACTACCTTACCTAAGCAACAACACTGCCAGCAGTGTTACTCTGGAGTGTCAGCCTTGATTTCTGTACATGGAACTTGGATCTTACCATTCTCCTTGCACCCTACTCCCCACCCACAGGGCCTACTGAGTCAAAGACAAGAGTGCGACCAACTGTAGCACAACTAGCACAATAAAGCTGGCAATTCATGCCCAGTTTCTATCAATTTGCTCAAATTGTAGTACAAATCCTTCAAAGTGGATTTTGATACAGTTACTCCTGTGGTTGTGAAGTGTTTTATTCAGTTCCAGCAACAAGTGCAAGACAATGCTCTCATAGTACGGAGAGCGGGAGATACCAGTTGAATACTTTTCAACTGGAAATCAAATTCTTGGCAACTTGAGTTTCAAAAGTTTTCAATTCACATCACTCGATGTTGGTAACAAGGAACTAGATTTCTAATTACAGGTGTCCCCCGTTTTTCGAACGTTTGCTTTACGTCAACTCGCTGTTACGAAAGACCGAATTTAGTTACCTGTTTTCACTGTTATGAAAAAAGCAGCCAAGCTCCTCCCCCGGAACTGCATTCTAGCCGGCATTGCTTAAGCACGTGCCTGTGAGCATCATGTCGATTTATTTTGTGCATACATTAGCAAGATGAGTTCTAAGGTATCGGAAAAGCCTAAAAGAGCGCGCAAGGGTGTTACACAGCGTAAAACTAGACATAATTAAGTGTTTCGATCGTGCTGAACAAAGTAAGGACATAGTGAGTTTGGCTAAGGGTTTGTGGAAGTTGACGAAGATGATGTTGAAGAGGTTTTGGCATCCCATGACCAAGAACTGACAGATGAAAACCTGATGAAGAGGAAAGGATAACAATTGAAACCCAATGCATTAGCGAACGGCCCAAAAGTGAAGACGTCCAGGAAATGAACAGGAAGCCATTGCGTGAGATTTTCGCTGCGATTGACAATGCTGCAATGATTGCGGGGAAGTATGACTTTAATTTTGAAAGGGTATGTAGGTTTAGGGCAGGTTTGCAGGATGGTTTGAGTGCTTACAAAGAGCTGTATGATAGAAAAATGCACAAGGCTAAGCAGTCAAGCATTCTGTCATTTTTCAAGCCTTCTACATCAGCCACAGCAGATGACAAAACTTGACCTTCAACATCAAGGCAGGCAGACATAGAAGGTGACCTGCCTGCCCTGCTGGAAACAGACGATGATGAGATGACACCCCAATCTCCTCTACCTCCCACCACCCCAACCTCCGACGACTTAGCCTAACACACCATTATCAGTGTGCTCACTGTCTTCCCGATTCCGGTAAGTGAAACTACACTGGACATACATTATTTCTACTTTATATAGGCTGTGTATTTTTATGTGTTATTTGGTAGCTTCATAGCTTAAAGGTTACTGGAAAGAGTGCTTCGGCCGGGAGCGCTTGCACCGTGTGTTTTTGCCGCGAGTGCTGCTGAGAGTGCTTGCGTGAGATATTCGCTGTGGCAGACAGTGCTGCAATAATTGTACAAAAGTATTCCTACATTATATAGGCTGTGTATTTATCAGATCATTCCTACTGTTACTATATGTTCCTGTTATTTTAGGTTTTGTGTTATTTGGCATGATTTGGTAGGTTATTTTTTGGGTCTGTGAACGCTCACAAATTTTTCACATATAAATAAATGCTAATTGCTTCTTCACTTTACGACATTCCGGCTTACGAACTGTTTCATAGGAATGCTCTACCTTCAGATAGCGGGGGAAACCTGTATAATGATGCAAATTTCAGCTAAACTAGGAGAAACGTGCAGACCCTGGAATGGAAAAGTAGTGCATGTGTATCTCAGCAATTTGCACACTTATTTTCTGTCGTTGAGGTCATCAATGTGGAATTGACTGGAATGAATAATTATAGAATTGCACAAATTCGACAAGTGCTTTGACACAAAATGACCACAAGAGAGAAACTGGTATGGATACAAAATTATAAACAACTTAGAAACTGGGAAGATGGAGATACAGAGGTGGTAACACTGCCCCATTAGTCATCTTCTAGCTCCTGGCAATGCCTCAGCAAAATTCATGAGCAATCATCAGACTTTCAACAATCCACAATACACAAAATGCACTATATAAATGCAAGCTTCTCCCTTCTTGTCTTGATCCTAGGTGGTGTTATTTCTGAAAATGTTGCATTTTTAGGACAAGTGATTTCCCATTAATGTCCTTTACCAATATCCAATGAAGAACTCATTCATGTAACAATCATTCTACTCCATCCCAACAAATTATTACTAATAATGCTTGATAAACTTCTGCCACCTCCAACGGGATCCCACAACCAAGCACATCTTTCCCTCCCCCCTCTTTCTGCTTTCCGCAGGGATCGCTCCCTATGCGACTCCCTTGTCCATTCGTTCCCCCCCCCCCCCATCCCTTCCCACCGATCTCCCTCCTGGCACTTATCTTTGTAAGCGGAACAAGTACTACACCTGCTCTTACACTTCCTCCCTCACCACCATTCAGGGCCCCTGACAGTTCTTCCAGGTGAGGTGACACTTCACCTGTGAGTCAGCTGGTGTGGTATACTGCGTCCGGTGTTCCCGGTGTGGCCTTTTATATATTGGTGAGACCCGACGCAGACTGGGAGACCGTTTTGCTGAACACCTACGCTCGGTCCACCAGAGAAAGCAGGATTTCCCAGTGGCATTTTAATTTTAATTCCACATTTAACATTTTAATTTTAATTCCAAGTCCCATTCCCATTCTGATATGTCTATCCATGGCCTCCTCTACTGCCAAAATGAATCCAAACTCAGGTTGGAGGAACAACACCTTATATACTGGCTGGGTAACCTCTAACCTGATGGCATGAACATTGACTTCTCTAACTTTTGTTAATGCCCCTCCTCCCCTTCTTACCCCATCACTGACATATTTAGTTGTTTGTTGTTTTTTTTTCTCTCTCTGCCCATCACTCTGCCTGTTCTCCATCTCCCTCTGGTGCTTCCCCCCCCCCCCCCCGCCCTTTCTCCTGAGGCCTCCTTCCCAAGATCCTTTCCCTTCTCCAGCTCTGTATCCCTTTTGCCAATCACCTTTCCAGCTCTTAGCTTCATCCCACCCCCTCCGATCTTCTCCTATCATTTTGCATTTCCCCCTCCCCCAACTACTTTCAAATCTCTTACTATCTTTCCTTTCAGTTAGTCCTGACGAAGGGTCCCGGCCTGAAACGTCGACAGTGCTTCTCCTTATAGATGCTGCCTGGCCTGCTGTGTTCCACCAGCATTTTGTGTGTGTTGTTTAAATTTCCAGCATCTGCAGATTTCCTCGTGTATGCTTGATAAATAACTGATTTTACAAATTTCTGAAAAATCCAAGTGCAGTATGGACAAACATAAAAATAAACATTTTAATCCATATTTTTGTTGTTTCTAAGAATCTTATGATCAAGTTGGAATACCTGATAATTAAGTAAACCTCTGAAGGAATTCAAACAAAGTTTGCTTTCTCTAGGATTATTAAACATCATCAACTCACTGGATCAATTGATTCCATCAAAACTGATAATGGCCCAGATTTTACCATGTCAAAGGATTAGAGCTCATTAATGAACATAAAAAAGTACCTCTCAAAGATTTTGCAGGCTCAGATTCAGATATATGCGTGGGATTACGGTTGGAGAAGACACAGCAAACTTCAAAAAAAATACAATGAATTTTAAATCAGCAAATACACAGAATGCCACCATATTTAGGCCAGAAAGGGTGTACAACAGTAACTAGGACATCAGTAGATCATAAAAATCTCGTGTAAAGTTCATCCAATAAGGTTTTTTTAAAACATGGTTTTCATAAGAATAATATACAAACTCAAGTTCTCTAACAACCCACTGCTAATAAAACTGAGATTTCCATATTTAACTGCTGCATCCAGATGCCAGAAACTACAGTAGTCAGTTTTAATGAGTACTGTAGTGGTGTGCTACACGCAGCGCTAAAATAACGACACGGAGTCGGTAAACTGCAGTCAAAGATAACTTTATTCGAACTACACAGCCTTGCTTTTAAGCCTCCCTCAACCTGCCCCCCGTGGGCGCAGATGCTCCACAAGACACGTACTCACAAACCCCCGTAGGCTATCTCCCTTAGCCGGAACGCTGGCTAATTGTGAGCCGGTTCGGATGTGCCAGGAAATGGGTCGCCACAGTACCATAAATTCCAGTCGTTTACACAGAGAAAATATTAATTATTACAATATAAATAAAATGCTTTAAAAGAGAAAATATTCTTTCACTGCAGTCACATGGAGTCATGTCAGACGGAATTGTGTTCCTCCTTTGGCACTCACAATGTCTATAGCTGACCAACGTAAACGTCAAAGACAAACTACTCGTCGAACATCCATTCAGGGCACTGCCTTCACCATTCTCTGCAAATCGCAACACAGGTTGAAGCACTACAATCAGATTTCCATTTGTCAGAACTTGGTGACATCACCTGCCTAAATTCAGAAGCCATCTTTCCATTTAAGTGGAAGTGGAGACAGTTCTCCCAGTGGCCTTAGATGGAGGTCCTTGTCCGATTCCTTGAGCACCACCTCAATATACTATAAGTGGTATATTTTAGACCATACAGCCATAAGTATAGGAGCAGAATTAGGCCACTTGGCCCATCGAGTCTGCTCCACCATTTCATCATGGTTGGCCGATTTCCCTCTCAGCCCCGCTCTCCTGCTATTTTCTTCCATTTAGGAATGTCTACAACTTCCCAGAGATTCTACCTTACAAACTTGACATGTTCAGCACTCAAATAAAAAAAACTAAAACCTAGATTTCCAAAACCAGTAAATTCAGGTGAGAGGTCATCAAACCAAACTGCTGTCTGACCTGTTGGGTTCCTCTACCATTTTTTTGTTTTTATTTTAACTCTAAAGAGGTTTAGGAAGAGTGTCTTCCCCTTCACCATCAGATTTCTGAACTGACCATAAACCCGTAAACACTTTCTGGTGTTTTTCTCTCTTTTTGCACAACTTATTTATTTTTCATATATTTTTATGGAAATATTTTATGCATTGCACTGTATTGCTGCTGCAAAACAACACACTTCATGACATGTCAGTGATAATAAACCTAATTCTTATTCTGTATTCATTTAGTCAAAGTGTTCAAAGGACATGGATATTATTGGCAAGGCCAATATTAATTATACACCTCTATTACTTAGTGAACTGATAACAAGGTGTTCTCAGGAACGTACATCATAAACCCTTTTCAATAACTTGTTTGGCAAGTTCTGAGGAGAACTTGAGCCAACTGATAGTTTCAGAGCCACGTAAAGGTAGACATGATAAAAGCAGCACGTCTCCTTCCTTGAAGAACATCTGTGGACAATAGATGGGGTTTTCCACACATCAAAAATGTTATAATCACAATTGTAGAAACCAATATCTTTTATTCAATCTTATTTAATTACTTGAATTTCAATTCCCCGGCTGGTGTGATAGGATTTGAACTCAGGTCTCCAGATTAATAGTTTGATTTATTGTTACAACTTTTACCAGTCATTTTATTCAAATTCTCTTGGTGTCTATCTGACGTGTTCACTAATGCTTTCCTTTACAGATGCTAAACAGGTGCTGTCCTTTCCTCGTATTTTTTCATATTTTCAATTGAATTATAAACCTCAATGCATGATGCAGTTTCCTTTCTCTTGGTATCAGTAGTCACCCTTGGGAATTTGCTTCTAATAAATATAAATTAACTTCTCAAAAGCAATAGGAAATTATTAGGCCAAAAGTAGCTCTTCTAACCCATCTCCAAAGTACCCAAACATGTTCAATGTTTGGGTACTTTGTTCAATGTTTAATATCTTCATATTAAATTCCTTCACATAATACATACAAGCACTGAAGTGGAATAATTTATAGGGTCCTTGCTTGCTTTGATCCTCTCCCCAAGAAGGCATGGAATCTAAGACTGCAAAGATGTTTAATGTAGACACATCAACCAAATGTAGAGGGGACTGGAGAGACTTAATTCAAGATCAGCAGGATACTGTGATATGCTCTTGTTTTGTCAACAGAGGAAAAGATTCAAATAAAACTGTGGAAAGGTTATGTTAGAAGTTCTGAAAGAATTTAAGAATCTGACTGTAAAACCAGCATCAGGATGTAGTTAAGTGTGTAGTCATCTGTGCATTCACTTCAAGAACACATTTGTGCACAATGAAAATGCCTTTTCGTGTGCACACCTCAGGGATGCTTGCAGACAAAGGATGCTTCTGTGCAGCTACACTGCAATTCAAGCATGAATGCCTACAGAATTGTGTGTGTTAAATTTGTGCTGCAGAATATGCTGATTAATCAACTTGAAACTCTTTACTTTTAGTCCAAGACCGCTGTGAGGTCCATGTGGTAAGGGGGGAGCAATAGCCACCCCATGTTGAAAGACGTTATATGCAGGTACCTTCCATTCTACAAGTGCAATGGAATGTAAATGTCACCAGAAATTTGTCCTAATCTTGCCACTTGGATAATGTAGCCAAGAAAGCTCACAATGCTTCTACTTCCTCAGAAGGCCAAGGAAATTTGGTAGAGCCCGATGACACTCACCAATTTTCACTGATGTATCAAGGAAAGCCACCTATCCCAATGCATCACTGCCAGGTATGGCAAGTGCTCTCCCTAAGCTCACAAGAAATTGCAGAGTTGTGAATGTAGCCCATTCTATTATGAAAACCATCCACCCCTCCACTGATTCCGTCTACATTTCCCACTGCCTTGGGAAAGAAGCCAATAAAATCAAGGATCCCTCCCAGCCCAGTCATTCTTATTTCCCCCACACTCCCCCCCCCCCATTGGGCAGAAGATACAAAAGTTTGAGAACAAATAGCACAAGGCTGAAGAACAATATCTAACCCACAGCTATAAGAAACACAAGACATTCTGCGGATTCTGCCCCCTTCCTTTCCAGTCCTGATGAATGGTCTTAGCCCGAAACTTCGACTGTTCATTTCCCTCGATTGATGCTGACTGACCTGCTGAGTTCCTCCAGCATTCTGTGTGTGTTTTGCTCAAAGAGGCCATTTATCCTTTCGTGAAGGATACTCTAAGACTATTGAACAAACCTTTAAACCCTAAACATGAACCCTTAATCTCTCAACCTACCCTATCAAGGCACTTGCAGGTAATCTACCTGCATTCCAGTTTCTCTGTAACACTTTATTCAGCATTTTGTTTTTTCCCTTTTGTACTATCACAATGTGTTTATGTATGGAACACACACAAAATGCTGGTGGAATGCAGCAGGCCAGGCAGCATCTATAGGAAGAAGCACTGTCAACATTTCGGGCTGAAACCCTTTGTCAGGACTAACTGAAAGTAAAGGTCGCAAAAGATTTGAAAGTAGGAGGGGGAGGGTGAAATGTGAAATGATAGGAGAAGACAGGAGGGGGTGGGGTGAAGCTAAGAGCTGGAAAGGTGATTGGTGAAAGGGATAGAGCTGGAGAAGGGAAAGGATCTTGGGACGGGAGGCCTCGAGAGAAAGAAAGGGGGAGGGGGAGCACCAGAGGGAGATGGAGAACAGGCAGAGTGATGGGCAGAGAGAGAGAAAAAAGGAGGGGGGGAAATAAATAAATCAGGGATGAGGTAAGAAGGGGAGGAGGGGCATTAACGGAAGTTAGATAAATCAATGTTCATGCCATCAGGTTGGAGGCTACCCAGACAGAATATAAGGTGTTGTTCCTCCAACCTGAGTGTGGCTTCATCTTGACAGTAGAGGAGACCATGGATTGACATATCAGAATGGGAATGGGACGTGGAATTAAAATGTGTGGCCACTGGGAGATCCTGCTTTCTCTGGCGGACAGAGCGTAGGTGTTCAGCGAAACGGTTTCCCAGTCTGCGTTGGGTCTCACCAATATATAAAAGGCCACACCGGGAGCACCGGACGCAGTATACCACACCAGCTGACTCACAGGTGAAGTTTCGCCTCACCTGGAAGGACTGTCTGGGGCCCTGAATGGTGGTGAGGGAGGTAACCTTTTATATATTGGTGAGACCCGACGCAGACTGGGAGACCGTTTTGCTGAACACCTACGCTCGGTCCGCCAGAGAAAGCAGGATCTCCCAGTGGCATTTTAATTTTAATTCCACGTCCCATTCCCATTCTGATATGTCTATCCATGGCCTCCTCTACTGTCAAGATGAAGCCACACTCAGGTTGGAGGAACAACACCTTATATATTGGCTCAGTAGCCTCCAACCTGATGGCATGAACACTGATTTCTCTAACTTCCTTTAATGCCCCCTCCCCTTCTTAACCCATCCCTTATTTATTTACTTATTTCCCCCTTCTTTTTTTCTCTCTCTCTGCCCATCTCCCTCTAGTGCTCCCCTCCCCCTTTCTTTCTCCCTAGGCCTCCCGTCTCATGATCCTTTCCCTTCTCCAGCTGTGTATCCCTTTTGCCAATCACCTTTCCAGCTCTTAACTTTGCCCCACCCCCTCCGGTCTTCTCCTATCATTTAACATTTCCCCCTCCCCCTCCTACTTTCAAATCTCTTACTATCTTTCCTTTCAGTTAGTCCTGACGAAGGGTCCCGGCCTGAAACGTCGACAGTGCTTCTCCTTATAGATGCTGCCTGGCCTGCTGTGTTCCACCAGCATTTTGTGTGTGTTGCTTGAATTCCCAGCATCTGCAGATTTCCTCGTGGTTGCGTATTTATGTATAGAATGATCTGCCTGCAGAGTAGGCAAGCAAGAGTAACACTGTCATCTCAGTACAATTGACAATACTAAACCATTACCAAACCTTGACACTGAAGAATTATCCGAGAAGAAACAAAACTAGGTATTGCAAAAAAGGCACAAGGAATTCTTGCAACAGCTATGTTTTGAAAATGTAAATGTATCTGCCCTTGCCTTTGAGCCCCACCTATCTGAACAATGTCCTATCTGGCAATGACAACAAAAGTCCATCCTGTTAAGTGCAGTCTTTCTTTGACTCTATTGAGATTGTTGGATTTACTGTGTTTGAAACCAAATCACAGGGTTGTATATGGTGACATATATGTACTTTGATAATAAATTTACTTTGAACTTTGAATGATCCAACATCATCGCTACCCATCTTCCTCCCCTCCCCCACCCCGTAGTCCAAGCATTGGCCTCCCTGATCACTCAATTTTCTGCTAGACCACTACTCCTCGCCCCCCAGCAAACTTTGACCCTAACCCCTGAAATGCAGCCCCTAAACCTATTCAACATACAACACAGAAACAGGCCCTTCATCCCACTGAATCTGTACTGACCAGCTACACACCTCATTTCTTTACTTGTTCTCCTAACATTCCTAACAATTCTTCCCAGGTTCTACTACTCTACAAAGGGTAATTTACAATGGCTACATAATCTTTATGACATGGGAGGAAGTTGAACAACAGAGGAAACCATGGGGTCACAGTGAGAATGTGAAAGCTCCACACAGACAGCACCAGAGATAAAGACAAAACCGGGGTTGCTGAATCACTGAAACAGCAGCTTTACCGGTTTGCCCCAGTGTTGTTCATGACCTGACCCTTGGATCAACCCAGGATGCCAATCCCAGCCTTCTTTAGATACAAGTCTAGAACAAGTCTAGTCCTGGCCATCACCACCTGACAGGTTATTCAGTATCTCCTCCATCCTCCATTCTCAGTACCAACCCAATTGCCTTGCTAACTCCAGCACAAATCCACTGATAAAGCCAAAGCCCCCCACACCTACAATCCCCCTTCCCCTCAGGGGTCCTCTCCCAGGCACATATTTTTAGCTACAATACTTCTTCAGCACAGTGAAAGTCTCACAAACCAAACAGTGCCCTGTGCCTCAGAATGCGTGGCACATTAATGCAGATCCATGAGAATTCCTCGGTCATGGTTCCAATGTTTATGAAATATATCCTTCAACTGATTACATATCGAATGAATGCTTTACGTCTGAAACTATATTAATGAGTTTTCTGTAAGGCAGCTTGGACTAATTTATTTCAGACAAGTTGATAACCAAAAATAGTTCAAAGATTAATGAACCATGGCACAATATTCATCCATTCATGAATGTGGTCAATTGGAAAATCTTTTTCATGCTCTCAGTAGTCAATATTTTTAAATATCAGTTTCAAGGCTTCAAATCTCAAAAGCCAAAAACACTACCTATTTTTAATTAATTTTGTTAATTAACAAAAAAAATCCATTCACAAGACACAGGCAATACTGAAAAGGCCAACATTGATTGGTTACCTGCAAATGCCTTTGATGAGGTATAACAAGTCTTCAAATTACACACATTTATACCTCCTACATACATATATTTAAAAGCATGATTATATCTTGACTCCACATTGTAAATTATTTACTCTGATCTTACTGATATTTACTTTTCCAGAAGCAAACACTCAATGGCCACTTTATTAGGTACCTTCTGTGCCTAGTAAAATGGCCACTGAGTGTATAATCATGGTCTTCTGCTGCTGTAGTCCATTCACTCCAAGTATCAACATGTAGCACATTCAGAGATGCTCTTCTGCAAACCACTGTTGTAATGTGTGGTTATCTGAGCGACTGTCACCTTCCTGTCAGCTTGAACCAGTCTGGTCATTCTTCTCTGACCTCTCCCATTAATAAGGCATCTTCACACACAGAACGGCCACTTACAGGATGCTTCGTGTGTGTGTGTGTGTGTGTGTGTGTGTGTGTGTGTGTGTGTGTGTGTGTGTGTGTGTGTGTGTTTTAAAAAACACTGTTCTTTATAAATTCTAGAAACATGAAAATGAAAATCCCAGGACAGCAGCAATTTCTGAGATACTCAAATCACCCTGTATGTCATTTAGATCATATTCTTCCCATCTGGTTTGAACAATAACTGAACCTCTTGACCATGTCTGCATGCTTTCATGCTTTGAGTTGCTGCCACGTGACTGGCTGATTAGATATTTGCATTAATAAGCAGTGTACAGGTGTACCTAATAAATTAGCCATTGATTGTATTTAAATAATTTCACCTATAGCCACTTAAAAGTGTGAAATAGTATAGTGGCACTCTGGTATAACAAACATATTAAGTTTTTTACTCAGAGAGTGATGGGTGCGTGGAATGGGCTGCCAACAATGGTAGTGGAGGCAGATACGATAGGGTCTTTTAAGAGGCTTTTAGATAGGTACATGGAGCTTAGTAAAATAGAGGGCTATAGGTAAGCCTAGTAATTTCTAAGGTAGGGACATGTTCGGCACAACTTTGTGGGCCGAAGGGCCTGTATTGTGCTGTAGGTTTTCTATGTTTCTATATTAAATTCCATTGTCCATTCTTAAATATGCTGATATTAAATCAATCCAATACATGTAGCTGAGACATTGCAATGATGTACTCACCAATTTGCTTCATTTTCAATAGCAAAATAAAACAATTAGATCAAGCATTCTACATCCTTAACCCCCTTTTGAATCGAATGCTTCACTTGTTCTGGACAAATTATAACACAAATTTCAGGTTACATCAGGAGAAAATATTACTACACATAACTAGCCAGTCTAGACTCTCTATTCTGTTTTACATAGAAGCCCAGTTTCCTCTAGAGAACTTCCACAGTAGGCAGTTATTAAACTTTAGTCAGCCCTCAGGAATCCCCCATGAGAAGATAATTATCTCCCCTCCTCCATCAATCAAATTTAATTAATTCTACATGAAAAATTGAAGGAGTGTTTTGCTAAGTCTGGTTATTTTTTTCTAAATTAAATTTCAAGAGAGTTCTCTGTTTTATTTTATGTTTCACATGGATCACAAGCCTTCAAGTCCAGTCCCCAATGCACTGCTGGCACATGCAACAGAACTGAGATAATGTCTGCCGGGAATTCCCTCTGAGGATTGTGTGACATCTGCTAGTTGGCTGCTCACCGTGACATCAGAGGTACAAAAGTAAGAGAAAATGCTACACACCATCTACTTTATAAATAAACTTAAGTTGTAATTCTTAGTTGGAGATACTGAATACATTACTCTTATGCAAAGAAGAATACACCTCTTTTAATTGTTACAGAATTTTGCCTTTTTCACAATTCTATCCATATCTTTGCCTTTTCAAATCAATGTTGAAATTTTATATTGTGAAAAATCTAATGCAAGCAGTTTGCATGCCACACAGGTAGGTAATATTCCATTACACAAGAGATTCTGGAAATATGGAATAACACACACAAAATGGTGGAGGAACTCAGCAGGTCAGGCAGCATCTATGGAAAAGAATAAAGAGTTGACGTTTCAGACCAAGACCTTACATTGGGACCTTCATCATGGTCCTAATGAAGGGCCTCAGCCCGAAACATCAACTGCTTAGCCTTCTCCATAGATGCTGACTGACCTGCTGAGTTCCTCCAGCATTTTGTGTGTTATTCGGGTAATATTCTGTTTCTTGTTTTGTATGGTTGGTGTAGAATCCCTATGACTTCACATGTGACATTCAAGTTATTATGGATGACAGAATGTATTCCTATGGTAATAGTATTTCACTTATGTTTAGGGATCAGACAGCTGAAAAGTCAGAAGAAACATTTTTACTTTCCATTTGTGCTTTATGGATCGGCATCATGGTCTTTGGAAACAGTTTCCAGATAGCTTCGAGTTACACTGAAGGTCATAAACCTGATACATCAGATCTTTTACTATACGTTTGGGTGGAGTGGAGGGTGGAAATCTTCACTCTCTTAACTGAGAAGTCAGGTGACCAAACAGAATCAATTACCTCTTTGCAAAGCAAAAACTTACAGCAGGGTATGCAACATCTTTTAGCCTCCAATGACTGTCTATAATAATGCAGAACTTCCAAACTGAATAGAGGAAGTAGAGTTTCTGCTTCATGCATAGTTCTGAAATTACACTGATGCTTGTGCTCGTCAGATTACAGTTCAAGTTTCTCATAAGAATCATTTGTGGAACTACAACCATTAGATCCTTTGTGAAGCAGCACAATCAGACAGTACAGCTTATAGTTCTGTCCTTCTAAAATATTTCTTGATGTATTTTTCAGTGATAATCTGCTCCAGTTTTACATTGAAAATGGGCTTAATAACATAACAACAGCACTTTTGTTAAGATCAGTTTGCCACTTGGTAATAACAGAAATGACTGTAGATAACATAAACAGTATCTACACCGGTCCAGGTACTCCTTTCATTTGTACACACTAGCTGGTTTCTTGAGACTTTTTCACATAATCTTATTTTGAAGGCAGGGCCATTGGTCTTTATGCATGATGGTAAAAAAAAATGCACAGCTTTTAAAACCAGTGGAATGGAATCTCCCCAGTGTCACCCTAAAGTCAGGGGCAATTTTGAGGGAAAGGTGTGGTTGGAAAAACTGAACCTTAAATCAACATTATAGATTGAAGAATCATGATCACAGCCAGTCTGGGAGTAGGTCACTTTGATCTAAAGTTCCCTTAAATTTTCCGTTGGTTCTGCCTAGACTGTACAGCATTCCTGATTGGTAAACACTAGCCCATGTGCAATTAGTGACGAGGCCAAAGCTGCAGCAAAGAACAACGTCAAAGAGGACCAAAAATAAATTGCTGTGGGATTACATTGTGAGAATATATGCAAGTCCTCCTAAATCTTTCACAATATACAAGCACCTTTCTAGTGACAGATGATTGAAACAGCAGAATCATTGCTGTTATATGCTGGTGGCAATGTTCCTGCTAAATTTTTTTTTTTACAGCTGTGTGGACCCACTATTGATATGAGCAGAAAATTATTACACAGCCTGAAAACTGCGTGGCACTTTAAATGTTTTTTTTGTAATATGCATATTATGAATATCAAGAATGAAAATTGAAAAATCACATACTTTTTATTTTATTTATTAATTGAAGGGCCCCATATCTAAGGGAGGATGTATGGACAATGGAGAGGGTTCAGAGGAGATTCAGGAGAATGATTCCAGGAATGAAAGGGTTAATAATATGAGGAGTGTTTGATGGTTCTGGGCCTGTATTTTCTGGAATTGAGAAGAATGCGGGGTGATCTCATTGGAATCTATCGAATGTTGAAAGGTCTAGATAGTGTTTCCTGTGGTGGGAGAGTCTAAGACCAGAGGACACAGCATCAGAATAGATGGGTGTCCTTTTAGAATGGAGATGAGGAGGAATTTCGTTAGCAAGAGGGTGGTGAGTCTGTAGAATTTGCTGCCACGGGCAGCTATTGAGGCTAGGTCATTGGGTATATTCAAGGTGGAGGTTGATAGGTTCTTGATTAGTCAAGGAGTGAAAGTTTACAGGGAGAAGGCAGGAGAATGGGATGAAGAATGAAAATGGATCAGCCATGGTGAAATGGTAGAGCAGACTGAATGGGCTGAATGGCCTTATTCTGCTCCTACTGTATGTCTCATGGTCTTATAATGAAATATAATACAACAAAGAAAACCTTTCACATTTTGTAAACTTTTACACTTTGACAGCATTGGCGTTCAGTGGGATGGCAATTTATTAACAATGAAATTCCTCCTCATCTCCATTCTAAAAGGACGCCCATCTATTCTGATGCTGTGTCCTCTGGCCTTCCATTCTGTGTTTATTGTTACAATTTATAACAGTGTTGTAACTTGAAACACTGACAATGTAAATATGTTGAAGTTCTAAAATGTTTCAAAGTAACGGTTGTGGTACATTTATTATTTAGAAAATGTATGGATTATATTCAATAACACAATTAATTAAAGTATTTCACAATCATATTAACAGATTGTAAAATTATATTAGCACAATTTCAAAATTATATTAACATTATGTGAAAGAAATTTCCAGCTGCATGACAACAAAGGCTATGTGCGCAGCAGCATTTCAGTTACTGTGCAGCCACACAGCTTAGAGGGAACAATGCTGATGGTGACTTAACACAGAACAATTGGACTGGTATTTGTGCTGAGAATTTGCCACATGGATCACTTAATCTAACTAAATCATCAAAGGAATGTATTGTAACATTGGAATTGGAACTAGAACTAGTTTATTGTCACACGTACAGATAGTGAAGAGCTTTGCCTTGCTTACTGTTTACTCAGATCAATTCTTTACGCGGTGCATTGAGACAGAAAAAGGTGAAGCAATAACGATGCAAAATAAAGTGCAACAGCTACAGAGAAAGTGCAGGTAAACAATAAGATGCTAAAGCATAATGAGGACCTCATAACAAAGTCCATCTTATTGTACTAGGGAATGAAATATTCATCTGATAACAGTTGGGTAGGAGCTGGCTTTCAACCTGGTGGTATGTGTTTTCAAGCCTTTGAATCTTCTGCCCCATGGAAGATGGGAGAAGAGAAAATGTCTGGTATGGGAGTATATCCTTGATTGTGCTGGCTGCTTTACTGAGGCAGTAAGAAGTATTGACAGAATCCAGAGAGGAGAGGTTGGTTTCCATGACTTGCATCTACACCCTCTGTAGTTCCTTGCAGTCACATGCTGAACAGTTGCCAAACCAAGCCAAAATTAATAAGGTTTGACAGAGACGTGCCCATTTCTTTAACGTCCTGAGGTAGTAGAGGTGTTGGTGAGCTTGCTTGGTTGAGCCTATTTGTTTAGGACAGAAATGATGGGAAATACCTGTTTTTTTTTCCACACATACTATTCCCAGATGTTTATGCCTACCACAACATGCTCATCTGAAAACAGACAGGGAAAATTCTTAAAGAAAAACCTGCACCTACATCAAAACCAGTCAGATCATACTGTATGTATATTAGCAAATTTGAAGAACAAATATGAATGCAAATGAAACTAAACACACAGCACCCTAAGGAATGAATGGTTGTCCAATCTTGAAAACTATTGAGCAGCAATCCTTGAAATTCCATTAGCGGGTGGTCAAAGGTCAGCAAGGCTAGGGACTGGTGGATTTTGCCTATCAGAAATCTAAACGGTATTAGGCAAAGGTAAGAGGAAGAAGATAAATGGAAAGGAAAACACAATATTGTCCTCATCATTTACTGTTCTTATCTGCAACATCACAACATGTTAAAGAAAAATGAACTCACCATTTTTTGGCAGGGACTGGATGACAGACACAGCCGCCTGAAACTGTCTCTGGCAGTCAGACTGAGCTTCTGCCATGGTGCTCCTCTTCTAGTATCGACAAAGAATTTAATTCGGCTGTTCCTATTTCAGGGTAAGAGCACTTAGTCCTCAGAATCTACCCAACTGTCTATGGAAGCTGTCAGTATAAACACACAACAGACATAGAATTAACAAAAAGATTCTGTGGATGCTGGAAATTCAGAGTAACACAAACAAAATGTTGGAGGAAGACAGCAGGCCAAGCAGCATCTACGGAGAGAAACAGAGTCAATGTTTCAGGCTGACCCCTTTCACCAGGACTGGAAAGGAAGGGACATGAAGCTAGGATAAAAAAGTGGGGGAGGGGAAGGAGTACAAGACGGTGATGGGTGAAGCCAGGTGACGGGGAAGGTAGGTGGGTGGGGGAAGGAGGGATGAAGTGAGAAGGTGGGAGGTAATAGGTGGAAAAGGTAAATAGCTGAAGAAGAAAAAAATCTAATATGAGAGGAGAGTGAACCATGGAAGAAAGGGAAGGAGGAGAGCGACCAGAGGGAGGCGATAGGCATAGAATTACAAATAGATCTCTCATGGCTAGATGGCAATTTCCAGGGAATTGTGTGGCCTACAACAAAGAGTACCTCCAGATAAATTTGTAGTTAAAAGGAAATATGGATTAACCACGGCAATATAGCATGAATTGATAAAAATAGATATATGCAGCTGACTGCAAGATCTGAATGGTAATATTTCAAAGTTTTTACTGCTTAATCCTTCAGAGTATATTATATAAAGCAAACAAGGTCAGAGTTTCCCAAATGAAGTCAGAAATGTCCGTAATCAGTGGGGAATTAAAACCAGAAGTGTTAGCTTGACTGAAGTAAAATTGCTCTGTTCTATCAGTTCAAACATTTTGTTATTCATACTTTGCCCCTGAATACATTTGGCCAGGTACATGGAGAAGGAAGTTGAGAGGAATATGGATCAAATGCAGGCAAACGAGATTTAGGTTTGATAAGCATCTTGATTGGCATGGATGAGTTGGGCCAAAGGGTGCATTTTGTATTGTACAACTCTATGAATCTATGATACATGGGCTTTATCTATGGTACCTTTCCAAAAGTACTTCAAATGTGCTCAACTGCTACCAATCAGAAACACAGAAAATAGGAGCAGGGGTAAGCAATTCATTATGATGATAGCTGGCCATTCAAATTAAGCACCTTTTTCAGCTTTCTCCCCCTAGTTCCCAACCCCTGAGCCCAAACAATATATCTAACTCCTTCTTGAATATGCTTCAACTGCTTTCTACAGTAGAGAATTCCACAGGTTCACAACTCCTTGGGAGAACTTTGCACTGATCTGTCTTAAAAACTAAAATATTTAAACATGGCACTAGGACCCTGCCTGCCAGGTCTGTGGGATCTCAATGTTGAAATTAGATGAGCTTTTAGTCCTTCTGGTTTCCTTGACCACTTGTGTTGAATACCTTATTATTTGTCATACAAGTTAAGTTCTGGAGCCTGATTGAGAAATCTGTGTAAAAAAAACTTGTAAAGGCTGGAGGTGGCAGGCCATTCAACACACTGGTATATAGATATAGATATCTTGCCATTTTATGATTAGGGCCGAATGCCCAGATTGGAGATGCACATAACACTGTTCCATAAAACATTCATTACACTGATTAGACTTTTAAACACAGCCAGGACTTATTCTCCCTGCTCCCTTTATTTGAAAGTCTCAGCAACTTCAAATGGCACTAAACCGATAAGTAGATGAGCTTCAAAGGTTGCAGTCATTAAATCTAATCTATCAAAGGATTAATTACAGAAAAGACAGATCTGACAACAACAAGGTTGGAGGCCCGATGTCTGCAAGTGTGAGAGTCCGTGCCAGATACTGGTGGTTGGAGGCCCAGTGTCTTCCAGTTTGAGGGTTCAGTGCCAAGGACTGGAGGCATGGATGCGGGGTGTCCTGGGATTGGAGGGCTGTGTGTGTGAGGGGGTGGGAGAGGGGCTTGTTTCCATGTTGTTTTGTTCTGTTCTGTTGTTGTAGCTACTTGTGGTGTGTGTTATGTTGTTGATGTGTTGAACGTCATGGGCATGCCATGTTGGCACTGGAGTTTGTGGTGACACTTGTGCGCTGACCTTGGATGGTTGTTAATGTAAATGACACATTTCACTGTATATTTCAATGTACATGTAGGGCTCTCAGTACCATTAACTGTGGTGTTAACTGTTAAGGCTAACAAAATGGCTTTTCTGTATTGTTATAATGAAATGGCTTCTCTGTAATGTTACTTAATGCTGTAATGGGTTTCTGTGTCTGGAATGTTTGGGTTATGATTGCAGATAAGGGGGGAACTAACCAATGGAGAATTGTTATGCTATCTTGTATGTGTGAGCTGAGCGGGAGTTTGTGGTCTTTTCGGGAGGCGAACGAGCAGAACGGACGTGTGAGGAGCAGACAGTGTTCCAGGGCGGTGGATACTGGACGTCAGCGGTTCGGACGGTGGCCAAAGGCGTGGAAGGTCGTTGTGGATGGAACCGGAGGCGTGAGTTCCAAAGTATTAAAATATTATGTGCAAAAACTGATAAACTTACTGATTTGGTGCCTTTAGGTTATCTGTTTCTACTAACCCATCACTAAGAAATAGCTATGAAGTTGTAATTATTTACTCGCCTGTGGTGTATTGTTTGATATTCGTGTTGCAAGCGTGTACTGGGGGGGCATTACACCGTATTTACACCGAAGTATTGCACTATTGGCGGGGCGACAGCGGATCAACCTTGACGAATGGGGGTAAATTGGGGGCACAGACACTACATACATATAAATAAATAAATCCAAATCTGAATATGAACAGTCAATGAGATAAGCTCTGGAAGATACAAGCTTCATGATCACACCAGTTTCTTAGTTCAACTGCATAATCAAATCAGCTTGACTGACTTTTCATATTCAAATCAGCTTGATTGACTGGTTTCATAATCAAATCAGATACAACATGTCATGGTGTACAAGTGACCATACTAATAATTTTTCCAGTGAAGGTTAGGAGTAATAAAAGTGGATAGTGTTTGTCATATGGCAAATATCCTTAGTTCAGGGCCCAAAACACATTTGGTCAATGAGTTATAACGTAAGGAACTGCAAAATAATTAAACTTGGGCTGGATACCCTCAAATGGAACAGCTTCATGCTAAAGACCAGAGTGCTTTGGCCACACAACAGATTGCCTGCACATACATTTCTGCAGGGGTTCTCTCTGTCACAGCACATGGGCTACTCACAAGCACAGAGCTTGACACAATTTTACATATAACAAGGCGAACTATGGCCGCAAAATACAAAGTGGTACTACCGACACCTCCATCCGTGGGTTCACACACAACGAGCTCTTAAAAGACTCTAGTCAACCTTCAGCAAATATGGGAGGGCTAGATCAATGAAACCAGGCAGAGTAAGAGTTTGGCACAGACTAGATGGGCTGAAAGACCTGCTTCTGTGCTGTAGTGCTCTATGACTCTGAGTGTGCTCCTAGCAAACCAACAAAGCAAACATTGACCCAAATATCTATCACGGCTGGCATGAAGATGAGAGGGCAATGTGATAGACTTTTCGGATATAACAGAGAGAAATCCTAAACCTACTCACACAAAGAGAAGCAGGAAGTTAACTGTGTTGTTCTTTTAACTCTGTGGTATGAATGTCAAGATTTTTAAGTCACTACATAAGTATCAAAGATGTTCAGGTGTGTCTTGTGTCCCCTTTGGAAGTAGTAAAACCCATTCAATAACTTTTCAGAATGCTGATAAGCTCTAACTTCTCACTCAAACTATATTGCTTTGCTAATAGTCAAACATGGAGCAGTGCATGGGCTTGCTAAAGCAAACAGTATAGAGGTGTCACCTTCAAACTGAGGAGGCGGGTTACATCAATCAGACTGACATGTGAGTGATCTTTGTAATATTAAATAAGAATTTTCAAGGAAAACGTGATATAAACATTACAGGACAGTAATACTTAAATATCAGTTTGCAAAGGAACTGTGGACAAGGATGATCACCTGCTTTGATTGACCAAGAGGCACAGGAGCAGAATTAGACCATTCGGCCCATTGAGTCTACTCCAGCTTTGATCGTGGCTGATCTATTATCCCTCTCAACCCTACTCTCCTGCCTTCTTCCCGTAACCTTTGAGTGCAGAGCGAGTTGAGTTTAGAGTCAGAGTTCAACGAAGACATTTGTGAGTAGAAGCTATGGCAACAATAAATAGATTAATGCTGCACAAGTTTGTTAGAGTACACACAGGAATAGGAAAGTGATATTGTTACTGGTTGTAGACAAGAAATACAAGAGCTGCCAACAAGATTTCCAACTGAGTAAATCATCACTGTTCACCCCCTCACTCACTTCTGGCATTGTGGATGGCAAGGCCCGAAATTGAAGACTTTCCTGGCAGACAGGGATGGTATATTAGACTATAAATAAACATGCTAAATGGCAAATAAGCCATTAATTGGAAGGTAATAGATACCTAGAGGGGATATCATATTGATTGTTTCATGGACAACCTAATCCATCAGTTAATATTCAACTTCCCTGTAGAGAAAGCATACACACTGCCCATTTGGTTTCCAAATTTCATCAGGTGATAATCAAAGAGGACATATGATTTTAAACACTTATTTTATCAATGTCTTATACTAATACAGCAACTCACAGAACTCATTGCTCTAACAATGGAAGAGAGGCTGGGGGTGGGAGTTAGGCCAAGTCATTTTATGCCTGTACTGTTCTATGTTCTACAGACACATGGATGAAATAAAAAACAAAGAGGGCTATGTGAAAGGAAAGGGTTAGAAGGGCCTGTACTGTGTCATTCTGTTCTATGTTTTATGTTCAAAGTCCTAAGTCCTGCTGGGTCCTGTCCAAAGCCTACACTTTCCACCCAACCTCCCCCACCCTCCCCAATCTCCACCCACCTATGTCAGTCTGTGTAGAGTAAAAAGGGCCAACTGACCTGGGAGAAGTCCAAGTGAGGCACAGCTAAGCCAGAGCTACCTGTAGGCCTCACGGTATATCTTGCCCCTGGAATTCTCTCATAGCATGAAGCAATACTTTCGGCACAGTCTATGTCAAAGGAACGTGATTTTTAACACTTTTTAAACTCTTTCCCATGATCAGGCATTTAAAGACAATTAAATGCAATAAATACTTCAAATATGAAAGCAAATAAAATTAATTAAACATCAAAATACTAAGAACTATTTAATTCATTAAGAACATAATAAATAATTCAATTTACTTTTTCTGCCTAATCTCAAAGTCAAGAACTGCATCACAGAATAAAGCTGGATCAATGGCTGGTTTTCAGATTGTTAGTAAATAATCAGTAGGTGCCACAGGGGTCAGTGCTGGAGCCTCAATTGTTCACAGTCCTCATTAATAACTTGGATAAAGGGACTGAAAAGAGTGCAGCCAGATTTGCCGATGTTACAAAGATAACGGGTTGGCAATTTGTGAGAACAACACAACGACCCTGTGAAAGGTTTAGTTGAGTTAATTATGTGGGCAAGAAGTTGGAGATGGAATATAATGTACAAAAATGTGGGATTATTTGCTTCTAAATGAAAAAACTAACAATTATTTAAACAATCTGAGACTACAAAATGTTGAGGATCCAAGTGCATGTGGCATGCAGCTACAGCTAGTAATTAGAAAAGCTGATAAGATTTTTTGCCTTTCTAATAAGAAATAGAAATTCTAAGAGGAGGGCATTTTGATGCAACTTCCCTGATGAGATTATCTCCTACAACATTGTATATAGTATTGGCTTCTGTATTTCAGAAAGGATGTCTTAAATTTGCAAACAGCACAGAAAAGGGTCCCATCTTGATTCCTGGGACAGAAGGGTCGAGGTATAAAGCAAGTTGAGGTAAGTTAAAAATTAAAGATAAAGATTAACTTTACTGGTCATATGTCAATTGAAACATACAGTGAAATGCATGGTTTTATGTCAAATCAAATCAGTAAGGACTGTGCCACACTTCTGGCACCAACATAGCAAGGCCATGACTCACGAACCCTAACCATATGTGTTTGGAATGTGAGAGGAAACCAAAGCACCCAGAGGAAACCCTCACCATGACAACGAGAACGTACCAACTCCTTACAGGCAGCAGCGGGAATTGAACCTCGCTTCGTGATCACTGGTGCCATTAATCGATGCACTAACAGCTACGCTAGGATTATTATCACGAATTCAGGAACATACAAGTGATCTTACTGAAATGTATAAAATGCTGAAGGAGAGTGTTAAGAGAATGTTGAGGGGTGTCCATTTGAGAAAAACATGAAGAGGAATTTCTTTACTCAGAACATTGCGGCTTCTTGGAATTCTCTACCCAAGAGAGCAGTGCAGGCAGAGACATTGGATATAGTCACAATAGAGATACTTGACCTACCTTGACCTACAAAGGGACTAAGGGCAAGATTAGATCATCTGTGATATTACTGAAAAGTGGAAGATGTTCAATGAGCTGAATAGCATCCTCCTGTTCCTGCTTTTTATGTTTTTGAGCTGGGTGGTGGGGGGGGGGGGGGGGGGAGGCTTGGGGAAAATCTCTGACCCAAAACAAGATCTGAAGGTGTGGGAATACAGAGAAGGATATCCTGCATTATGCTGGGCTAGAGAAGAGCAGGGGGGGACTGATGCACACCTTATCCATCCCCTTAATTCAGCAATTCATTTAACATAGGTGGACTCGATGGTCAGACTATGGACAAAGTGAGAGGGCAGAGGATCCGCACCTGACTTGCTCTGCACTCCCAACATTTCCTTTGCCATGCACAGGTGTGGACATCAGAATCTCATTTCAGTGCATGTTGCCAGTGGCTGGAGGCTATCTGAGCGATCGCCTGCTGGCCAGCAGCATGCCTCAGCCTGCTGAGGGTGGGATTCTGTGGGTGGGATGCAAATGTTACCACAAACCAGAATGGATTGTGGTGAAGTAAGGATGCTGGATGAGGAAGACAACAGAAACAATTAAGTTCATTATTTAATTAAGAGGGGAAAGAGAGAGGAATCCTTCTGATACTAGAAGGTATTATTTAAGGTTGTAGTGTATTCAACACTTCAGTAATATCTGACTGGTATTGTATATATTTTGCTTGAGTAAGCATTCTTTGTTAGTTTACATAATTTACTATGGGTTATACAGTGTATTCATGAATGGCATACGTTAGTATGTCACGTCATACATGAGCACCCCACTAAAGGAAATGAAGTACACAAGTATTCCAGATTTCCATGTTTTTCTTTAAATTAGGTTCATTTCCGGAGTTACAAAACATAACAGTGGTGACAAGGAAGTTTTAAAATGAACCCGAGATGACTCTGTTGAAGCGCAGTACGTTTTTTTTTAATTCGTAAGGGGAGGGAGACGTGCAAGTTTAAAAAAAGGTAAAAAAGAGACAAACTTAACAAGCAACAAGTACGGCCACTGGTCCATTAATAGTGAGTAAGGAGAATAATGATCTTTTTTTAAAGCAGAAATCCACATGCTATTGACGAAAAATCTGACAATGATGAGAGTGAAACAGGACTGAGTAGCCTGAAGATTTACATTGTGAAAACCAACAAGAAACAGGCAACACCCACAAAATGCTAGAAGAACTCAGCAGGCCAGGCAGCATCTATGAAAAAGAGTAAAATCGATGTTTTGGGCCAAAACCCTTCAGACAAGCAATATGGCTTATACCAAAAGTAAATGGCAAATTAGTTGAAATGGAAATGCACACTGCCTTGGCTGTTTCAGTCATTGCATGAAATGAGTTTGAATGGCATTTCAAAGATGCTGAAGCCTGCAGATATCCAAGAACTTATCTTGGGAAAGATAACTCCTGGGGGAATGACATTCATAACAGTGAAATGCAACAAACAACAAGCCACTTGTGCTTGCATGTGGGGCTGTGATTGGCTGAGACAAGTACAACTCGATTAGAGATCTTTCCACCATATAAGCATGCCACATCCCCTGCAATACAGTCAACTGAAAGTGAATTAAGAAAGGTACTGGATGATGCCACGGCAGTGTTCAAGGATGGCATTGGAAAATCAAACATACCAAGGGTAAAATACGTAGTGCTAAATGAAAATGCCACACCAAAGATTTACAAAGCCTTTTGGTCCCTGTGACTAAGTAGCCAGTGGACTAGATTGCATTGAGATTGACGGAATTCTTTCAAGGTTGAGTGGAGCCCATGGGTAATGCCAGTGGTCCCAGCAGCCAAGACGGATGGGTCTGTCAGGATCTGTGGTGATTTGAAGGTCACCATCAACTCAGTACTGAAAGTAGATGAATACTCTCTGTCCAGAATTGAAGATATCTTTGCAAACCTTTCTGGAAGGAAACACTTCAGTAAAGTGAGTTGGCTGAGGCCTACCTGCAGATGGAAATGGTGGAAGAGACCAAAATGTTTCTCACCATAAACACTCACAAAGGTTTTTATTGCTGCAATAGGCTTATTTTTGGAGTGACATCTGCACCTGTGCTCTGGCAGAAAGCTATGGACACAGTGTTACTGGTGACGATGACAAGGAGCATCCCCAAAATCTCTAGACAGTGTTCAAATGATCAGAAGATTATGTGCTCAGAGCATGATGTGGCAAGTGTAATTTTTTTAAACCAAGCATCACTTAATGTGATCACACCACCAACACACAAAGAATACATAAGTATGCTGAAAAATATTCAGGCACTGGCGGATGCTCCAAGGCCAAAGGATGTGTGAGAGTTGCAGTTCTTTTTAGGATTTGTCAATTACTATAATGGTTCGCTGCCCATCCTGGCTACTGTGCTCCACCCCTTGAACTCATTACTACAGATCGGGAAGAAATGGCAATGGACAAAGCAGTGTGAGGTGTCTTTCCAAAAGGTAAAGGAAACGGTGATGTCAGACACTGTACTCACACATTATGATCCACATCGTCCAGTGAAGCTTGTCTGTGACGTTACGCCTTGTGGTACAGGTGCAGTCATGTCACATGTTATGGAAGTGAATGCCCCACAGCCTATGCATCATGTTCCCTTACTGCTACAGAGAAAAATAATGCACAAATTGACAGAGGCCTTGAGCCTGGTTTGGTGTGTAAAACTTTTCAACCAGTAATTTTATAAGAAAGAGTTGACACTCGTTACTGATCATCAACCACGAGTGTCCATTTTCAATCCACAAAAGGGTGTTCCACTCACAGCAGCAGCACGAATGCAGAGATGGGCTCTGTTTCTTGGAGAACACAATTACAAGATCAAATTCAAGCGGACAACTAATCATGGAAAAGCTGATGGATTGTCCTGTTTACCCTTGGAAAAGGAAATCCCTAAAATATTTACAAAAGAGGACACTCCTCTTGATGTATTCTCCCTAATGCAAATAGATAGTCTCCCTATTACAGCAGAGAAGATCGAAAGGGAAACCAGAAAAGACCCCACACTATTGCAAATCTACATGGCAAACCAAGATGGCAGAAATGTGCAGCAGAAATTCCAGTTCCCCATTTTTACCAGCACCAGGATGAACTTGCCCTTGACGGGGTTTGCCTTATATGGGGATTGAGGGTTGATGTAAAATCCAACCTTTGCTAAAGTGTTGGAGGAGCTACATGCCAATTATCTAGGTGTGGTCAAAATGAAAGTGGTAGCTTGAACCTTTGTCTGGTGGCCTGGGATAGATCAGCAGATTGAGCAGCTTGCCATGCACTGTTCGGGATGCCAAGAACAGTGCCTCTCCATCCCTGGAAATGGTCTGCATAGCCCTGTCAGAGGATTCATGTGGTTTTCACCGGACCATTCATGGGAACAAATTTCTTGATAGTAGTGAATGCAGCTACAAAGTGACCAGGAGTGTCCCAATAGCCTCCACCACAGCGTGTACACTGTTGACGTGTTGAGAAGCCTCTTCTCAAGGACTGGTGTTCCAGAACACTTAGCCAGTGATGATGGACACCGTTTGTTGTGGAACAGTTCCAGTCATTCCCGAAAATGAATGTAATAACACATATTACATCTGCACCATACCATCCAGCTACAAATGGTTTGGCAGAAAGGTTTGTCCAGAGTCTAAAGAATGCACTGTCAGCAGAACACACTACACCGACACTGAATCAGACTCACCAATTTCCTCCTTGCGTATCACAATGCAGCACACTCCACAACCAACAACTCACTAGCTATGCTGCTCCTGGGTTGTCCCTTGTGCCCACACTTGGATCTCCTCAAACCCAATCTCAGAAAGAGTACGCAGGACAAAGAGCTGAGGCAAATTGAGGGCTCCTCAAGCAAGAAGGTTCGATGTTTCACTCCTGGACAAGCAGTCCTGGTGAGGGACTACAGAGTTGATCAAAAGTGGGTACGTGGAAAGATTAATGACAGAACTAGACCAGTCTCCTACACAGTAGAAATTGCATCTGATCTCACCTGGAGATAACACATGGATCAACTGAGGAGAGCAGAGTCAACTGTTAGAGAAGAAAGGTGTCCGTAGCTGTTAGACTATTTCCTGCAGTCCCAGTGTCAAGTCCTACAATCACCACGGAGGAGGCCCCAGAACCTGAGATTGTTTCACAGCCACAAGTCTCACCTACCAAGCAGAGTGACCACCCCCTCCACCATCAGGAAAGACGTTATCTCACCAGAGTAAGAAATCCTCCACAACGATTAAATCACTAGGCCTGACTGGGACAACTTAAAATTTACTAAGCTCTGGATGTTTATATAGTAGTTGTATTATAGAATATACTGTGTAGTTAAGATGACGAGGGAGCAATACTTTACATATTTGAGTTGAGATGCATTCTTTATTGAGTTGGAGTTTATAGCTAAGCAGGGATGTGCGGTGTGTATTTAATATTTCTGTAAAATTTGAGTAATGTTGTAAATATACTGATTGACTAAGCACCCTTTGTTGTTCACATACTTCATTATGGGTGAAATGTATTAAGTATGTGAATAGCATATGTCAGTACACCACCATATCGTATGCAAGTGCCTCACAAAAGAAAAGGAAGTACACAGGTATTCCGGGCTCTTGTGTTTTGCTTTCAATTAGTTTCTGGAGTTACAAAGCATAACAAAAGTGAAGGGGTGAATTTAAAGGAAAACTGTGCATAAGTTTTTTTTCATAGAGAATGATGAGTCTGGATTGCACTGCCTGGGGATGGAGGTGGAGGCAGATATGATGGAGGTGTTTAAGAGGCTTTTGGGGAGACACATGAATGTGCAGAGAATGCAGTGATAAGGACATTGTGTATGCAATAAGGGATTTGTTGGCATTTAATTAGCCAAAAGTATGGGCCAAACAGCCTATTCCTGTACCACACTGTTCTATGAACAATGTTAAAACATAATTGAAAATGTTCAAAAGTTGGGATTTGGACGTAGCGGTGAGGAAAGCCATCACAGCCAGTGATCTGAACATGGTGGCGATGTTTTGTCATTGCCATTCCAGTTAAGGAAGCGAGACTGCTCACCCTCCTGGTATTGGCCTTGGCTGGCATTCATTCCCATTGTTTACACTGTAGCCTGTTGGTCGGGAAGGCGGCCTAGAAACACGAGACACCGTCAGCAGACTTCACATATCAAATTTTAAAGCCCTTCAAACAACGCAAAAACCTTATCTTTAGTATTCAGAGCTGCCGTGTGTCATTCTGCAAACCCATAGGTGCATTAATGAAACCTACTGCAACCCACCACGTATAGAGTTGACTTGCAATTTATGATCATTACGTTTCTAACATCACTCAAAACCTTGTAAGCAACTGAGGATTTAACTCAGCCACTCTTCATCAACTTAAATTAACTCTTCATTTGGTGTAATGCTGTTTAAAGGACATTTAACATTCACAATTTAGGTTGTACTCATCACCCAGACAGCACTGACTTGCATTGTTACTCGGAAAACAAATACACCAGCGGCAAGAAACGCACTGACTACGTACAGGATACTTAATCGAATCAGTATTGATAACAGTAATCACAATTCAAACAACCCCCCCTAAAACTGTGAACTACTCAGGAGAAAGGCCTGCAGACCATACCCACCAACCTCTGTCACACGAGAATACAGGAAGAACAGGCAAGGGGTGGAGTCAGCTTCACTCCAAGCAGCTTTAAAGGGATATTGTCTCTCGTACCGTAGAATGGCTTGATCTTCGATCCCAATTATTTATTATCACAGATACGGTATTAAATACTACTTCGTTATCAGAGAAAATAAGTTTATTTGTTTTCTTTGTTGCTGAAACAAAGGGGTTTAGAGAGAGTTTACAGCTCCAAAATAGGCCCTACAGCCTACTATGGCCGTGGTGACTATAGTTTACATTAACCCCATTTACACTTCTGCTAGCGGCTGGGATATAATCTCAGACCACCTCACCCCCCTCCCCCACGGTAGCTCAAAATGACAACTCAATTATGCTGCTGTAGACGCAGGAAAATCAGACTGAAAGCAGCCAGAATAAAGAGCTGGCGATGTAAACGGTAATTCTCAGGATGTCCTGAAGCACTTCATAGCCAATGAAGGAGCTGTTCACTGCCATTCTGCCCTCTGTGCAGAACAAAATTTCACAAGCATCAATGTGCTAATGACTAGATATTGGTGAGAAAATCCATCGTGTCACACGCGTTTCTGTCTCCACTCTAACGATTTAAAATGTCCAGAGACCAAGGTTGGTTCCGTGTGTGCAAATGTGCTCTACACATATGAATTTCAATATTAGTCCTCACCCACCAATCTTGCTTGTAGTGCGGTCTTGAACCAAAATCATCAGCCCAACTAATGAAATCCCTCTTTCACCTCCTCACCAACCCTGACAGTTGTATCTCAATCTTATGCTCAAAAATCGAAGCCTAATCTGCTCATATCCTGCTTATGGACTGTTTGTCCCACTCCCAACAAGAAAGTGGCAATGCAGTATCCACATTAGACTCAAAACAGTTGTTTCCCACAAGTCATCAGGCTGATCAATGTCCCCACCTATTTACTCACCACCCGCCACACCACACCCCACCATGTCAGCTACTCCGCTCCAGAGCTCCTTGTCACCCTTTATCCTCCTGTTGCACTGCCTCTTTACAGTTACTTATACATTGTTTTATATGATTGTTTTAATATTTATATCTATTGTGTTTTTATACTTTTTAATGTTATGCTGCATTGGATCCAGTGTAACAGTCATTTTGTCCTCTTTTACACTGGTGTACTGAAGAATGACAATAAATAATCTTGAAACACACACAAAATGCTGGTGGAACACAGCAGGCCAGGCAGCATCTAAAGGGAGAAGTACAGTCCACATTTCGGTCCGAGACCCTTTGTCAGGACTAACTGAAAGGAAAGATAGTAAGAGATTTGAAAGTAGTTGGGGGAGGGGGAAATGCGAAATGATAGGAGAAGACCGGAGGGGATGGGGTGAAGCTGAGAGTCAGAAAGGTGATTGACAAAAGGGATACAGAGCTGGAGAAGGGAGAGGATCATGGGACAGGAGGCCTAGGGAGAAAGAAAGGGGGAGGGGAGCACCAGAGAGAGATGGAAAACAGGCAAGGAGTGATTGTGAGAGGGGCAGAGAGAGAGAGAGAAAAAAAGGGAGGGGAAAATAAACAAATAAATAAATAAGGGATGGGGTAAGAAGGGGAGGGGGGCATTAATGGAAGTTAGAGAAGTCAATGTTCATGCCATCAGGTTGGAGGCTACCCAGCCAGTATATAAGGTGTTGTTCCTCCAACCTGAGTGTGGCTTCATCTTGACAGTAGAGGAGGCCATGGATAGACATATCAGAATGGGAATGGGACGTGGAATTAAAATGTGTGGCCACTGGGAGACCCTGCTTTCTCTGGTGGACCGAGCGTAGGTGTTTAGTGAAACGGTCTCCCAGTCTGTGTCGGGTCTCACCAGGAGCACCGGACGCAGTATACCACACCAGCCGACTCACAGGTGAAGTGTCACCTCACCTGGAAGGACTGTCTGGGGCCCAGAATGGTGATGAGGAAGGAGGTGTAAGGGCAGGTGTAGCACTTGTTCTGCTTCCAAGGATAAGTGCCAGGAGGGAGATCGGTGGGAAGGGATGGGGTGGGGGGGACGAATGGACAAGGGAGTTGCATAGGGATCCCTGCGGAAAGCAGAAAGAGGGGAGGAGGGAAAGATGTGCTTCGTAGTGGGATCCCGTTGGAGGTGGCAACCGAAACGTTGACAGTGCTTCTCCCTATAGATGCTGCCTGGCCTGCTGCGTTCCACCTGCATTTTGTGTGTTTTGCTTGAATTTCCAGCATCTGCAGATTTCCTCGTGTTTGTGTTTTTAAATAATCTTGAATCTTGCTTCCTTCACATCTTCCTTCAACCTTTCTTTATTCCAGGGAACAACCTATACACTCCCTCCAATAAAACTATATCCAGGCAGCCCTGACAGCAGAGATAAATCTCTCATAAAACTCGACCTCGGCAGTCAGGGTCAGATCAGCATCACTGGTGCTCTGAGGTAGAATCTCTGGCGTCGGTGCTGCCTGGAGGTAGTTGTACTGGAGGCAGTGTAGAGAAGGTTCACTAGGTTAATTCCTGGAATAAAGAAAGGTTGAAGCAAGGTGTGATATAAGCGTGAGAAAATTAGGCTTCAATCATTAGAGCATAGAATTGATCTTAAAATGTAAGGGAGACTCAGGAAATGGGAGAGTAGAAAAGTGGTGTTGAGGTCAAAAATTGATCAGCCATGCTCTGATTTATTTATTTATATAGAGATACAGTGTGGAACAGGCCCTTTTGGTCCAACAAGCAATGCCAACCAGCAATCCATCCATTTAACACTAGCCTAATTACAGGGCAATTTACACTGACCAATAGGGCAGCACAGTAGTGTAGAGGATAGCACAACACTTTACAATACCAGTGACCTGGGTTCAATTCCTGCAGCTGCCTGTAAGGAGTTTGTATGTTATCCCCGTGACCACGTGGGTTTCCTCCAGGAGCTCCAGTTTCCTCCCACAGTTCAAAGACGCACAGGTTGGTAGATTAATTGGTCATTGTAAATAGTTCCATGATTAGGCCAGGATTAAACTGGGGGTTGCTGGGCGGTGCAGCTTGAAAGGCCAGAAGGGCCTATTTCACACTGTATCTCAATAAATAAATAAAATTAACCTACAAACCAATATGTCTTTGGAATGTGGGAGGAAACCAGAGCACCCGGAGGAAACCCATGCAGTCACATGGAGAACGTACAAACTCTTTATAAATAAAGCCAGAATTGAACTCCAAACTCTGACACCCCTGTGTTGTTATAGTGTTGCACTAACTGCTATGCTACTGTGGCGCCAATGGCTGAACAAGCTCGACTGGTCAAACGGCTGACTCCTGCTTCTGATTCGTGTGATCTTACACATCTCCAGCTGCAGCGCCTTGAACTCTGGGATTTGGAGCCTGCGTGGTGGCTGGACTGTAAGTGCAGAGAAGTGGTTACACTGGACCTTAAGAGCGTACAGACTGAACTGCCAGGCAAACTGGGAGATGCAGGCAGCTAGTACAGGAATGCCTTCATATGTTGTTGGAATGTGGGAGAAAACCAGAGCAACCGGAAGAAACCCACATGATCATGGGGAGAACGTACGAACTCCTTACAGCCAGCAGCGGGAATCGAACCTCGATCTTACAGCTGGTGCAGTAAAGTGTTGTACTAATTGCTAAGCTCCTGTTCCACCTCAGGTCACGTTGATTGTCATATGCACAAATGCACGTGTGCAAGGGAACAATAATAAAATTACTGCAGCAGCATCACAGGTGGAAAGCGTTAGAGACAATATTTACAAGAGAAACATAAGTGAAACCTAAATTATAAAAAAAAACAAGAAAGAACACTCAGAAAACAAAAAAAAGTGCATTGTAGTGCAAAGTTGTCAAAGTGATTAGAGTGTTGCAGTACTGAGGTAGTGATTAGGGTTGTGCAGGTAAATTCAAGAACAATAGCTGGAGTGCGACCTGATGCCAGGAATAATATACACCATCCTGGTTCCAGGATCAAGGATGGATTCTTGCACATCATGCTAAATGAGACTGTGATAAAACAGAAGTTCTGGTCCATTTCCTATCCAATGATACAGGAAGAAACAGGAAGAAGACCTGGGGGGTAGATTTAAGCAAACTGGGAAAGGGATTTAAAATAAGGGTCTCAATGTCAGAAGTCTCAAGATTCATCACAATAGCATGTACTTACAAGTAGAAAGATAGAGTAAATTAATGATTGGTAGAGGCATGGCTCAGGAGGAAGAGCCTCAGATTTCTGGGGCAAGAGAGACTTCTATAAATTGGATATGTTAAAATTCAGAGTATAGAGGTTAAAAAAAAGGAGGCAGAATAGCTCTGATGATAAAGTAGGTACAGAGGAGATGTCAGGGGTAAGTTTTTTACTCAGAGAGTGGTGAGTGCACGGAATGGGCTGCCCGCAATGTTGGTGGAAGCGGATATGATAGGGTCTTTTAAGAGACTTTTAATTAGGTACATGGAGCTTAGAAAAATAGAGGGCCTAGTAATAGGTAAGCCTAGTAATTTCTAAGGTAGGGATATGTTTGGCACAACTTTGTGGGCTGAAGGGCTTGTATTGTGCTGTAGGTTTTCAATGTTTCTATAGGTCTGGGGCAATATTCTTGCAGGGGCGTTGTTGTGATTGATGGAGAGGGTTTAATCTAGTTTAGCTCAGGCAAGTGAACTCAGGGTGAATTCAGAAGGGAGGGAAGCAAAGTAAGTAGAAATTCGAAAAGTGCTTAATAGCATAAATGTTATAGCGTAACAGCATAACAAAACAAACCTAATTGCACTCAACATTAGCGCCATAAAAGTTGAATTAATGACACAAATGGAAATAAGTAGGCAAAAGTAATCAGGTAATTTGACATTGTCTATTAAAGTTGTGTAATTTAATCTGAAACCAGGGACTTAAATCACAATAGAGGAAATCATAATGGTATGTGGGGCAAGTTGACTGTGGTTGAATGAGAAACTATAATCAACTCACAGATCAATAGTGAAACTAACTCAGCTTGGACGAGATGATGAGAAAGAGATTCTGATAGTCCAAAGGAAAGGTCAAATCCCCAAAAGTCCCAGCATAAGTTCAGTGATTGTATTCATCTGAATTTAGAGAAAACAGTCTTGAGAGAGGTAACTGTGATATTTACGAGTTAATTTGCTAATTTGTTTAAGAGAGTTAATTTGTATATTTAATTTTTAAAAGCTGTTAAATGTTTGATTACTAGACCACCTTTGTAGTGTTGTGAAAGTGAAATTAATTTAGTTTTCTCCCTAGATCAGAAGCCATCTACCTAAGCTATTATCTCGATTAGCTTTCCAAAATGCTGGGTATTTCCGGCAATTTGTTTCTGGAACTCAAAACAAAATATCATAATATCAAAGTGTTAGGTTTCCTAGTGTATTAAATGAGCATTCCATCTGGTGTTAACAGCAAATCAGAAGTCCCCAGTCACAACAATCACAACATAAGAATTTGCAATCATAGCTTTACTTCCTTGAACATCTGACATGTGCTTCACAGCCACTGTTGTTTGCATGCTTGCAAGATGTGTGAGAAATGGGTCACCCTGATAGTGATCTGATTGCTGTGGATAGGAGGTCGGATGAGGGAAGAGGGTGCAAAACAAGGTTGGAGGAAGGGGAAATATGAATAGGAAGGGAGTAGTATTGACATAAAGTTCTCCTAAGGTTGAGGTCCCCTATCATTGCAGGCTAAGTATGCCTCATAGCCATAAGTACCATGAGCAGTTGCACCACTAAGACCACAGTTCCAGTTCACAGAGGTTTTGACCTGCATGACTTCTGAGTACGATGGGTGACATATGAAAATGTTCCAAGTAATACGTATAAAGTTTAGCATGACATCCTCGTTGAATGGAGTGATTTTTAACCAAGACCATAAGTCATGATCATTAACTCCAATTTCATTTGGTAAGTAATTAATGTGTGAAAATTAAAGAGTAAAAGAGAGGCAAGAGTGGATATTGGACCACACGAAAATTACACTGCAGAGGTAGTAGTGGGGGGGACAACGACAAAGAAATGGTGGGCAAACTTATTTTGCATCGGTCTTCACTGTGGAAGACACTAGCAGAGCGTCAGGGGGCAGAAGGGAGTGTAGTTGCAGTTACTGATGAGGGTATGCTTGGGAAGCTGAAAGGTCTAAAGGTGGAGCTGAAAGGAGAAGGTAGGCCAAATGGACTACACTCCAGGGTTGTGTCTGTGATCAAAGTCACCAGAGAGATACTGAAGCTGGTGATATAGAAGCCCTTATTCGTCATAACAAGCAAGCATCATTCTGGAAACTCTCTCAGTAGAGGCTCACAACCTCAAAAATGCATCACATTTTTATACCCTTAAGATCAATAGGTGATGCCATACAGTTTCAATACTTACAATGACATCACTTACTTTAGTGGTTCCTTTGAATTGCATATCTACAGTGGGAGACGCATCTGAATGTTCAAATACCTTTACTATTTCCCTGAATTTATTTACAACGGTGCAAATTACTTAACCCCATAGTTGACTGGTTTGATGCAAGCAAGTTAATACAACCCAATTGTTTTAATGATTGGCTAATGCATATGCAAACATATCAGTGTTACAATTTTGCAAATCAAATCTCTTAGTCTGTGGGCTTTTAACTTTAGTTTACTGAAAGCAATTTACAATAAAATTGGTTACAATGGTTCTTGCTTGAAATAATATCTGCTATATTCACATAACTGCAAAATACCCCCTAAAACCCAGGGTTCTAAAAGAGATAGCTCACTGAGAAAGTGGAGGTATTAGTAACAACCTTTCAAGAATCACTAGATTCAAAAAATCAAAAATCAGAGGTAAGGGTCTTGGGAGTACTTGTGCAGGATTCCCTAAAGGTTAACTTGCAGGTTGAGCTACTGGTGAGGAAGGCAAATGTGATGTTAGCATTCATTTTGAGAGATCTAGAATATAAAAGCAAAGATGTAATGCTGAGGCTTTACAAAGTTCTTTAGCCAGTTCTTTGGCTAATTTCTTTAGCCAGAGGGTAACAAATCTGTGGAATTCATTGCCACAGGCATCTGTGGAGGCCAAGTCACTGAGTATATTTAAAGCGGAAGTTGATAGGTTCTTGATTTGTAAAGGTGTCAAAGGTTACAGGGAGAAGAATGGGGTTGAGAGAAATTATAAATCCTGATTCATAATGTAATAGTGCAGCAGATTTGATGGGGTATTTGGCCTAATTCTGCTCCTATGGCTTATGGAGTGTTGTGTACATGACAACAGCCTCACATGCTGCAACATTAGAAGAGGATGAATTGTGAACAAGTTCAAATTCCAAATTTTAGGATGGAAAATGAACAAATTATGTACACAATATGCTCAGAATTTCATTTTCTGCACTACCACTGTATAAAAAATGGGAACAGCTTCTAAACTAAGAATTAATAAAACGTCTACAGCATCAAAGTCAGCTAGATGGCCTTTTGAGTTTGATGCTGGTGCTGCTCATCTGCTTCCATTCCCCATGGACTTTTTTTTTATTTTCAGAAAATGATTACCACCACTGACTTTTATTTTCATTTTCCAGCACCCACAGCATTTGCATTTCTTTGTCACCTCATCTCAACAGGAAAACATTTTATGTTCCTGTCTGAAAGCTTCAGCCTGTGCATAGGGTCTAACTACCCATTACAGGAAATACTTACAGTCTAGTGGTTAAAGGTTGCAAAGGCAGACAAGAATTGGTGCAGCTACAAACGGTCAAAATGATGGATATATCACAGCTGTATGTTTAAGATCAGCTACTAGAAAGGGACGATGTTTCTGTGCGGTAAAACATTGCAAGATATCTTGGTATGTCATACTCAGAAAGACATCAAAACAAAACCACCGTCACTTCTGAATTTATGGGAACTGCAAGTATTGGGATGGTGGAGATAAAAGTATATTTGCTTTAATTTCTCTCCACTGCTAAAATAAACATAATGAAAGTCCCTTGCAGACAGCTTCGGACATATTGTATGGAAGTCCTCCTGACTCCCATGGGTCTGCATGGTAGTAAAATGGTTAATGCCATGCTTTACAGCGCCAGTTCTAAAACCAGGATTTAATTCCCACTACTGCCTTTACGGAGTCTGCACGTTATCCCTATGTCCATGTGAGTTTCCTTCAGTTGCTCCAGTTTCCTCCCACATTCCAGAAGATGCACGATTAGGGTTAGTGAGGTGTGGGTATGCGAGGTAGGTGACAGAAGTATGGCGACACTTGCAGGCATCCCAAAACAATCCTTGCCAAATTGATTAGATGCAAATGACACATTTCACTGTCTGTTTTGATATACACTTGGCAATTAAAGTTAATCAATTTTCATCAAATCCTGTTGCTGCTTTCACTAAATAAGCCGGGGTCACTGTGCCTGCCAGTGAGAGCACTTTGAATTTGGTGGATGTATATAAAAATAAGTGTGTGAACAGAACAACAACGACATGGATTTCCTGCATCAGCATTTCTAGAGGCTGTTGTGCAGTGTTCCAGAAATTGACCTTTGTTAGCACTCCCCAGTAAAAATATTGCTGAGTTCTTCATATGACAGGGTAATATCTGGCCAATATGCACTATTTCTATATTGGACAGAAAATGCAATTATGCAAGGTTTGTAGATTATCTAATTTCTCCTTGTGTGTTTAGTCTCATGTGACTTACAGTTCTCCCATTTCAAATGTTGCAAGTCCTCTAATTAGGCTACTTTGAAATATATATACAGTTCTCAGTCTGAATATGGCCAACTTGGATAATTACTGTCCGTCCCATGACAGATTGCTCACAAATTTTTCTCTATTTAGGTTCAGATTTGCAATTAGATGCTTGAAATTTGGAACATCCGAATTGCTGAAAATACTGTACAGCATTTAGCATTGGAAATGAGAAAGCTCCTGATGTCTTAAAACTTTATTAATTCTTCAAAATCAAAGTCAAAGTCAAATTTATTCTCATGTACACAAGTACATGTATGTGCAGATGCAATAAAAAACTTAACTGCAGCAGCATCAGAGGCACACACAGCATCATTCACAAAAATACCTATAGATTAAACATACAAGAAGGAACACAGATGGAACAAAAAGAAACAATTCTTAATGAGCAATCCCGTTAAAGGCACAAGTTTTGATCACAGAATTTTATTCGTATTCTCTGAAATTGAGAAATTACCTGGACTTGAATTTATAATTTCAGGTTGGTATTGTGGAAGATTATGTTGCTAAATACTTTCTGCATAAGTAAGACCATAGGATTGTAAGATAAAGGAGCAGAATTAGGCCACTTGGCCCATCAAGTCTGCTCCACCATTCCATAATGGCAGATTTATTATCCCTCTTAACTCCATTCTTCTGGCTTCTCCCGGTAACTTTTGATGTCCTGACAAACAAAGAACCTATCAACGACTTGCTCAATGACTTAGCCTCCACAGCCATCTGTAGCAATGCATTCCATTAATTCACCACTATCTGGTTTAGACTGTACTCAATCCATCTCTTCCGCCCACCCTCGGTCTCAGTATGGCTCTCATCTAACTATTCACAGTCACGTGACTCACAGTGACACTGGGGACACAGTACCACAGCTATCTCTTGAAAGGATCAGGCAGCAACTGGCATACATGGTGCAGGCTGAAGCTGTGTCACCATCTCTGTCCCGATGCCTTTTGGCAACTCATTATAATGAAAGATTTTTAAGAAATTGATTTCAGCAACTAACATTTTAAATTGAAAGTAATGAATTTATTTAAACTGCAATATACTATTGTCAATTAGAAATGTGTATAAAAATTAATATAAAAATAAGATAAATTTTTAATTAAGATTGATGATTTCCTTCAAATGAGAATTATGAAATGGAGGGGGCCAGATATGGAGTATAATCAGTTGATTATAGAATGCCCCATGGACTTGCTAAGCCCAAGGATTGGGGAAGAGGTCAGATGTGCACACATCTGGACCCCTTCAGTTCGCCTACCGACACAACCAATCAACAGACGATGCCATAGCTACAGCACTACACCTCTCTCACCTGGAGAAGAGGGATGCTTATGTGAGAATGCTGTACTACGGTTCAGCATTTAACACCATAATTCCCCCCAGGCTCAACAAGAAGATCACCAACCACAGGCCAAGATAGAATGGATATGGATATTTCCTAGAATGAGTGAGTCCAGGACCAGAGGGCACAGCCTCTGAATAGAATGACATCCATTTTGAACAGAGTTAAGGTGGAATTTCTTTAGCCAGATAGCCAGAGGCTTTTTCCCAGAGCCGAAATGGCTAAAACAAGGGGGCATAGCTTTAAGGTGCTTGGAAATGGGTACCGAGGGGATGTCAGGGGTAAGTTATTCACACAGAGAGTGGTGGGTGCATGAAATGCGCTGCTGATGATGGTTGTGGAAGCGGATACAATAGGGTCTTTTAAGAGCCTCTTAGATAGGTACACGGAGCTTAGAAAAATAGAGGACTATGTGCTAGGGAAATTCTAGGCAGTTTCTAGATAGATTATATGGTTGGCACAACATTGTGACCGAAGGGCCTGTAATGTGCTGTAGATTTCTATGTGCTATGTTCTATGTTACCTTCATATTTCATCTTTTCTCTCCTTATGACTTTTTTAATTGCTTTCTGTTGGTTTTTAGAAGCTTTCCAATCCTTTAACTTCCCACTAATTTTTACTCTATTATATGCCCTCTCGTTTGCTTTTATGCTGTCTTTGACTTCCCTTGTCAGACATGACTGCCTCATTCTCCCTTTAGAATACTTCTTCACCTTTGGGTTGTATCTATCCTGCACCTTCTGAATTGTCCCCAGAAACACTAGCCATTACTGTTCTGCCATCATCCCTATAACGTACCCTTCCAGTCAACTTTAGCCAATCAACTATTCTGCTAAGTTGCTTCACACTTCTCACTGTCCCATGCTGTTAAACGATCTCCATTTCCTCCAATAAAATGTCATAAGATGTCCTTAGACACTGTTGCAGGTAATGATGTAATTCTTGAAGTATTATCATCATTACAAAATCAATAATGTGGCAGATAATATTTTATAGGAGGCTCTTACAAGAGATAATATAATTAACAGCTAATTTTGCTTTGAGATACTGCTTAAGCTGCTTAACTGATAAATATTGATGAGGATATAGAGTCAAAGAGTCAGAGTAATGTGGCATGGAAGCAAGCCCTTCAGTGCAACAGGTCCATGGTGACCACTGCATCCTCCCTGCTCGAATCAGCTGCCCGTGTTCAGCCCATAACCCTCCAAGCCCTCAGTATAATTCACCTTCTTCTCTTGCAAATAGCATCCTATGATTACTCGAGTTTCTCCTAGCGGAAGGAAGAAACATTGTTGTCATACCTTGGCTAAATACAACAGGCCATCCAACAGTGCAGCAGTCTCACTATATCTAGGAATGTCATTAACAAACTAGGACTTGAGCCAGTCTGCAGATATAGTGATAATATTGCCTAAGATCACAAATAGTTGACTCTGTGTGATGGTATATTGATGCTCATCATTCAAGTTAATACTGAAAATAAGGAAGAATGGTGGTTTTAATAGCTTAAACCTGGGCTGAATCTGCAACAGTCTGAAGTGGGTATAGGGGCAATTGGTTTTCCTGGTAACATGGTGAAAAGTATGCGATAAAGCATATGCTAGTGAGGTTTAGGTATAAGCTCCATGTTTATACCTAAAAGAATGCCAGGGGAATAGGTCTGGTGGGGAAGTTGTCAGGAAATGTAGAGGAGGCTTGACCCAAATGCACTGCAGCAGAGATGATTTAGCAGTGAGCAATAATTTTAATAATAAACTGTAAAATCGCAAGCATGAGGGGCTACAAAACAAGAGAGAACAGATACCTAACACAACAAGGTAACTGAAGGCAAGGAGCAAATGGTTGAGTCTAGCTGTTTCGATGAGTGAACAAGGGTTATAGATGAGAGGTGGGTTTCAATAGGCTGCAGGTGATGAGTTGGAAATGAGTGACAGGTGACTAGTGCTGGCTGGGTGGAGACTAGGAGGTGCCTGCCTAATAGAGGTTGGTGGTAATTAGAGAAGACATCTGTGCCCATTATCCAAGGATCTAACTTCCCATGAGTGTGTTCAGGATGTAAGTGGGATATTTATAGGCTTACCAGTTACCAATGAGCCTCTTTCGTACGCACAAGTGTGAAGGATAGAGAAGGAGATTTATTAAAGCTGTCTAAAGCTCATGTATTATCGCTGTATGCATGAAATTGTGTGTTTCCTCAATCCTTTATGAACACTAAGTCTAAATAAAGCCAACTTCAAAAGTTTGAAATGGGAGTTGGCTATGTGGATTGGGAAACTACACTAAAAGGCACAGCAGTAAACAAATTATGGGTAGCATTTAGAGAAGTGATACATAGTTTCAATAGAGACATATCCTCTTAAGGTACAAAAAACCCAACATGAAAGCTACACTAAGAGAAATGATAAAAAATAAAAGGAAAAGACATAAATGTTGAGAGGAATGGCAGAAATCCTGAGGATTAGCAAAATTTCAGAATTCAGCAAAGGGCACAAATACTAGTAAGGGAAGGGTATACAAAAGGAATACAAAAGGAATCATGTAAAATGCATGTAAAAGAACATAAACATTTGCACAGAAATGTAAAGAGAAAATTACCAGTAAATATTAATGCAGGACCCATATAGACTGAGAGAGAAGAAATTATATTGGGTATAAATTGGCAGAGAAATTAAAGATTGTTCCTGGTTTCATGAAGAAAAAAACAAAAAATCTCATGAAAATTGTCATGTGATTGAGAGAAATTAACAGGACATGATGACATGCATCACAAGGTTTGACAGAGGTTGCTGTGGATATTGTGGCATTGCTATCAAAATTTAATAGCTTCAATAAGTTCTTAAGGAAGTAACAAATATAATCCCACTACTTAAATTCAAAAGCAGAGTGAAGTGGAGAACTACATGCCAGAATAGTGTTAGAGTCCATTGCAAAATATGTGATAACAGGACACTTTGTAAATATCAACAAGATAGATAAATTTAACATGATTTACAGAAAGGAAATGGTGGTTGATAAAAAAATTTAAGGATATATGTATCTAGTAGAAATGATAAGAACATTCAAACAGATGTAGTGTATTTGGGTTGTCAATAAATTACTACACAAAACAATATTAAACAAAATTAAAACACATGGAATTGGGGTTAATACAATGGTGTGGTCTGAAGATTGGTCAATAGGCAGAGAAAATAGAATTGGAATAAGACACAAGGTATTCTGCAGATCTGGAAATTTTAAGCAATAGACACAAAATGTGGAGGCAATAGTAATGATCTTTCAAAAATCACTAGATTCTAGAATGGTTCCAGAGCACTGAAAAATTGCAAAGGGAGGAAGGCAGAAAAGAGGACAATATAGGACAGTTAGCTTGGCTTCAGTGTAGGGAAGATGTTGGAGTCTATTTTTCTTTGAGGAAATAACAGGCAGGAGAGTCAATGGATGTTGTTTACATGGATTGTCAGAAGGCCTTTGACAAGTTGCCGCACATGAGGCTGCTAAACAAGAGCCCATGGTATTACAGAAAAGATATCAGCATGGATAGAAGATTGGCTGATTGGCAGGAGGCAAAGAGTGGGAATAAAGGGCACCATTTCTGTTTGGCTGCTGGTGATTCTTTTCACGTTATATGTCAACAATTTGGATGATGGAATTGATTACTTTGTGGTGACCCTTTCAGACAATACAAATATAAATAGAGGAGCAGGTAATGTTGAGGAAGCAGGGATCAGCAGAAGCACTGAGGTAGATTGGGAGAAGGACAAAAAATTGGCAGATGGAATATAGTGCAGGGAAGTGTACGGTTTGGTAGACGTTTTTCCAAGCAGGCAGAAAATTCAAAACTCAGAGGTACAAAGGGACTTGGGAGTCTTCATGCAGGATTCCTAAAAGTTAACTTGCAAGTTGAATCGGTGGTGTAGAAGACAAGTGCATTGTTAGCATTCATTTCGAGAGGACGAAAATACAAAGCAGGGACGTAATGCTGAGGCTTTATAAGGCATTGGTCAGATCACACTTGGAGTGTTTTGAGCAGTTTTTGGTCTCTTATCTAATAAAAGATGTGCTGGCATTGGAGAGAGTCCAGAGGAGGTTAATGCTAATGATTCTGGGAATGAAAGGGCTGATATATGAGGAGAATGTGATAGCTCTGGGCCTGTACTTGCTGGAGTTTAGAAGAATGAGGGGGATCACATTGAAACCTATTGAATATTGAAAGGCCAAGAGAGAGTGAATGTGGAGAGGATGTTTCCTATAGTGGAGGTGTCTAGGATTAGAGGACATATCCTTAGAATTGAGGGACATCCATTTGGAACAGAGATGAGGAGTAATTTCTTGAGCCAGAAGGTAATGAATCTGTTCGATTCATTGGGACAGACTGCTGTTGACACCGAGTCATTGGGTACATTTAGGACAAAGGTTGATAGTTTCTTGATTAGTCTGGATGTAAAAGGTTATAGAGAGAAGGCAAGAGAATGGGGTTGAGAGGGACAATAAATCAGCCATGATGGAATGGCGGAGCTGACTTGATGGGCTGAATAGCATACTTTTACTCCTGTGTCTTATGGTCTTTTGGTCTTAAATTGCTGGAAGATCTCAGCAGGTCAGGTAGCATCTATGGAAAAGACCAGTCGAAGCTTCGGGCCAAGATCCTTCATCAGAGGGAAAGGAGTACAAGCTGGCAGGTCATAACCAAGAGAAAATCTGCAGATGCTGAAAATCCAAGCAACACACACAAAATGCTGTAGGAACTCAGCGGGTCAGGCAGCACCCATGGGAAAGAGTACTGTTGACGTTTCGGGATGAGACCCTTCATCAGGACTGTACTCTTTCCCATAGATGCTGCCTGTACTGCTGAGTTCCTCCAGCATCATGTGTGTGTTACAAGCTGGCAGGTGATCAGTTTGACCACATGAGGAAAAGGTGAGTGGGTGGGGGTCGGGTGATGCTGTGAGAAACTGGAAGTGAGAAGGTGGAAGAGATAGAGGGCTGAGGAAGGAGGAATTCAGTAGGAGAAGACAGTGTAGTAAAGGGAAGTTGATGGGGAACTGAAGGGAGGTGATGGGCAGGGCATGAGTGCTGGGAAAGAGAAAAATGAGAGGGCCACCAGAATGAGGGAAAAAATACAAAAAATGGGGAAAGGGAAAAAAAGAGGAGAGTGGTTTCCAGAAGTTAGAGAAATTGATGTTCATATCATCAGGTTGGAGGCTGTGTTTGGCTCAATTGTGGCAATAAAGGAGGCCATGAACAGTCACGTTGGTGGGCAACTGGGAAGTTGAATTGAAGTGAATGGCAACTGCCTTTTATGACAGACAGGGTGAAGGTGCTCAATAAAGCATCTTCACGAACCAATCATTTTCAGGTTGTAATTCCGTGATGATAGGGGTGCAACAGGGAGCAGTGCTGGGACCATCCATACAAGTGACTTGGGTGACGGAACCAAGTGGTAGCGTATTCAAGTTTGCTGATGATACTAAATTAATTGAAATCTGTTGGTGTTCAGAGGTGTCTGTTTATCAGGTTCAGCAATGAATTAGAAAGGCAAATTATATAATGGCTTTTATTGTAACAAGGTAAGTACAAGAATAAAGGTGCCTTATTGCATAATGCTGGGTCCAGCCGAGACTTGACTCAGAATACCATGCACGGGTCTGGTCTCCCTTCATAAGGAAGTCTTGTTACAATAAAGGGAGAGCAATGAAGATTCACTTGACAGGTTCTTGAGATGGCAATTTGTTCTGTAAGGAGAGATTAAGTCAGGGGTCGGCAACCTTTACCACTGAAAGAGCCATTTGGACCCGTTTCCCACAGAAAAGAAAACACTGGGAGCCACAAAACCCGTTTGACATTTAAAATGAAATAGCACTGCATACAACGTTTTTTTTTTGCCTTTATGCTATGTATAAACAAACTATAATGTGTTGCATTTATGAAATCGATGAACTCCTGCAGAGAAAACGAAATTACATTTCTGCATGCAACAAAAACATTTTGAACTCTGAAAAAAAGATGTTGGGTTGAAGGTTACTTTTAAGTAAAATACTCAATGTCTATTTGAGTCCTTCTTGTATTTATGAAAAACGCTGAACTTAAATTGTCCGCCAGCAGCAAACCATTTTTTCTCTCATCTCCATCCGGATATTTTTGAGCAAAGGCTGCGTGTTTATTCTGGAAATGTCTTGCGACATTTGACTTTTTGTTGTTTGCTTGTTTCTCATTACATTTTAAGCATACCAGTAAATCAGTCTCGTCAGCAGTAAAAGCAAATGAATCTGCCCACGTATCATTAAACGTTCTGTTTTCTTCAGTCACTTTTCTTTTTTTAGAATTCTCCATAGTTAGCCCACCTTGGATCGAAAAATTAAAGAAATCGAGCACTGGCGGGTGTCAGGCATTGGCAGTTGTGACGTATATCAATAGCGACTAAAAACACGTTTTATTTAGATTGTACAAGATCACCATAATCTTCAAATTTAGAATTACATTTCAAAAACTAACAAATTAACATAAAATACATTTTAATTAAATACTCATCATTTATTTTCCAAAGCCACAGGGAGCCGCAGCACTGAGATGAAAGAGGCGCATGCGGCTCCGGAGCCGCGGGTTGCCGACCCCTGGATTAAGTACATCGGCCTCAATTCTCTTGAGCTTAGAAGAAAAAGAGTTATTCTTATTGAAATATACAGAATTCTTACTGGACTTCACAGGATTTATGCAAGGATGATGTTTTTCTTGGCTGGGGTATCAGAGTCCCAAAATAAGAAGTTAACCATTCAGAACTAAAGTGAGAAGAAATGTCTTCACCCAGAGGGTAGTGAATCTTTAGAATTCTCTAACCAGAAAAGCCTGTGGAGGTTCAGTTACTGAGGATATTCAAGATAAAAACTAATAGTGTTTTTGATACTAAGGGATCAAGGGAGATGAGGTTAGTTCACAAAAATGCTGAGGTTAAAATCTCAGCCAGGATCTTATTGAATGCTAGAGGGGGATAAGTGGCTCCTGATTTAGGTTCATTAGAAAGGAAGTAGGAAGAAGTAAATCAGAAATTGACCTGAATGGCACCAAGGATGAGAATGAAAAAGTGAGATGAGATTTGACAGGTATGCGCCATAACACGATGTGGCTAGTCAAAACAAACAGATTTTTATCCTAATATTAGCTAAAGGGAACTGATTTAGGGAGGATAGCAAAAGAACCAGAGACAACCTGAGGTAAAAGTTCTTCAAAAAATGAGCAGTTAGGATTTAAACTTAATTGACTGTGATGAAAATGAATGCACTATTGGATAAATAACTGAAGGAAATGTAAGGTAGATGTATGGGAAAAGTGTTGGAATTGGGGCAACCGGAATTGCTCCTTAGCAGAATAGGAACAGGTTTGATAGGCCGAATAGACTCCCACGGCAATGTTCTCCTCTGTGACTTTACTCTGTGGTTGTGATTGGGACCTCACTGTACACCATTTATTGGTATAACACAACCAAACTCTGCAAAGTCTACAAAGCTCATTTGAAAATCTGACAGGATGTGGCTGTGGGAACCTGAGACGACAGTGCAGAGAAGTGGAGGTGTTGAGAGTATTGAATTGCCTGAGGTTATTGTCGCTGACATTTTAAGATTCATCTAGTTAGAATTTTGGCTTGAAACTATAACTGAATCCATGATTTTGGGTTAACAACACCATGCATCCATAAATCGTATTTTTTTTAAATATTGACAATCTTCCATGATGTTTCAAAGTGGGAATGAAACCACTAATTTCCAAGTGGATTGCTTGAGGACATATTTATTTCCTGGTGAAGTTATAATGGGAATATTCTTCCTTCCTATCGGAGCCAAAGTTTGGCTTCGGCTAATTTGCCAAAATGGTACTATCTCTGGATAACTAAACAGAGGATGACTTTTTAATGGTTAACACTTTACTTTATGCTCATAATAAAAAGTAAATGTTTTAAAAACAAGAAATCCTCTTTGTAAGTCAACCTTAAGTTGAAATCAGAAAACAGTATACAGTAAAGCTTCAATAATCCTGTTTGGAATTCTTAATGATCAAAAACTGTGACGCTGTGGCCATTACCAAGATTCGGCTGTCACAAGGGCAGAAGTGGCTGTTTGATGTTCTGGCTTTAGATGTTTCAAAAGGGACATGGAGGGAGGTAAAAGTGGGTGGGGGGGGTGGCACTGTTCATCAGTAAGAGTATCACAACTGCTGAAAGGGGGGACATCATGGAGGGATCATCTATTGTGTCAGTGCAGGTGGAAGTCAGCAACAGTTCAAAGTTGAAGTTCAAAGAAAATTTATTGTCAAAGTACATGTATGTCAACATACATAACCCTGAAATTTGTTAGCTTGCAGGCATCTTCAATATATCTATCATAGAATAATAACCAAAACACATCATCACATTTGATTTGGCCGATGACAGTGGTGTCGTCAGCAAACTTGAATATGGCACTGGAGCTGTGCTTAGCCTCACAGTCATAAGTGTAAAGCAAGTAGAGCAGGGGGCTTAAGTACACAGTTCTGTGGTGCACCTGCCCTGATGGAGATTATGAAGGAGATGTTCTTGCCAAACTGAACTGACTGGAGTCTGCAAGTGAGGAAATCGAGGATCCAATTGCATAGCAAGGTATTGATGCCCAGGTCTTGATGTTTATTGATTAGTTTTGAGGGGATAATAGCATTGAATGCTGAGCTGTAGTCAATGAAGACCATCCTGATGGATGTATCTTTGCTGTCCAGATGTTCCAGGGTTGAGTAAAGAGCCAAAGAGATGGCATCTGCTGTCGACCTGTTGCACCGGTAGACAATTTGGAGCAGATCCAAGTCACATCTCAGGAAGAGTTGATAAGTTTCATCACCAACCTCTCAAAACACTTTATCACTGTGGGCATAAGTGCTACTAGATGATAGTCATTGAGGCAGGTTACCACGTTCTTCTTAGGCACCATTATAACTGAAGCAAGCTTGAAGCAGTTGGGTAACTCAGATTGCTGAAGAGAGAGGTTAAAGATGTCAGTGAACACTCCAGCCAGTTGATCAGCACAGGTCTTTATTACTTGGTCAGGTATGTCATCTGGGACCAGATGCTTTCCGTGGATTCACCCTCATGTAGGATGCTCTCACATCGACCTCAGAGACTGAAATCACATGGTCATCAGGGGGTTGTGGGAGATTGTGATGGTTCCTCCATTTTTGACAGTCAAAGTGAGCATTAAAGGCATTGAGCTCATCTGGAAGTGAAATCCTGTTGTCACCTATGCCACTTGGTTTTATTTTATAAGGCGTAATGGCAATCAAGCCCTGCCACAGCTGTTGAGCATTCTTTGTTGATTCAAGGCTTGCCATTTTGCCCGTGAGATGGCTTTCTGGAGATTGTACCTGGACCTCTTGTTTCTTACTTGGTCACCAGACTTGAATGACTCTGATCTGGCCCTCAGCAAGCTGTGGATCTCCTGGTTCAAAGGTTTGAAAGGTGCATTTATTGTCAGGGAAATTCTTTTTTTTTTCATTCAGGTCTTCTGGTTGGGAAAGACTCTGAATGACTTTGTGGGGACACACTTGTCTAAAACTGGTTTTATAAAGTCCGTGACAACAGTGGTGTATTCATTCAGATCCATAGATGAGTCCTCGAACACGGCTCTGTCCACTGATTCACAGCTGCTCCTCTGACTCCAGCGACCACCCCTTTCTTGTCCTAACTTCTGGAGCTTTTCTCTTTGGCCTCTACCTGATTATAGGTAGGAGGAGGACAGCCAAGTGATCAGATTTACCGAAATGCGGTCTGAGCATGGAACAGTAGGCATTCCTTATCTTAGCATAACAGTGGTCTAGTATGTTGGGACCTCTAATGCTACAGGTTATGGTAATTGGGCAGGTTGAAGTCTGGCTGAAGTCATCAACTTTGATTTGAAATGCATCAGGATGGATTGTTTCTTGTTCGGAGTTGGCATTTTGTAGTCTCTGAAGCACTTGAATTTAGTTGACCATCCTTGATATAGAAAGGGAGCAAACAGTCTAATGGGGCTATTTTGTAACAACCAAGATGCTGAAGAACAGATTGGGAAGCAGATTTTGGGAAGGTGAAAAAATAACATGTTTATTGTCATGGGTGACTTCAACTTCCATAATATTGATTGGTGCCTCCTTAGTACAAAAGTTTAGATGCAGCAGAATATCCAGGAAGGATGCCTGGCACAGTATGTTGAGAAGCCAACTCAAGGGGAGACCATGATGAACCTGGTCAGCTGACAGATCTCTTGATGTGCAAGCATTTTGTACCTTTACTATAGCCTTGACCAAGGATAGGAGCAGACAATATGGTAGAGTATTTATTTTTGGGAAGGTTAATTTTGTTGGTATTAGACAGGAACTTGAGATTATAACATGGGATCAAATGTTCTCAGAGAAATACAAAACAGAAATGTGGAGGTTGTTTAGGAAGCACTTGCATGGGTTACGGATAGGTTCATCCCACTGAAACAAGGAAAGGAACCATGGCGAACAAGAGATCATGGATATTTAGTCAAGAGGATAAAAGCATACCTAAGGTTTCAAAAATAAAAATCAGTCAGGGCTCTTGAGAATTATAAGGTTAGCTAAGAATGAGCCTACAAAGGACTTAGATGAGCTACACACAAAAAATGCTCAAGGAACTCAACAGGTCAGGCAGCCTCTATGGAAAATAGCAAATAGTCAATGTTTTGGGCCAAGACCCTTCTTCAGGACTGGAAAGGAAGAGGGAAGATGCCAGAATAAAATGGAGGGGGTGGGGAAGGAAGACCTGCTAGAAGATAGGTGAATCCAGGTGGGTAGGAAAGGTAAAGGGCTGGAGAAGGAGGACTCTAATAGGAGAGGGGAATGAGTTATGGGAGAAAGGGAAGAAGGAGGGGCACCATGGGGAAGTGATAGGCAAGTGAGGGGAAACAATGGGAGGCTGGAGTGGAGAATAGAAGAGGAACAAAAAAAAATACTGGAAGGGGAAATCAATGTTCATGCCATCATCTTGGAAGCTACCTAAACAGAATACAAGGTATTGCTCCTCCAACCGGAGAGTGACCTCTTTGTGACAAAAGAGGAGGCCGTGGGCCAACATATCAGAACAGGAATGGGCTTGAAAAGGACATGAGAACTCCTCAGTGAGTAGGATTAGCAAAAATGCCAAGTGAAGACCAGGAGGATGACTAGACCGAGGGTAGAACTGCTTAGGGATAAAGGGGAAACATATGCCTGGAGGTGGAGAAAGTAGTAGAGGTCATTAATGAATACTTTGCCTCAGAGTTCACCAGTGAGAGAGACCTTAACAAATGTGAGGTCAGCATGGAACAGACTAATGTCCTGGAGCCTGTGGTGAGTAAGAAAGAAGCAATGTTGGAGTTTTGGTAAATATTAGGATAGATAAGATCCCAGCTGGTGGTGTACTGGCATCCACATCAGATTTTGAGGCGAGTGGTCCCAGGTTTGAATCCAGCTCCTTGCATGCTTTCCATCTGTGCTGCATTGAGCATGGAGCTAGCAACTCGAGTTAATAAAAAACAGACAAAAGTACGAAAGAAATGGCAAGGTTGCCACCCGATGTGCCACAACAACAGATAAAGTTCAGCAATAACAGATAAGTCCCTGGGGCCGGACAGAATATACCCCAGATTATGATGGAAAGTGAGGGAAGAGACTGCTGGGGTGTTGACAATGATTTTTGCGTCCTTCCTGACCACAGGAGTTGTCCATGTGATTGGTGGATGGGAAGTGTTGTTCCATTGTTTATGAATAGGGATAATCCTAGGATAATCTGCTCTGCCGGAAGTAAATTCCTTGTATGTGCACAGGTACTTGGCGATTAAAGTCTGATTCTGATTCTGATTCTGATTATAGACTAGCACTGAGTCTTGCATCAATGGTGGGTAAACTAATGAAAGGGTTCTGAGAGACAGGATTTATGAGCATTTGGAGAAGCATAGTCTTATTAGAGATAGTCAACATGGCTTTCTGAGTGGCAGGTTGTGCCTCATGAGCATGATTGTGTTTTTCGAGGAGGTAACAAAGCACCCCTGTAACCTTTGACCCCCTTACTAATCAACAACAAATCAGCCTCTGTTTTAAATATACCCATTGACTTAGCCTCCACAGCTGTCTGTGGCAATGAAAGGTCACACAACATCAAAGTTGAAAGATCAAAGTAAATTTGTTATCAAAGCACAGATAATGTCACCATATACTACCCTGAGATTTGTTTTCTTGCAAGCATACTGAGTAAATCCAAGAAACACAATGGAATTAATGAAAGACCACACCTAACAGGATGGAAAAACAACCAACGTGCAAATGACAACAAACTATGCAAATATGAAAGTAAAAATAATATTAATAATAAATAAATAAGCAACAAATATCAAGTATATGGGATGGAGAGTCCTTGAAGATGAGTCCATAGGTTGTGGGAACAGTTCAGTGATAGGGTGAGTGAAGTTATCCCCGTTGGTTCAAGAGCCTGATGGTTGGTGGGTAATAATTGTCTCTGAACTTGGTAGTGCAGTTCCAGAGTCTCCATCAGTGTGAAGAGAGCAAGGCCTGGATGGTGGGGTCCTTGATGATGGATGCTGCTTTCCTGCGACAATGTTCCATACAGATGTGTGTCAAAATTTTAGATGTCATGCCAAATCTTTGCAAGCTTCTAAGGAATTAGAGGCCCTGCCATGCTTTCTTTGTAACGTTGAACATCGTGGGCCAAATGGCCCATTCAGAGTGGTTCTGTTCTTTGTTTTATGTTCTTTGTAATCAGATTAGTTCATTGTCCAAAATGTGGGCCCAGGGACCCATAGAACAAGCTTAGAGCATAGCCAGAGTTGGCATCCAGAATGCAACCTGGGCTGGGGATAGGACTGTGGGCTGAGAATATGACTGGAGTTGAATTATGGGTCAGGATGCTAGGAGTCCTGAATGTGGGGAGCTTTGCAGCTAATGCTGGGGTCCAGAGTACTTGTATATTTCCAGCTTCCTTTAAACTCACTGGGTTCAGTAGAAAATACATTATACTACATAACATGTAAAAACAAAGAGAAATAAAAGTATGATTGTGTATAATAAGAGTAACATGCAATAGTCCAGAAAATCTGCTGATCTGGTACTCATGGGTATCCAGTTATTGGAGTTTTACTGTAAATCAAAATGTGCAAGAATTGAATATACAGTACTAACATTTAAATTTGTGGAAAATGGTATCTCTACTCAATATCTAGTGTCTGGGGATATTGTTTAGGGAAAGAACATTTAACTGCAGATAAAGAAATTCCTGATGGTATCCATCTAATAGCCTTAGCATTCAATGTTGGTATGGACTTACTGGGTTGTTTCAATACTGTATGTTCTGTCTAACATGGCAGACGTCACATCTCCAGACTGAACTGTCCACATTGTCCTTGTGTTAAATGTTCGGAAAATTGGAGGCAGAATTTTTAGCCCATGTCCATTAGACCCAAGGAGAATTATTATCTGGTTCTAACTAATCATTTTGGTGCAATCTTGACCTGAAATGTCAGCTATCCTTTTGTCTCCACAGATGCTGGCAACATTTTGTTTTTTAGCTCCAGACTTTAGTATCTGCAGTCTCCTCTGTCTCCAGAATAATTTCTCTTTTTCACTTATTATTTCAGTCATGAGAAGCTATGTATGTTGTTGTTGAATGTTATGTCTATTTCCTATCTTCTTTTGTCAATCACTTAAAGGGCAAGCATAATTGGCAAATACAAAAGTTTTGATCTAATTTACACAGAAATTTTACTGTATATTGTTTTCTAATAAGAATGAATTATGGAAACTGAATCTCATTGAGAGTGTCCACACTTAATTGGGAGGACCCACCAAATGTTGATTGAATATGATCTATGTAGCTTGTTTTATTCATGTTTAATTGGGTAAATACATTCATTTGACATTGCGGGGGAGAAATAAAGTTATCTTCTACTTAACTTATGAAAAATAAACTTTAACAAAGTTCAGTTTCGTTTAAAAAGAACATCTTTACCTCTTAAATGTAAATCTTACATAGTTTGTACAATTTTCTTCAATAACGTTTTGATTCAATTGAAACTGCACAGAAGAAAATTTCTGACATTACCTTTCTAAATAAACAATGCTTTTATATAAGGCGCTGCAATTTTTTTTCTGGTGCAAAGAATGCCCAGAATGCTTCTGATTGAAAGAGCTCAATAAATAGACAGAGACAGGGGAAAACCTCAACATTAAAACCTAAGCATTCACAGAAAGAAGGAAATGAAACAGTCTGACTGCAAAATGGCAGAAATTCAGAAGTTACTTCAAGACATCCCAGCAGATAAACAAGTTTTGGTGGAAAACTACACAAAACTCCAGCAAGTAGCAGAACATTGTGAAAGTAACTATGTAGAGGTATGTGAATTCATTTAATGTACTTGCAACAATGACTGTCTTAACTATAGCTGCAATACATTCTCAATAACATTGTTCAACTGCTCACTCATAATGATAGCTTACACTTCTGTGTCAACTTTGTGATATAGCCTGACCACTATGCAGTTCTCTGCAAAATATTACTACTCTACTCATTACAACACTTTTTATCACTACTGGTTCAATGTTTGAAATTCTGTTCTCACGTACTCTAAACTGACAAAATGCAAAGTAATATTTCAGGCAGATATTTGAAAGATAAAATCCGAATGAAAAATTGACAGTTATCTTTTCATTTATTTATTTAACAGCATCAGAAATTATTTACTCACTCATAGAATTAGAAGTGTATTTGTCAAGCTCTGCTATGAGAATTTTAAACAGTACTCATAGACTTGCGTACTAATCTGCCCTCCTTTGCACTGGAGTGCTGTGGGTGCAAGGCTGGCAGTAGAACACACTCCTAGTTTCCGTGAAGTTGTGTGCTCTGCATTTCAATACCTGCGGCTAATGAATGCACATGGCAATTTATTCAATGCTTATTGGATTATAGCAGTTGACAGAAGTGCCTAGAGTTTTAAAAGTTTGTGGATTAGGACAAAGTAAATCATTAAGTACTAAACGATTACTGCTGTCAGATTTGAAGTAATGATACTACATATAATAGTTAGATTGCATTACTGTATAAGTCATTTAAGACTAGTACTGGAATTGCTCTTTCAATATTCATATTTTAATGGCATCTTCTCCCATAGAAATATTTTTAAGAACCCAATGGGGCATAAATTATTGAAATTGTGGCCAAACACATAACTTCCTCACTTCTAACAATACTGTCAGGAAACTGAGGTTGCCAGAAAAATTTGAATTCATGTGTATAACAATGTAGAGCTAAGCTGGGAAACAGAGTTCTTCAAAATCTTGCATTAATTTTGAAATACTGCCTACATAATTTTTTTAAACAGACTTAGACGTGACAAGAGATGAACTTTTGCTGAGACCTTGAAAATCAGCATGAGAGCAGAAGTTATAAGCTGCCTTCCTCATTATTTCATTAACTTTTGGACGTCCCACTTTAGGATGAAAGTGGTAGAAATGCAAATGCTGATGTTTCTGGTACAAGTCAATCAAATGGGTGGTATTTTAGAACCAATGAAGTTAAAAAGCAGAATTTATTCATGACATTTAATTCCTCATACATTCTGGATGTGCTGCAGTTTTGGAAAAATAATTTTCATGTAATGGATAAGATTTTTCTTTTTGTTGATTTATTACACTGGAAAACAGTTTTTTTCCAAAACTGTTGCTTTCTAAGGATTTTTTTTTGTTTATGATAGACCACTTGAAGTTGAACACAAAAAAAAATCAGACTACTTGTATCATGTAGGAATTTGGTGGAACAAAAATTAACTTTTATTGAATAGAATATGTTTAATTGTATAACAGTGCTGATGCTTTGCAATAGTTCTTCTAAGTTAAAAAGGTTTTGTTGATGATTTTGATTTGTACTCGGTGTCTGAGGCTTCTCGCTTAAGTGTCCAACAATAATCAGCCGGCACTGATGAATTCCAGTTGCCCTGATACCGTTTCTCCATGACTGCAACGTCCTGGTGAAACCTTTCACTATGCTCGTCACTGACGGCACCAGTATTTGCAGGGAAGATGTCTAAATGGGAATGCAAATAATGAATCTTTAGTAACATGTTGCACTTTATGGTTTTGTATGCTTGAAGCATGTTGTCATCCAGCTGCGCATGGTTTGGTGCTCTATAGTTGCCAAGAAAATTTTCAACATCCTTGAATGTTTTCCATGCGATTTTCTCTGGTCGCACTAGAAGTTCTTTGAATTGCTTGTCATTGATGACCTGTTTGATTGGTGGACCAGCAACAATGCCTTCCTTTATCTTGACATCAATAAGTCTGGAGAATATCTGTCTCAAAAATTGAAATCCTTCATGGAAATTTATAGCTTCTCTAAAACCTCTCCTGCTATGCAGCATTTGCCTTCCAAAGCATGCCCAGGAAGTCCTGGACAAGATGGAAGGCTTTTCATCTTACATTGTGGGCACCATTTTATTTGACTTGAATTATGAATTGAAATAACAAATTTTGGTGATTTAAAAAAAAATGGTGCATGAAAGGGAAACTTCACAGTGATTTTTCATGGTCAGCAGCCCAAAACCCTTAAGGTACATCCAAAAGTAATCATAAAGTAAAATTTTTGTTATCCTATATCATTGGGTGCTAACTTTAATGTGATCAAAATACGAAATAGTAAAAAGAAATGATGAAAATACTCACCAGATCAAATGTGTAAGTGAAGCATGATTAATGTTTTGGATCAATGAACTTTCATTAGAACTAATTAAAATTGAAGACAGAGGTGCTGAGAAAGGAGGGGACATAAAGGATGGTCTGCGACAGGATAGATTGCAGGAGAAATCAAATGTTAGAAAGAGTGATAGTGCAAGGCCAAAAAATGTGGTAATAGAGCCGACAAAATAACAAAAGGTGTGTTCAGGGGTGGTATAATTCAAACAGCATCATTAACTTATTACATAATAAAACACTGAAATCTCAAATGAAAACAGGATTTGAAAAAGAAAATTTATTTTCAATATGAAGTATATATACCGAAGAAGAACACACTGCAAAGTTCTTTACATTCTTAATGTCATTTGGTCTATATGCTCAGTGTGTCGCTGGTTCTATACGCAATAGTGTTTGTATACCTTGCTTTCTGGTACATAGCACCATTGCCACTTATATAGCCTCCTGGGTGAGACATCTTCTATTTCTTTGAGGGGCTTTTCCATGTTACTCTGCAATGTCAAATAGTGGAAAGAGGCTACAGTCTGGTCCTTCCACATGGACCCTTTGCATTGGCTGAAACCATCTTCAGTGGATCCCTCAGCACTTAGTCTTGCTGGAATGCCCCTGTTGGGAACATTCCTTGACAGACATTGTAGGTCTAGAAGACCTATAATTTTTGGGTAGACCAAAGGGCATCTTTTATCGTATTGATGATCTTCCAGCAGCACTTGTCATCCATCTCTGTGTCACTGGGAACAGTCATAAATCAGGAAGTCTTTTATGCAGACTGAGTCTTTTTTGCAGTCTCTTATGCAAATGAACAGTGACCAGGACTCTTGCACCTTTCTTGAGATCCTCTGAGGAAGTCAACATTCTGTAAAGAGGTGGGCAGTTGGCTCCTCCCCATCACTGCTGTCCTGAAGACAGCGTGTGTTGGGAGTGAGATTCCACTGTACAGGAAGGATTTGACAAGGAGGGTTTCTCTCATGACCAGCCAAGTAAGGTTTTAGTGCTTGTTGGTCAGATCTGGTGATGAGGCTTTCAGCCAGATGGTTTGGACAGTTTACACAGGGAACCACCCCACAAAATCTGTTGAGTCTTTGTTCTGCAATACCTAGAGTATGCTTCATGTTGTTTATTGCCTGGTGGACTTGTGGACAAAAATATGTGTCCAGAAGAACTTTTCCATAGGTAATGCGGCAATGTCCAGCACCCACATACTTTGGTTCCAAATAAGCCTGATGCAGCCGCACAACGGGGGGGGGGGGGGTTCATCAGGGTGAGAATAATGCTGGGTATACCTTTGCTTCAACTGTGAATCTTTTGGAGGAAGAGCTATGAGCATGTCTCATCCTGGTTTACAGAACAGACTCTGGATCATAAGCCATTCCATCATGGCTGATTTATTATCTCCCTCAAGCCCATTCTCCTGTTTTCTCCCCATAACCTTTGACACCCTTACTAATCAAGAACCTATTAATACCCACTTTAATACCCAATGACTTGGCCTGCGCCATCAGAAGCAATGAACTCCACAAATTCACTACCCCCTAGCTAAAGAAATACTTCTTCATCTCTGTTCTAAATGGATGTCCCTGTATTCTGAGGGTGTGCCTTCTAGTCCTAGATTCACCCACTATAGGAAGTATCCTCTCCACATCTATTCTACCTAGGCCTTTCAATATTCAATAGATTTTGTTATGAGATCTCACTGAAACCTACTGGAATATGATCTTGTAAGAATTTGAGACACATAATGTGGTATGGCGTCTCTTTACGTCTCGGAACAACTCCCTTACATCCACACCACTTGATTGAAGAGGGAAAAGCTGCTACAAGTATGCCTAGAGTTAGCAGAATTCTCTCTAACTCTGTCTTACTTTCTGAACACCTTTCAGGGTGAAGAACCACTTGATGCTCTTCCTGGTTGCTTTCCACCAGTGCATCAGGGAGTCAAACTGGGGTTTCATGCTTTCCCAATCTTCATAGTCCCTTTTTAGTTCCTTGATGTTCTCTGGTGTCAGCAGCTTAGCATTCAATTTCTAGATTCCCCTGTCCACCTTCAGGTTTTCCTACAGGTGACAGGAAGCCCAGAGGAGGTTGTTGTCAGAGAAAAACATGCCATAACATTTGTGAATCTAACCGTGACTGCCTTTGATACAAAGAGGAAGTCGATTCTGGACTGTGATGAATCACCTGGTCATAATTAGGTGGTTGTAGTGTGCTTCATTTGCAGGGTTGCTGAAGGCATTGCACATCTTTGCATCTTTGTCTACTTCCATCACAGATGGAAATGACTGTCTGAAGATGTTGAGTTCAAATGAAGATACTCTGAACACAGTCACCATGTCTGTGTTGACTTTCTCCAATTTTGAGGAGACCAAATGAGATGATTGCTTTGATGTATCAAAATCATATAAATTATTTAGTTGTCAAACAACTGGGGACTGAATCATGAAAGGATCATCTTGATATTAATGTGATTTAAAGTTATATGTAGATGTTTGTTAGAGTTTAGAATGGCTGGCTTGTTCGTATTAATATGACTATCATTTGTTAATTATATAGCAGATTTAATCTGTACCCAGGCAGCTCAAATCCTTACAAATAAAATATTCTAATTTTGCATCTTTTTTGGTTTCCTATTGTGATATATTTTTAACAAGGACCAAGAATCCTGCTTGCAAACCAAACCCAGCAAGGGAAAAAGAAATGGAGTTATCAATAGCAAAGTTGTAATTTTTAGGCTTTCGAACTGGTATCAAGTTTCACATTCAATTGAAAACTTGATCTTGCCATTTCCTTTATATAGTGCCATATTTTTGGGAACTCTATTCTGTGGTGGAATTTAGAAGTTCAACCCAACATGATATTTAGTACCCTGTGTACGACACACATAGGTTACAGTGACATGATAAGCTTGTCTGAATATCACTGCACAAAACTGGGCAACATGTATGAGCCCATTGAAAGGCAAGGCCATGAGCAATGATGCTTTGAGTCAAATTGATCCAATCCAGATGTTTGAGACCTCTATTGATATGCTTGAAAGAGCCTGACCCTGCCTACATAACTACCTGGAATCCAAGATGTTTATCCTTTACCAGATATGTGCCTTCCTTAGGTTTTCATAGTTATTGATTGCCTACATCTCTGCTTGTCACTGCTGATATCCCCAGACATCCTAATTTATCTCCCTGTTACTCCTTCCTCCAAGTATCCTTGAACTAGCTGCTCACCCACAATCATCTTCCAGAACCGCTATGACCGTGTCAGAGCACTGACATGCACAACCAATCATCTCCAAGGTCAGCACCTCTTCCTTCACTGCCATCGTAAAGGATTCTCTGACTATCAGCTCCAGTGGGAACGTGCTGTATTAAAGTTTGGTTGTCCGCATTAATTACACTTCTCAAAAGAGATTCATGCAGCTCAATCCAAAGGACCTATTGGGCAGGAATTTGCAGCTTAGTTATTGGTTTTTCAGTGGTATACTTCATTCCAAAGTTATATGTGAATAAAATGATGAACTATTGAAATGTGTGGTGCATTACAAAACAGCTAAGCTTGAGTGAAACCACAAAAATGAGGTTTAAGTAATGGCTTGGTTTGCACATCACAACTCGCCAGTTCTGCAATATGCATCTTTCTTTAGTTTCCAGTTGGTTTTAATATACATTATGAGAATTACTGAACACCTTTTTTTAATATTGTTCCTATAGAAGTTCATTTTTGTAGGGAGAAATTGCCTTGTGGTGGCTTGTATTTTATACCAGAACAACTTGCCTTAACTATGTCATTATCAATAATAAATTATGCACTTTACACACTTTGACATATTGCTTAGCAGAAAATAATCCTATTCTAATTGTTTCATTTGAATATGAAAACGGATTACAAAATTAAATACATCTCTGAAAATTGCATTGTTGCTGCAGGAACTTAAAATAGGGTTGGAACACTGAACAGCTAAAAGGATTCTGTTATCTTGTTATATTTTAATGAACTCTTTCCTTTGTTACATTATATAACCTGTCATCATATTGCCAAAAATTGGAGAAATGCTTTAATTGTATGAGCCATTATAACAGCCGCTATTTACAATTGTAAACGGAATAAAAAAATTAAGAATTGGTTTACTGGATTTGCTCCATTCACAGTGTGTTAATTGTTAATTTTTGCATTGTGCACCAGGGATATATTTAAATGTGTTAAGCTGAAGCAAGAAGTGTAATAACAAAACTAATTTCAGCATTCTAAATCAATGTAATATACCTTTCCTACATACCTAATAGTGGTAATTTAAGGTAGTCAATAATTTCTTAAAGTGAACAGATAAGTCATGGGGAATAAAAGAATTGTTTTGGAGCAGTTCAGTTAGTTTTGGACACACAGTCCTCATCTTCTCCTACTTCTCAAAATGTTTTCAATTGCCTCACAAAAGCAGGCCCTTTGGCCCACTAAGTTTGAGCTGACCATTTTGAGCTGATCTTACTCTATTACACTTTCTTCTCCATTCTCATCAACTCCCCCCTAGATTCCACACACACGGGCAAGTTACAGTAGTCAACTAACTAGCATATCTATGGGATATGTGAGGAAACTGGAACAGCCCAAGGAAGTCCAGACCATGACAGAAAGATCTGCAAATTACACACAGACAGCAGCAGAGGTCAGCATTGAACCCAGGTCACAATGGCATCAGCTCCATGAGCTGCACCAATGGAGCCTCTTTTCCTGATTGAGGGATTGGATAAACAAACATTGTCGAGATGCACTGCTGCCAAATGTTTTGGTAGTTACACAAAACAAGCCTGGATAACTCACCCTCTTCCTTATATAACCACCACAACCAGCCACTTTCCCACCTCCTTCCCCCACCAGCCTATTGTCCAACCTGAATGGCCCTCACGGAATGACTTGAATTATAATGAGAACTGACAGACTATGAATTTAAGTACTCTATAGATGTACAAAAAGTTGTGATGAAAGTAATTTTATTTCAGTTTAAGGAACCAGAGATTCTATTATTGTAGAGGAGGCCATTTGGCCAATTATAGCTAAATGTGAAAACACTGATGTTTCAGCACTAAATTAAAATGTATCCCCCTATTCTATTTGCTCCCCATAACCTCTCTGCCTCAGAGAGAGAGAGAGAGAGAGATCTGTCTCAGCTATTATCCCCTGACTTCAAAGGCATTACCATCACCGAATTCCCTACTATCCATATCGTGGACCAAACCAGCCACTGGACACTAATTTGGGTAGCATGATAGCATAGCTGGTAACATAACACTATAACAGTGTTAGCAACCTGGGTTCAATTCCCACCACAATCTTAAGGAGTTTGTGCATTCTCCCCGTGACTGCGTAGGTTTCCTCCCACAGTCCAAAAACATACAGGTTAGTCGGTTAAATAGTCACATGGTTTAATTGGACAGCACAGGCTCATTGCGTCAGAGGGGCCTGTTACCGTGCTGTATTTTTAAATAAAAACGTAAAAGAATAAAATTATACACAATGTTACTAGAGCAGTTCAGAGGCTGGGAATTCTGTGGTGAATAACCCACCTCCTAATTCCTCAAAGCCTCTCCACCATCCACAAAGTTCAAGTGAGGCGTGTGCCACAGTACTCTCCACTTCCCTGAATGAATGCAGCTTCAACAACTCTTAAGAAGTTCAACACCACACAGAAGTCAGCAGCCTGCTTGATAAGCCTCCATCCACAATCACTCACTCCACTACTGATGCACAGTAGCAGTACCAGCTACAGGATGCACTGAAGCAACTCATCAAGACTCCTTCGAAGCACCTTCGAAACTCACAACCTCTACCAGCAAGGAGGAGGGCAGTAAAAGCATGGGGAATGCCACCACCCTTCCCAGACACACAGCAGCCTGACTTGGAAATTTATCTCAGTTCCTTCACCATTGTTGGTTCAAAATTTCTTCTTCTCCATGGATTGTCACCTTGTTGTGGTGGAGAAGCTTGTGTGGTTCTGCGATCCCGAGAGCGGTACCGTCTGGAGCTATGTTCCTGGTAGGGTCACCCATGGCAGTAAGGTCGAAGGTGAGGTCCCTGACAAAGAACAACAAAAATCCTGGAACTTCTTCCCTAACAATATTGTGGGTATACCTCAAGAACTGCAGTAACTCAAGAAGGCAGCTCATGACCACCTTCTAAAAGGCAATTAGGGAGGGGCAATTAAATGCCAACTCAGCTTATGAAACCACTATCCCTTGAACAAATTGTAAACAAAAAGCATCTTGAAGTAGAGATGCATTATCATCTCTTTCCTCTTTTCAGGAACAGACTTAGACTGGTGACAGCTGGATCTGCAGGAGAAGGGAATTGCTCAAATGGGAAAAGGGCTAGGTCCATTGAGAGGATTAGAAGGAGGCACTATTGAGCTGGTTAATAAAGCAGTAAAGACAAGGGATAAGATATAGAATTTGATGTAACCAAAAATAAGGAATTAAAAGCCAGCTTGAATCAAGGATATGTAGTTGCAAAAATAGGATTTTAACATGGGAACTTGTCTGGTTCTGACCTGTCTTGTTGTGATTGTCTAACTGAAAAAGGGATAGTTGTATTTCTTTAAGAACATAGAACAGTATGGCACAGAACAGGCGCTTTGGCCCACAATGTTGTGTTGACCTTTTAACTTACTCTAAGATCAATCAAACCCTTCCCTCCCCCATAGCCCTTCATTTTTCTTTCATTCATCCATGTGCCTATATGAGTCTCTTAAATGTCCTTAATGTATCTGCTTCTACCACCACCCTTAGCAACATGTTCAACACACCAACCACTCTATGTGGGAAAAAAATACCTTCATCTGATATCCCCCCCCATACTTCCCTCCAATCACCTTAAAATTATGCACCTTTGTAGTAGCCACTTCAATCCTGGAAAAATGTCTCTGACTATCCACTCTATCCACGCCTCTCATCATCTATCAAGTCATCTCACATTTTTCTTCACTCTACTATTTGTAAGAAAATGTTACAATGAATTCCCTACCAAGATGTGGAAAATTAAGCAAGATACTTTATCTCACTTAAACCACATTGTCAACCATGTTAGACATTCCTCAGATCTTGGGGTTAGGTAAAAGTGTAGAGCTCAGTCAACATGGCTTCCTACTTGTGTTTTGAGCACAGTCTGCATATCATGGGAAACTGTTGCAATTAAAACAAAGTTAGGAACAGAATAGTTTATGGTGTGCAGTAGAATGGAGCTATAATTGCATTTTCAAATGTGGAAAAAGTAACTTTCCACACTGTCTGCACAAATGAACTAATTAAGAGGAAAATGTTGCTGTATTTTCTGTCTTGTCATACTAGTTGTATTTCAAATCTCAGGTACACATTGTAATAATAAAATCTGAATATGATTGGTTAATTTTAACATTGTCACAAATAAATAAATCAATCACAATTTTCCATTATTTCTTTAGAAACATTTTAAAATAAAAATGGTGCAGCACAGTACAATAACATGTCTCAACCTCTGGAGTGAACATCATAAAATCAGTCCGAAGCATGTTTATAGGCGAAGCCCTAAATGAATTTATTTCTCTTCCAGTCTCAAGACAAGGCTAAAGCTCTTCAGGAGACCAAGGCCTATGCCACCCAATCTCTTGCAGGTGTGGTGTATCAGATCAATACACTGGCTGAGAAGGTGCTCAGACTACTTGACTTACAGGCTTCTGAAATCTCCCAGATGGAATCTTCTATCAACTGCATATCTCAGGTGAAAATTAATCTTCATTTGTTTGCCTTTCCACTTTTGAAAACTGGAATATCTCTCCCTCTCCCCCTCCCTCTCCCCCTCCCCCTTTATTTTTCTCTCTGTCTGTATGTCTGTTCATCTGTCTGTCCCTCTCTGGAAAGCAGGCAATGATATGAAATTTTCTTCAATGCTCATTGCAACCTTGAGGAACTAACATTTTTCAGTTCAATGGCAAGTTTGTGGAACTTCAAATAAAATCCTTAAGGTTCTGGAAATGTTAACTAAAATTACAATTAAAAAATCCATATTAATAATGCAACCTACTGAATGATTTGGTTTTGTGTGTGAATTGTTACTTTCGATATGCTCTAAAACTTCTTTATCAGCCCACTTCAAATTTTCTGCTTACCTGTTAAATTTTCCTTTAATATTTTCTGTACCAACCATTGTCCTTATACTTTCCAATCATGTGGCTTTCTGTCAAAGTACTGTTAAACAGTTTTCCAGAGATTAATGAATTGTATGATTGGGGTATTCTGCTCATTGAAAAACAAAGATAACAGCATCTGTTCCATAAGCTGGAACAATTTGATTCATACTGGGAAAAATGGTTTAACTACATAACGCCTCATTGGCCTGATTTTATTCTCACAAATCAATGAATATGTTGTAAAAAAAAGATCACTCCCTACTTGTACATAGTTCTTTCCTTTTGCTTGTTTTTTCTCTCCACTCTTTTCTATAAGTCCATACCTCAGATAAATAGTATGTGGAAATTTGTGATATATATGTACAATGTCTGAAATCCATCTTATGGAAATGTTTGTTTGATGATGAACTTCAATAAAAAAATAAATTACAAAAAAAAAGACAAAGAAATTACTACAGAGGACAAATTTCTTCTCCATGCCATTCTGAAGTTCCATTTCAGAAAAAATGTTGTAAGGTAACATTTTCATTTAGCTGATTAAAAAATGATTTGTATTTAGATATCACCTTCGATGAATGTCAAATGCACTTTATAGACAATGAAGCACTTTCAAGAGTCCAGATGCAATGTGCTACAGATATTGGAAGTCTAAACTAAAATACTGGAAATATTTCACAGTGCAGCCCATATTTTTGGAGAGACAAACTGGGCTAACTTATCAGATCAATGACCCTTCATCAAAGTCTGATAACCTGAAGCACCAATTTTTTTTCTTCAATATGTTGCCTGATCTGAGTGTTTCCAGTATTTTCCATTTCATTTTTAAAGTGTCGTCACAATTATGATAGTAATACAGTATAATATTGATTCTAAAGCAATACCACATACTGACCCTAAATAAAATTAATTTGTGTACAATAATTTCTCAATAGCAATGTGCTAAGACCAAATAATCAGTTGACTAAAGAAAAAAGTATTAGCCAAGACATCAGCAATTAAATGTTGTAAATCTATTAGAGATAAAGGACATTTCATTCAAAAGACCGGTGGCTAGAAGTTCATCCTTGATCAGCAAGACATAACAGCATCTCTAAAATCCATACTTAGTGATTCCATGCAAACTTTTCTGACAATGTAATACCACCTTACTGTAGTGATTTTCTCCGGTCTCTGGAGCAGGACTTCATCCCATAACCTTCCAGCTCTGAGGTGAAGCTGCTCCACCTTTCGGTCAAAAGTATAGCACTGTGTTTGGATATTTAGTTAACCAAATTCACCTTCAGGGAGATATGCACTGATGTTGTCATGCTTTTAAAAACGAAAATAGACAAATTTGGCACAAGGTTCTTTCAGTATTCCTCAAACAGTTGAAATACTCTGCTGTAATTAAGCACAAGATCCAGAACTTGTTCATGAACATCACAAAGAGGGTGGTGTTAACAAAGTTTGTGGTACTGCTGGAGAGTAACAGCTTTGTGCATAAGACCCTTGAGTTTCCTTCCAAATACACACGCCTTACATAGGACAATGGGCTGAAATCTTTTTCCCAGCTCAATCTCTTTAGTGGAAAAGAAAAAAACAGTTATTTGTGACGCTGCCTCGAAATGCTGTGCGTGTTGACTGAAAATCCCCTCTGTCCCAGTTTTAGAAATGCAAGATACCCTAATTGCCTCTGTTAGTCACTGGTGCTTTGTCTACTTACTCACAATTCATGAGAGACAGAAACTGGTGCGAGGAAATCTTATACATAACAGACAACTTCCATTTAAAAATCATTGTATGTGTTAATAAATGAACCCTTATAAAGATCTTACCTTGGTGTGCTTTTGAGTCAGTGTGAGTATGAATGGCACAGAGGTGCAGTCAGTAAGAGCAGTGACCTCCATTGACCTAGCTCAATCCTGACCAGTGCTGTCTCTTTCACATTCTTCCTGGGACTGGGTGGTTTTCTTCCCACATCCGAAAAACGTGTGTGTTGATAAGTTAATTAACAAGCATAAATTGCTCCTGGTGTGTCACAGTGTGGTGGAATTTGGTTGGAATTGATAGGAATGTGAGAGGAATGAAATAGATAAGGGTATGGTTAGTGCAAATATCAATGCTCCAGTAGTAGGTCCAAACTGCTGTACCTCTCCATTGAGTATCAATTGTGAGCACACAATGCTCAAATCACACAGCAAGACTCAGAAAATGGATGAGAAAAGGTTAAGTTTTTGAATGCAGAAGCTTTTAATATTTCCTCTTTCATCAGTTTTTGCAGCTTTATAAAACTACTTAAGCCACATCTGGAGCATTGCATTCAATTCTGGTCACCCCATTACAGGAAAGATGTGGAGGGTTTAGGAAGGCTGCTGAAGAGGTTTACCACAGAGCTGCCTGATTTAGAGAGCATGTATTATAAGGAGAAGTTGCACAAATTTGGGCTGTTTTCTTTGGAGCAGTGGAGGCTGAACAAAAACCTGATAGAAGTTCATAAGATTATGAGGACATACAGTAGGTATAGTCGACAGCCAGGGTTGAAATGTCTAAGACTAGAGGGTATTAAGTGAGAGGAGGGTAAGTTCAAAGGAAACCTGTGGGACAAGTATCTTGCACAGAGTGATATGTGCCTGAAGTGTGTTGTCAGGGAAAGCAAATACAGTAGAGGCATTGAAAGGCTCTTCGGCTCATGAACGCCAGTGAATGGAGGGGTATGGACATTGTGGAGGCAGAAAGGAACAATTTACTGTGAGCTTTAATTACAATTTTTATTAGTTCGGCACAGCATTAAGGGCCAAATAGCCAGTTCAGATGCTGTACTGTTTTATGTTCTTTTAGATGCAGATTTTTTTAAAAAACAGTTTCCTTCTTTCCTGAGTATGTGCACTTACTTTTAAACGGTTTAGTACAGAAACGACTGCACTTTGATGTAGTTATTCAACATTGTAAGTGGCGAGCATTGTGCAACCTGCTCCATTTACAAAAAACGATTGAACTTAGAGCATCGTTAATATTAAAAGGAAATTTGTAGTGTTATGTGTGTGTTTGTGTAGATGTTCAAAGGTTGCAGTTCTTGGTTTTATTTCCTTTTTCTTGAAGCTGTAAAGGTTGCTGGAAGCCAAAAGGGAGAGAAATATAGTAGTGATTTGTACATAAGATTTAGTCTGCAGCCAGGATGAAGGGCAGCTCTGGTGCAGCTATTGCCAAAAGATGGATGTAACAATTACCTAATGGGAAACTCCAGAGTTATTGCCATTATGCTACCTATACAGGACCTGATGAAGGGTCTCAACCCAAAACATTGACTGCTTATTCATTTCCATTGATGCTGCCTGACCTGCTGAGTTCCTCCAGCATTTTGTGTGTGTTGCTTTGGATTTCCAGCATCTGCAGATCTTCTCGTATGTTTAGGTGCAAAGTTAGGTGCAAAGCTGAAGGGCAGGACCTCCAGGGTAACAATCTCAGGATTGCTACCTGTGCCACGTGCGAGTGAGGGAAGGAACAGAAGGATTATACAGATTAATACGTGGCTGAGAGGATGGTGCAGGAGGGAGGGCTTCAGGTTTGTAGATAATTGGGCTTTGTTCCTGGGAAGGTGGGATCTGTTCCGACGGGACGGTTTACACCTGAACTGAAGCGGTACTAACATTCTTGCAGGGAAGTTTGCTAATGCTGCTCCGGGGGGTGGGGGGGGCGTTTAAACTAAATTTGCAGGGGGCGGGGATCCAGAATGTGAGAGAGGATAGTGAGATGAAGAATAAAGGACAGGTGGGGACTACACGGTACCGGAATATTAAGTGTGTAGTAGAGAAAGGTGAGGCGGAACAAGTGATAAGGAGGACACTTACAGAGGGATGATCTGACGGAACATGGAGTTAAATGTGCAGAAAGAATAAGTAAATCTAGGAAGGACAACAAAATTCTAGGGGCGTATAGCCCGATGGGAGTTCGGGGAGCTGGGTTAAGCACAATAGGCAGTGATTTAAACGGAGAGAAGAGAAATGGGCTAAAAATTCTATATCTGAATGCACGAAATGCCAGCAATAAGGCAGATGAGCTTGAAGCTCAGGTGTGAATGGGTAACTATGATGTTGTTGGGATAACAGAGACATGGCTGCAGGGAGATCAGACCTGGGAAATGAATGTACTAGGGTATACGTGCTATCGTAGGGACAGAAATGTGGGCAGAGGGGGTGGGGTGGCCCTGTTGGTGAGGAATGAGATTCAGTCCTTTGCAAGGGGGGACATAGGATCAGGAGAAGTAGAATCTGTGTGGATAGAACTGAGGAACAGTAAGGGCAAAAGGACCCTAATGGGTGTTGTCTACAGGCCACCAAACAGTAGCATGGTTATTGGGTGCAAGTTGAATAGGGAGTTAACATTGGCATGTGGCAAAGGTAATGTTGCAGTAGTTATGGGGGATTTCAACATGCAGGTGAACTGGGAGAATCAGGTTGGTGTTGGACCCCAGGATAAGGAGTTTGTAGAGTGCCTACGGGATGCATTCTTGGAACAGCTTGTATGAGAGCCGACCAGGGACAAGGCTATTCTGGATTTAGTGTTGTGTAATGAACAGGATTTAATAAGCGATCTTGAAGTAAAGGAGCCATTAGGAGGTAGTGACCATAATATGTTTTTATCTGCAATTTGAGAAGGATAAGGGCAGATCGGAGGTGTCAGTGTTGCAGTTGAACAAAGGAGACTATGGAGCCATGAGGGAGGAGCTGGCCAAAGTTAACTGGACGGATATCCTAGCAGAAAAGACTGGAACAGCAATGGCAGGTATTGTTGGGAATAATGCACTAGGTGCAAAATCAGTTCATCCCATGAAGAAGGAAGGATTCAAAGGGGGGAAAGGGGCCACAGTGGTTGACAAAGGAAGTCAGAGATTGCATAGCACTAAAAAAAAAGGAAGTATGACAGAGCTAAGGTGAGTGGGAGGACAGATGATTGGGAAATTTTTAAGGAACAACAGAACTTAACTAAAAAGGCAATACGGGGAGAAAAAATGAGATACGAATGCAAGCTAGCCAGGAATATAAAGGAGGATAGCAAAAGCTTTTTTAGGTATATGAAGAGAAAGAAGATAGTTAAGAACAATGCTGGGCCCTTGAAGAATGAATTGGGTGAAATTGTTATGGGAAACAGAGAAATGGCAGAAGAATTTAATGAGTACTTTAGATCTGTTTTCACTAAGGAAGACACAAGCAATCTCCCAGATGTATGGATGGGCCAAGGACATAGGGTAACAGAGGAAATGAAACAGATTGACATTAGGAAGGAAACAGTGATGAGTAGACCGATGGGACTGAAGGCTGGCAAATCCCCAGGTCCAGATGGTCTGCATCCTAGGGTACTAAAGGAGGTGGCTCTGGATATTGCGGATGCGCTGGTAATTATTTTCCAATGTTCCTTAAATTCAGGATCAGTTCCTGAGGATTGGAGAATGGCTAATGTTATACCACTTTTTAAGAAAGGAGGGAGGGAGAAAACAGAGAACTATTGACCTGTCAGCCTAACATCAGTAGTGGGGAAGATGCTAGGGTCCATTATTAAAGATGAAATAGTGGCATATCTAGATAGCAGTGATTGGATTGGGCCGAGCCAGCATGGATTTACCAAGGGCAAATCATGCTTGACTAATCTATTGGAGTTTTTTGAGGATGTAACCATGAAGTTAGACAAGGGAGATCCAGTGGATGTAGTGTACCTCAATTTTCAGAAGGCATTTGATAAGGTCCCACATAGGAGATTGGTGGGTAAAATCAGAGCTCATGGCATTGGGGGGGAGATATTGACATGGATAGAAAACTGGTTGGCAGATAGAAAGCAAAGGGTAGCGGTGAATGGGTGTTTCTCGGAATGGCAGGTGGTGACTAGTGGGGTGCCACAGGGCTCGGTATTGGGACCACAGCTGTTTACGATTTACATCAACAATTTAGATGAAGGCATTGAGAATAACATCAGCAAGTTTGCTGATGATACTAAACTGGGCGGCAGTGTGATATGAGATGAGGATGTTAGGAGAATTCAGGGTGACTTGGATAGGCTTAGTGAGTGAGCAGATACTTGGCAGATGATGTTTAATGTGATTAAGTGTGAGGTTATCCACTTTGGGAGTAAGAACAGGAAGGTAGATTATTATCTGAACGGTGTAGAGTTAGGTAAGAGAAATACAAAGAGATCTTGGAGTCCTTGTTCATCAGTCACTGAAGGTGAATGAGCAAGTGCAGCAGGCAGTGAAGAAGGCTAATGAAATGTTGGCCTTTATTACAAAGGGAATTGAGTACAAGAGCAAGGAAATCCTCTTGCATTTGTACAGGGCCCTGGTGAGACCACACCTGGAGTATTGTGTATAGTTTTGGTCTCCAGGGTTAAGGAAGGACATCCTGGCTGTAGAGGAAGTGCAGTGTAGATTCACAAGGTTAATTCCTGGGATGTCCGGACTGTCTTACACAGAGAGGTTAGAGAGACTGGGCTTGTACACGCTGGAATTAAGGAGATTGAGAGGGGATCTGATTGCAACATATAAGATTATTAAGGGATTGGACAAGATAGAGGCAGGAAATATGTTCCAGATGCTGGGAGAGTCCAGTACTAGGGGGCATGGTTTAAGAATAAAGGGTAGGTCATTTAGGACAGAGTTAAGGAAAAACTTCTTCTCCCAGAGAGTTGTGGGGGTCTGGAATACACTGCCTTGGAAGGTAGTGGAGGCCAATTCTCTGGATGCTTTCAAGAAGGAGCTAGATAGGTATCTTATGGATAGGGGAATCAAGGGATATGGGGACAAGGCAGGAACCGGGTATTGATAGTAGTTGATCAGCCATGATCTCAAAATGGCGGTGCAGGCTCGAAGGGCCGAACGGTCTACTTCTGCACCTATTGTCTACTGTCTATTTATAAAAAATATTATAAGTTGCAAAACTAAATAGAGTAACAGCTGAATAATGAAGTAGTATTCATGGGCTTTATGGACCATTCAGAAATATGATGATGGGGGCGAAGAAGCTGAATCATTGAGAGTATGAATCATCGAGAATGGGTGTTCAGCATCCTTTACCTCCTCCCTGATGGGAATAACCTGGATGGTGAGGCTTTTTAATGATTGATACCACCTTCTTGAGGCACTGCCTCTTGTAGATGTCCTCGAAGGCATGGAGGGCTGTACCCTTGATGGAAGTGGCTGAGTACACAACCCTCTGCAGCCTCTTATAATCCTGTGCATTATAGGTTCCAAATCAAACTGTGATGCAGCTTGTCAGAATGCTCTCCATTGCACATCTGCAAGAGTCTTTGGTGACATACCAAATCCCCTCAAACTCTGAATGAAGTAGAGCCGCTTGTATGAATGCATCAATGTGTGGCCTCAGAGAGATCCTCTGAGACGTTGACCACCTGGAACTTGAAGCCTTGTTGTGAGTCAAAAGCTGACATACCCACCCAAGTTCCATTCATTTCTGTAGATCACCTGCTTTGATTTAAAGGGTAAGTGAACCTAAGTGGCCTGTTTTTAACCCATTTTTCAAAGCTCCATTAACACTTTTTAAATTAATTTGTTAGGTTAAAGTGCTCCCAAATATATTATATATTTCAAAGGTTGTGGACACAGCTCAGCACATTAAGGAAACCAACTTCCCCTCCATGGACTCTTGCCACTGCCTCAGTAGAGCAGTCAGCATAATCTACACACCCGAGCGTTCTCTCTTCTCCTCCTCCCCCAGCGGGCAGAAGATGCAAAAGCCTAAAACCAAACCTCACCAGGCTTCTTTCCCACTTTTATAAGTCTTCTGAATGGTCCCAACTACTATAATAAATCAATTTATCCTTTAAAAAAATATATCACAACCATTTTTCAATGTAAGCATCAAAGAGAGTAAAAGCTAACTTCTTTAAAATTAATCAGCAGTTCATTTTGAGGGTCTACATTTGGCAGCTAATAGACAAAACTAAATAAAATGCTCCAGCTTGTATTGAACTTCTTGCAGGGAAACATGCATTATTGATTGTGTTGAAAAGCATTGGTTATAAACACCACACAAAAACATTAATCAAATAATCAAAGCAAAAAATGGTATTGTGTTATTACATGTGTATAATAAAGAACTTCAATTCCCAGTGGGCAATGTGAGGGGTTCACCTGGAATCAGAAGCTACAATGGTGACCCGACAGCAGTTCAGTAATAAAAAGATTCTAGTGTAAACCCACAAAGTTTGTCTTTATTAAGAACAAGCATAAACAGATATGATCCAATAAATGCAGATTTAGAAATTGTACTGTGAAATGCTTGGATATCCTATCTGATGCAATTTCAATTTTAAAATAAAATATAATTACTAGAGAGAACTACAGACTAACTTGAATTGTGGGAATATTTAAAGTTTCCTTTTCAAGATCCATACATGCATCCATTTCATGAATGTATGAAGAACCAGGAGCATGTATTGTAATGTGTAATAGACTTCTAAACACTATTTTGGTCCATTTCAGGATGAAAACCAGATACAGCCCCAATGTCACATATGTAGCCCGTTTTATCGTTGCTTGAAAGGACGCTACCTGAGCAGTCCTGTGGGATCTGGAGCAGTCGATTCAATTTCATGTAAAATAATCATCCTTCATGATGGCTCTCATTTGGGATCTCTACTCCCATCTGACCCTACCTTAGCTGTTTGTGCTCGCCATCTCCCTGAACTGCGTATTCACATCATTCAACTCATAGTGTCCCAACACAGTAGCAGTGCCACTGTGATCTCTTTTCCCAGAAACTGTCCCCCCACCCCCCATACCGCAATCAATGGATCAGACCCATCTGTTTTTCTTTGTGTTCTTTAATATGGTGTAACATGCATGAAAAGGTCCTTTCACTACATTGCTGGTGTGCAGGCTGCACAGTCATGCAAGAGGGCATGGGTCTCATGCAGCACAGCATTTTGCAGCATTGCACCTTGAAGCATATTGCTGGCTCACTGTGCACCATTGTTTAATTATGTTTTCTCTGTTGGCAAACAATGTCAAGGTCATAGGGATATCAGCAATAATTTAGGATAGAAACTTTTTGTTTCCTTGTAAGTGATAGAATCAACGTATTAGACCGTAGGTCATAAGGCATAGTAATAGAATTAGATAGCATCGGTTCGGCCATCTGATCATGGGTGATTTATTTTCCCTCTTCACACCATGCTCCTGCCTTCTCACTGTAACCTTTGACACCCTTACCTAGCAAAATCTACTTTAAACATTCCCATTGACTTGACCTCCATAGCCATCCATGGCACCGAATTCCACAGATTCAGCATCCTCCGGCTAAAGAAATTCCTCCTCACCTCTGTTCTACTTGGATGTTCTTGTACTCTGAAGCTGTGCCCCCTGGTCCTAGACTCTCCCACCATTTGTAACATTCACTCCATGCTTGCTCTATCTAGGCCTTCCATTCTCTTTTGGCTGTCCGCTCTATTTAGGCTCTGTACAAATGAAGTTCATTTGGACCTTCAAGCTGATTTCCTACTAGGTAGTGTTACATTTGATAGCTCCTTGTAATTTTTTGCAGCCTTGCTGATAATATAACCATTTAACACAGGGTTTCTAAGTCCCAGAGATCCTAGATATTTGAAATCATGATTTACATTGTGTATTAAAGATAAGAGATTTTTTTTTACCTTGCTAAACAATTAACATAGTTTGATTATCTTAACTTTTTTTCTCTTTAATACACACAGAGGGTGGAAATGCACAAGGAAAAGGTAGCTCGCCGAGAGATTGGAACATTTACTACGATTAAGACCACACCAAAAATTAACAAAATTATACCTCCTTCAAATCCTACACAACGTGTAAAGTACACTAGGAAACCTATTGTTTACACGCTCCTGGATGACGTTGGCCATGGGGTTAAGGTAAGAAAACTGATTCAGCTTATTTTAGAAATAAAAATCTGCTTGAATTTTTGAGTTATTGGAGGGCATGAAAAATTTAATATTATATATTTGCTTCCTAATCAAAGTGTAGGAAAATATCTAGTTTAGATAAAAATCTATTCCTATCAATTCAGTCAAACCTTCCATAAGGGTTTTTATTATCCAAAAACTTGAATCAAGCATGGTAAATGTAAGAGCAACCTGAAAGTTGATTGCTTAAAAGCAGAATTATCAGAAAATTATTGTGAAGTGTCTTTAAATTAAGACAGTCAATGAGACAGAAATCAAGCCATGGAGCACTAATGAGACAATTAAACATACTGAACACATATTTGCTTGACTATTTCAAAGCTAAAATTATATACAAGTATGTGAATAATATCATTATTTTACTGCAGCAAACAATATTCAGCAAAATCTCCCTCTGTTCATATTAGTGGTTTAATGCAATCTAATATTTCTGGGACAACCATAGTAAAGCATAGCACATGATTAACAGATATGGTTAATTTGCTTCTTCAATGACTAGGGTTTCTAAATTTTAACATAATTAGCAGACAATAAAGGAAATGCAATCCACGCTGAATTGTCTATAAAGAATGTATCTCCTTCCTCAAGGGTACTGATAGTTAAACAAATTATCATATTGCAATATCAACTTCCTTGCACCTTCCAGATTTAGCAAAAATGTTGACTGAATATTGAACTGTAATATTTTCTCCTTTATTTGATTTTAAATTCAGTGAGCATCACTGTCAAAGCCAACATTTATTTTCAGTCCTACAAAGTAAACTTGCTTTCAGGTATTACAGACTCTGACACCTGTCTTCTCACTTAAGTGCCCTATGATATTTAATATTCATTGGATTAATAGCCAAGGCATTCTTCATCTGAGTAAAATTTGGTAAATTGGATGAAAGAAAAATTGCATTGAACTAATAAATGCAGAAGCCCTTACAAAGAACTGTGGGAACAGCTGAGAGGATCGTAGGGGTCTATCTACCATTCATCAGGGATATTTATCAGTAGTGCTGTATATGCAGGGCCCTTAGTATTATCAAGGATCCCACCTATCCATCCAGCATCCTCTTTGACTTTCTACCATCAGGCAGGAGACTCTGATGGGTAAAAACAAGAACGGCCAGGATGAGAAACAGTGACTTCCCCAGGCCATCAGGCTTCTGAGCTCCCTGTATTCTAAGTGTCACTGGTTAATCTATTCTGTACCTTACAATATTTAATACGAATGCACTTTAGTTTGTTATTTACACTATCTGTTATTTATCTGTAGATCTTATCCTTGCCTTCATAAATTATTGTGTGTTCTGTGTGTTATATGTACCACTGTGCTTTACACCCTGGTTCAAAGAAACATTGTCTCATTTCTATATACATTATATGGTTATATACATATACACATATGTGTATACGTATGTATATGTAAATGACAATAAACTTGACTTGAAAACACTCATTAGGTCAGGCAGCATCTGTGGAAAGAGGAACAGAATTAATGCTTCTGGCTCAAGACCCTTCAACAGAACTCCATTCATTTTGATAAAAATGTAACTTCTGAGGTACTTTGACAACCAAATTTTTATTGAAATATGTATGAGATAAAAAAGGAAAAAAATCCATCACTTTGGCATTGTTCTTAAAAAAAAAGTAAGCCCAGTACTTTGGATGAATTGGAGTTGGAATGAGTATAATTAACCAAGCCATTTGTCATCTTGAAGTTTCACATTCTTCCTTATTTAAAAAACAGAAATTTACAAATTCTTTGCTCCCTGGAGAGCCATATTAAACGATGTATGATGGGCCAGTGAATATCTCTCAAAGGTTCACCTTTGTTATATTCTACAGTGCATTAGGTCCAGGCATTATGAATTATAGGATCAGTCCTACTCCTGCAGTTGAATCGAATTGAATTGACTTTATTACTTACATCCTTCAAATATGAGGAGTAAAAATCTTTACATTACGTTTCCATTCAAATGTGCAATTATAGTAATTTATAACAAATATTATGTATGTAACGTTCTCCTTCGCGTGTACTAATAACGCCGAATTCAACGTCGAGATAAACCAGTCAATGAGACCAGATCGCAGTAAGAATAACCATTTACTGTTCACTCTTCACATTAACATATGGTGAAAACTGTTGATAAAACAATACAAGATTGATACAGTATTTGTTCCTTCCTTAATATCACATTTCAATTGTAAATACTTGCAAAGGTGACTATAACTACATTACACTAAGGTGCAATATACAGGCAGAGTTTACCTGCTCCATTGACTACTTTAAATACACTTCAATGCAAACTATCCGCAACTCTTTAACTAACGAAAGCATAAACATTATCGACTGTCGTTACTTCTAACAGGATCGGCATTAACATCTTAGTTCAACATATCGATTATCTATTAACTTACAGCGTTGCTCTCGCTGTGATTTCTCATGCCTGCAAAACAACTTCTGCTCAGGTGAGCCTCGTGGTGAGCCCCCACCCTCGCGCTAATTCCAAACCGGTATTTTCCCACAAGACGCGGCGAAACTGGATGTGACGTCATCGCATGCCGATATATTTTACATGCAATGAATATACTTTGAACACTTCTAATTCTAACTAGAAAACACTATGGAATGAATTACTAAGCGAAAATATTATAAACTAAATAACTGTCGTAAAGACAGCACAATGTACAACAGGACAGTCAATATAACATAGAAATACAGTTGTGTCAGCATGAATTAATCAGTCTGATGGCCTGGGGGAAGAAGCTGTCCCGGAGCCTGTTGGTCCCGGCTTTTATGCTGTGGTACTGTTTGCCAGATGGCAGCAGCTGGAACAGGTTGTTGTTCGGGAGACTCGGGTCCCCAATGATCCTTTGGGCATTTTTTACCTGTCTTTGTAAATGTCCTGAATAGTGGGAAGTTCACATCTACAGATGTGCTGGGCTGTCCGCACCGCTCTCTGCAGAGTCCTGTGATTGAGGGAAGTACAGTTCCCATACCAGGCAGTGATGCTCGCAATCATGCCTCTACAGAAAGTTCGTAAAATTTTGGGCGGCCCATACCAAACTCCTTCAACCGTCTGAGGTGAAAGAGGCGCTGTTGTGCCTTTTTCACCACACAGCTGGTATGTACCAATCCTCAGTGATGTTTATGCTGAGGAACTGTTCACCCTCTCAACCCCGGATCCATTGATGTCAGTAGGGATTAGCCTGTCTCCATTCCTCCTGTAGGCCACAACCAGCTCCTTTGTTTTTGTGATATTGAGGGGGAGGTTGTTTTCTTGACACCGCTGTGTCAGGGTGATGACTTCTTCTCTGTAGGCTGCCTCATTATTATTTGAGACTAAACCAATCAGTGTCATGTCATCAGCAAATTAAGCAGGTCTCACATATGCTGAGAAGGCTTATTTCTACATGAGTGTCATGAGCATTTTGCTCATATATGAAAATTACTGAAGTACTGCCCATACGTGCTTTACATATAATTGATACCACAGCACATGTCCAGGTGCTCCTTTGATTTGTGTATCAGACAAATGGAATCCATGCAGTATGCCCTCAAAATTTTGAAGAAATTCAATCATGCTGCACACAAAAATATAATATCTGCACAATAATGCATGTGCTGAAATGTCTAAAGGATTTGATTCCACCACTGATGTATCTTCCTCTCCACATCGCTCTATTATTCACTTTTCCATCCTCATCCACCACTTCCCGTCCCATGGCATCTTCCACTGTAGCTGGAGGAAATGCAGCACTAGTTTATTTGCCACTTCCAATCCCATCCAGGATCTTTCCCATCTTTCCAGGTGACACAGTGATTAAACCATGACATAGAAGCATAATTAGGCCATTTGGCTCATCCAGTCTACTCCGTCACTCAGTCATGGCTGTTCCTTTTATTTCCCCTCCTCAGCCCCACTCCCCGACCTTCTCCCCATAATGCTTAATGCCGTCTCCAATCAAGTCCTATCAATGTCTGCCTTAAATACACTTAATGACCTGGCCTCCACAGCTGCATGTGGTAACAAATTCCGCAAATTCATCACCCTTGGGCTAAAGAACTTTCTCCTCATCTCTGTCTTAAATGGACGCCCCCTCTATCCTATGCCGCCTTGTCCTAGACTCCCCTCCATGGGAAACATCCTTTCCATATCTACCATGTCTAGGCCTTTCAACATTCAAAAGGTTTCAATGAGATCCCCCCTCATTCTTCTAAATTCCAGCGAGTACAGACTCCGAGTCATCAAACGTTCCTCGTATGATAACCCTTTCATTCCTGGAATCATCCTTGCGAACCTCCTCTGAACAGTCTCCAAGGCCAGCACATCTTTTCTTAGATGAGAAGCCCAAAACTGTTCACAATACTCAAGATGAGGCTTCTCCACTGCCTTATAAAGGCTCAGCATCACATTCCTGCTCTTATATTCTAGACCTCTTGAAATGAATGAGAACATGGCATTTGCCTGCCTCACCATCAACTCTACTGTCAAGTCCCTTTGCATCTCTGATTTTTGGATTTTCTCCCCATTTAGGAAATAGTCTGCACATTTATTTCTACTACCAAAGTGCATCACCATGCATTTTCCAACATTGTATTTTGTTTGTCACTTTCTTGCCCATTACCCTAATCTGTCTAAGTCCTTCTGCAGATTACTTGCTCCCTCAACACTACCTGCCCCTCCACCAATCTTCATATCATCTGCAAACTTGGTAACAAAGCCATCTATTCCATCATCTAATCATTGATGTACAACATAAAAAGAAGCGGTCCCAACACCGACCCCTGTGGAACACCACTGGCAGCCAACCAGAAAAAGATAATTTTACTCCCACTCACTGCGTCCTACCAATCAGCAAATGCTCTAACCATGCCAGTAACTTTCCTGTAATGCCATGGACTCTTAACTTGGTCAGCTGCCTCATGTGTGGTACCTTGTCAAAGCCTTCTGAAAGTCCAAGTATACAACATCCACTGCATCCACTTCATCTATTCTACTTGTAATCTCCTCAAAGAATTCCAACAGGTTTGTCAGACAAGATTTTCCCTTAAGGAAACCATGCAGACTTTGTCCTATGTCATCAAGTATTCCATAACATCATCCTTAAAGATTGACTCCAATATCTTCCCTACCACTGAGGTGAGGCTAAGTGGTTTATAATTTCCTCCTTTCTTAAAGAGTGGAGTGACATTTGCAGTTTTCCAGTCCTCTGGCATCATGCCAGAGTTCAATGATTCTTGAAAGACCATTACTAACGCCATCACAATCTCTACCATTACCTCTTCCAGAACCCCAGGTTCTCCTGTGCTTTCTCAAATTTGGTATAATTTATAATTTGGTTGCTCAAGACATGGTCCCATTTTTCACATGGAGTGTGGTGAGCATATGGAATGAGCTGCCAGAGGAAATAGTTGAGGCAGGTATAGTATAATTTAAGGAGCATGTGGATAGGTTCATGCAGGGGCAGTGCTTAGAGAGATCTGGGCTGATTGCAGGAAGCTAGGACTAGGTGGGTCGACATGAACTTGGTGGGCAAAAGGGCTTGTGTCTGTGCTGTATTGCGCTGTGATCTGTGAGTCTAACTACATTGGAAAACCAAAACTAGATTGGGAGATTACTTCACAGGACACCTCCAGTCTGCCACAAGGTCACTGTAAGCATAAGCTTTAATTCTCCATTCCACTCCCACCCTGACCTCTCTGTCTTTGGTTTCCTCATTGCCCTGACTATCCACCCTGTTTATACCTCTCATTATTTTTGATACTTCTGTCAGCCTCATTTGTTCCAGGTAAAGCAAGCCCAGCCTATTCAATCTCTCCCCTCAACTAAAGTCCCCCAATCCAGCCAACATCTACTTTCTCTCCAGTGCAATCATATCCTTCCTGAAGTGTGGTAACCAGATTTTCACACAATATTCCAGTGTTTGTCAAGGTATAAACTAACATCCCAACTTTTATGGATGGTCCTTGACCTGAAATGTTAACTCTTTTCTTTACCTTAAATGTTAATCGCCTTTTTTTGCTTTGCATGCCCAGCATTTCTAGTTTTTTTTGTTCTAATTTTGGAGGTGGGATGGGGTGTAGCATATTATTGGGGTGTAGCAAACAGGCCACAGTACGGTAAAGAAAGTATGGGCCTGAAAGGTTAGGACCCACAGGACCTCAAGCAAGTTCATAAATTGGATCCAATATTGGCTTGGCAACAGGAGACAGAAGGCCTTTTTAGAGGATTGAATCCTGTTTCAGAGAGGTCGATGCTTGTAAAATACTGTTTATAATATATATGAATAATTTGGATGTGAATATATGAGGCATGATCAGTGAGTTCACAGATGACAGCAAGGTTGGTAGAATTAACAGTGTGGCTAATAGTCTTAGATTACAGGATGATATTTATGTGTCAATGAAATGGATTGAGAAATGCCAAATTCAACTTAATCCTGATGAACATAGGACATATTTTGGGAATACGACTGAGGTTAGGGTAGAAGTCATGAAAAGTAAAGTCCTAGTGAGTATTGAAACATTTAAGTCCAAAGATCCTTGACAGTGGTTGTGCAGAAGTTAACATGGTTATATAAGCATATATAAAACTGGGATTCATTAGATGAGGCACTGAACACAAAAGCAGGAAGATTATGTGCCAACTTTATAAAATATTGGTCAAACCTCAACTGGAGCATTGCATGCAGTTATAGTCATCACAATATAGGGTGGATATGATAATGCTGAAGACAATGCAGGTGAGATTCACCAGGATGTTGCCTTGGATGGAGTGTTTCAGTTATGAGGAGAGACTGGAGGGGCTCTGTTTGTTCTCCCTGGAGCAGAGAAGTTTAAGATGAGATATGATTGAGATATATAAAATTATGAGGGGTATATATAGGGTAGACTGAAGGAAACTTTTCCCCAAATGAGAGGTAGATAAACTATCAGACATACAGTAGCTTTTGGGAAAGAGTGAGAGAATCAGAGGATCTGAGGAGGATTTTTTTTCACTAAGCAAGTTGATGCACCATCAATAACTCTCTCTGAGACGTAAAGGCGAGATATCGGCTTTTATTGACTGGAAGAAGGAACAAGCAGTGGTTGACCACCATACTACATCCTGGAGACTGAGAGGCAGGGCTCAGGCCTCAATCGCCTTTATACAGGGGTCTGTGGGAGGAGCCACAGGAGCAGTCAGCAGGGGGCGTGTCCAGACAGGTATATGTAGTTCACCACAGAAGTGATGACTACCTGGAATGCACTGCTTGAGAGAGTAGTGGAAGCAAAAACACTGACTGTATTTAAGAAAACCTAAATTGTCTTGGAATAGAAGTTTACAGGAAGATGGGATGAAAAGGGATGGGTGCCCATCTGTTGGCATGGATGTGGTGGGCCAAATGGCCTGTTTCCCGGCTCTATGGCTCTGTAACTACACAGTGATTATTAGCATAAATGTATGAATCCATCAAATAAAATCAGATTAATTTTTACAGAATGATGGAATGTGAAGGTTAACTACATGTAAATTATGGACATGGAATGAATTTTAACCATTCAGTGTGATTACCAGGCCTGATTGACAGGGGCAATTGCCTAGCCACCTGGAATCTGACTGGGAATTACTTTCGTATTGTGTTACCTTATTGCCTTTCAAACAATACTTTGATTTGATATTATAATTTATAGAAGAACCATTGCACAGAATCTTTAACTAGAAGAGCACAGAGGTATCAGTTTCACTTACTTAATTGAAAAAAACAATTGAAAATCCTTTCTCTGAGTTATATATTTTACTCTCATTTTGCTTACTTAGGAAAGCAGTAATAATTCAAGACTGGGAACTCTAACACGTAAGAATAGACAAGGAAGTATACCAACGTGCCCAACTGTACCTTCTCAAGGAACGATTGGGTAAGTGTGAGTTATAAAGCAGGATACTTTGTTAACATTTGTGAGAGTTAAACACGTGGAGAAATCGTCTTTCTGCAATGGTTTCCCCCATTTCATGCAATGGATTCAAAGACCTGCAACATTGAATGAAGTAGCAAGGGAAGCAGAGGATGGAGAGGACCCCTTCCACTACCAGGGTTTAAAGTCAAAGTCAAAGTCACAGTACATATATATATTCCCATATACTACCTTGAGGCATTTACAGGAAAATAAAGAAATACAAAAGAATTCATGAAAAACCATACATATACAAAGACTGACAGAAAGCCAATGTGCAAAAGACAAGGAAAAATGTACTAATAAAAAATAAATAATATTTAGAACACGAGTTGTAGAGTCCTTGAAAGTAAGACTGTAGGTTGTGTCATCAGTACAGAGCTGAGGGTAATAACTGCTCCTGAACCTGGTAAACCTTTTGTACCTCCTGTCCAATTGTAGTAATGAGAAAAGAGCATTGGCCTAGATGGTGGGGGTGCTTGATGATGAATGCTAATTTCTTGTAGCAAAACTCCATGGAAATGTACTCAATGGTGGGGAGGGCTTTGCCTGTGTTGGACTGGGCTGTATCCACCACTTTCTATAGACTTTTCCATTCCTGGGCATTGGTGTTTCCATATCAGGCTATCATGCAACCAGTTAGGATAGTCTCCACTGTGCATCTATAGAAATTTGTTGAAGTTTTCAGTAATATGCCGGATCTACGCAAACTTCAGTGTGGTGAGTGGCCAAGTGGTTAAAGCATTGGACTAGCGATCTGAAGGCCGTGAGTTCGAGACCCAGCCAAGGCAATGTGTTGTGTCCTTGAGCAAGGCACTTAACCACACATTGCTCCAGTCCACCCAGCTGAAAATGGGTACCTGCAAAATGCTGGTGTTAACCTCGCGATAGATGTGCATCCTGTCCAGGGTGGAGTCTCGTACTCTCAGTTGCTTCACACCATGGAAACCGGCACAAGAACCTGCCTGATGAGCCTATAAGGCTTTTTATGCAAACTTCTAAACAAGGAGAGGTGCTGTCATGTCTCCTTTTACAGACTAACCTGTGGGCTTCTCACTTCTGCCACTCTACTTTATGTAGGACCGGTGGTAGTGCAGTAGGAAAAGCAGGAAATCAGTTGGCTTTATTAACTCAATTATCACTTAAACATATCTTGGTACTGAATGGGCAGATGAATTGACAAAGTTTGGGTGCTCGCTTCAAAGGGCAAAGTAATAAATGCAGGCAATAAATGTGTTCTTCTATTGTTTCATCTTTTCCTGCTGAACTTCTGTCCAGAGTAGTGGAATGTGTGTATCTCTAGATTTCTGTCTTTCAGCCCTTGAAGTGGAAATTGTTCCAATAACAAAATTTGGCAAATGTACTTCAAAATATTATCATGGAATTTTACAGGGATGAAACTTCAGATACGTACTGTAGTTGTCTCAGGACAGATGTTAACAGGATATTTTCTTGCAATATTTAATGGAAATATATGATAGTGTAGCGATGTACTACATACAGAGCTAGAAACAATGACACGCAGTCGGTAAGTCGTTTAGAGACTAACTTATTCAAACTTCATGGCACTGGCTTTTAATCCCTAGTTCCCACCCTCTCCGGGCGGAAATTACTTCAGAGGTGCATTACCAAAGTCTCTCCCCAAGCGTGGGCTATTTGTGAGCCGGTTCGCCTGTGCAGAAAGTGGGTCACCACATAACCCCCCCCCCCCAGAACCGGTGATACACCCCCCCCCCCCCCACAGTCTGGATCAGTCTCTGTTTGGCCGTCTGCCTCTGCGCCTATTGGAGTATAAAAGTTGCAACTTGCTATTTGCTAGAGAATGAAAACTTAGGAATGCAGAAGACAATGGTGTGTTAATAAGAGGAAGCTAAGAGATGTAGATTATGTAGTCTGAGTTTGCTATTTGCTATGCATGTACCCAATTTAGTAGGAGAATGAAATCTTAAGAATGTAGAAGACAATGGTGTGTTAATGAAAGGTAGCTAAGAGATGTAGATTAGAACATGATTAAGACAATGGGTAGAAACAATAGTGGCAGATGTACTTGTGATACACAACTGTAGACCGATTGCATATGCTAATACAACTAAACCAGGAGATTGCAATAAAAAATGCTGTGTCCGAGGATCGGTGGGCAATCAGCGACTAGCTCAATGACTGTCTCAGCTTTGATTTGCAAATTAAAGTTTAACCCTTCTTGAAGAATCTTCTGCGTCTCCTGGTCGTTTGTGGGGCACGAGAAACCACGACACGCCGCGGTGCCTGAACCTCGACCGGCTGCACCAAGTCCACATGGGCTGGTTTGAGTCGGTCCATCGGGAGAACCGTCTCTTTCCCCCCAATGTCCAGAACGTAAGAGGACCCGTTGTTCCTGATCACCTTGAACGGCCCCTCGTACGGCTGCTGTAGCGGCGCCCGGTGTCCGCCCCTTCGTACAAACACAAACTTACAGTTCTGCAGGTCTTTAGGTACATGGGTCGGGGGCCGTCCATGCTGCGAAGTTGGTACGGGGGTCAGATTGCCGAGCGTAGTCTGTCCAGGACTGCTGCGGGTTCTTCCTCTTGCCCCCTTGGGGCTCGTATGAACTCTCCCGAGACAGCCAGGGGTGTGTTGTACACCAACTCGGCCGACGAGGCGTGCAGATCCTCTTTGGGCACTGTGTGAATTCCAAGCGGGACCCAGGGAAGCTCGTCCACCCAGTTAGGTCCTCTCAGGTGGGCCATGAGAGCCGACTTCAAGTGATGGAGGAAGCGTTCCACCAGTCCGTTCGACTGTGGGTGGTAGGCAGTGGTGTGGTGTAGCTGCGTTCCCAACAGGCTGGCTACAGCCGACCACAGGCTGGAGGTGAACTGGGCGCCTCTGTCGGAGGTAATGTGGGCCCGTACCCCGAAGCATGCTACCCAGGTTGCGATCAGTGCTCGGGCGCAGGAATTGGCAGATGTGTCGGTGAGCGGGACCACCTCTGGCCACCTCGTGAACCTGTCTACCATAGTTGGGAGGTACCGCGCTCCCTGGGACACTGGTAGGGGGCCCACGATATCCACATGAATGTGGTCGAACCTCCGGTGGGTGGGTTTGAACTGCTGCGGCGGGGCTTTAGTGTGCCGCTGCACCTTGGCTGTTCGACACTGCGTGCACGTTCTGGCCAATTCACTGACCTGCTTGCGAAGTCCATGCCACGCGAACTTGCTGGAGACCAGCCGGACGGTTGTCCTGATAGATGGGTGCGCCAAACCGTGTATGGAGTCGAAAACTCGCCGCCTCCAGGCTGCCGGGACGATGGGGCGAGGTTGGCCAGTAGCCACGTCACACAGTATGGTCCTATCACCTGGGCCTACGAGAAATTCCTGCAGCTGCAAACCCGAGACTGCGGTCCTGTAGCTGGGCATCTCGTCGTCTGCCTGCTGCACCTCCGCCAGTGCTGCATAGTCCACCCCCAGGGACAGGGCCTGGAGAGCTGGTCTGGAGAGTGCTTCCGCCATGACGTTGTCCTTTCCTGAGACATGCTGGATGTCCGTCGTGTACTTGGAGATGTAGGACAGATGTCGCTGCTGGTGAGCTGAACAGGGATCGGACACCTTCGTGAACATGAAGGTCAACTGTTTGTGGTCCGTGAACGCGGTGAACTTCTAAGAAGTACCTGAAATGCTGGATTGCCAGATACAGTGCCAACAGCTCCAGGTTGAAGGCACTGTACCTGAGTTCGGGTGGTCGTAGGTGCTTGCTGAAGAACACCAGGGGTTGCCAGTGCCCCTCGATGAGTTGCTCCAGCACCCCACCGACAGCTGTGTCAGATGCGTCCACTGTGAGGGCAATCGGAACATCTGTTCTGGGGTGCACCAGCATCGCGGCATCTGCCAAGGCTTCCTTGGCTTTAACGAAAGTGGCAGCAGCCTCCTCGTCCCAAGTAATATCCTTGCCTTTACCCGACATCAGGGTGTACAAAGAACACATGATACGGGCTGCTGAGGGGAGGAAATGGTGGTAGAAGTCCACCATACCAATGAACTCCTGCAGGCCTTTGACCGTGTTGGGCCGGGAAAGTGGCGGATCGCGTCTACCTTGGCGGGCAGAGGTGTTGCCCCGTCTTTGGTAATCCTGTGGCCCAGAAAGTCGATGGTATCGAGACCGAACTGGCATTTGGCCGGGTTGATCGTGAGGCTGAAATCACTCAGGTGGGAGGAGAGCTGGGGGAGGTGGGACAGATGCTCCTGACGACTACTGCTGGCTATGAGGATGTCATCCAAATAGATGAATGCAAAGTCCAGGTCGCGTCCCACTGCGTCCATTAGCCACTGGAACGTCTGTGTGGCATTCTTCAGGCCGAACGGCTTTCGGAGAAATTCGAACAGGCCGAACGGGGTGATGAGTGCTGTTTTGGGGATGTCTTCAGGGTGCACCGGGATTTGATGGTATCCCTGGACAAGGTCTACTTTAGAAAAGATTCTTGCCCCGTGGAGGTTTGCTGCAAAGTCCTGTATGTGCGGCACGGGGTAGCGGTCTGGAGTTGTAGCCTCGTTCAGTCTGCAGTAGTTGCCGTATGGTCTCCAGCCCCCGGCTGCTTTGGGCACCATGTGCAGGGGGGAGGCCCATGGGCTGTCGGACCTCCGTATGATCCCCAATTCCTCCATCCTCTTGAACTCCTCCTTCGCCAGGTGGAGCTTTTCCAGGGGGGCCTTCGTGCGCTGGCATCGAGGGGTGGTCCCTGGGTCAGAATGTGGTGCTGTACCCCGTGTCTGGGCATGGCTGCCGTGAACTGCGGTGCCAGAATTGATGGAAAGTCTGCCAGGATTCTGGTGAATTCATTGTCCGACAGCGTGATGGAGTCCAGGTGTGGGGCCGGCAACCTGGCTTCACCCAGGGAAAACGTCTGGAAAGTCTCGGCATGTACCAGTCTTTTCCCTTGCAAGTCGACCAGCAGGCTGTGAGCTCACAAGAAGTCCGCCCCCAGGAGTGGTTGGGCCACGGCGGCCAGTGTGAAGTCCCACGTGAACCGGCTGGCGCCGAACTGCAGCTGCACTGTGCGGGTGCCGTAGGTCTGTATCGTGCTGCCGTTTGCGGCCCTCAGGGTGGGTCCTGGCTTCCTGTTGCGGGTGTCGTACCCCATCGGGGACAAGACGCTGATTTCCGCCCCCATGTCGACCAAGAAACGGCATCCCGACTGTTTGTCCCAGACGTACAAGAGGCTGTCCTGGTGGCCTGCCGCCATAGTCTTGAGCGGCAGCTGGCCCTGGCCCTGGCCCTTGCAGGGCGGGCGACAACAGCGGGCTTCTGTGCCCCACCGCTGGTGGTAGAAACACCACTGTTCACTGGCCTCCTCACTCCTGCCTCTGAGTTGTGTGCGCCCCCTTGTCGGGCCTGGTCTGGTCTGCCATGGGGAGAGTGGCTTGGTAATCTGACCGATGGATGCCACTCTCTCCCTCTTGGCTTTCCACAGCACATCTGCCTGGGCCGCCACCTTCCGGGGGTCGCTGAAATCTGCATCGGCCAGCAGCAGATGTATGTCCTCAGGCAGTCGCTCTAGGAACGCTTGCTCGAGGCAGGGCTTGTGTCCGTCAGCCAGGGACAGCATCTCGTTCATCAATGCTGACGGCAGTCTGTCTCCCAAACCATCCAGGTGAAGCAGGCCGGCACCCCGCTCACGCCGTGAGAGGCCAGTCCCAACGAGCAGCGCTTTGAATGCTTCATATTTGCCTTCTTCCGGGGGCGACTGTATGAAATCCGCAACCCGGGCGGCCGTCTCCTGGTCAAGGGCGCTCACCACGTGGTAGCAATGCGTGGAATCAGAGGATATCTGCCGAATCTGGAACTGGGCTTCTGCTTGGCTAAACCACACGCGTGGTCGCAGCGTCCAGAAAGTCGGCAGTTTGAGCAAAACTGAGTGAACAAATGAAGAGTCGGTCATCTTTGGTCCAAATCCCCTTTGGACCGTCGGGGTCACCAATGTAGCGATGTACTACATACAGAGCTAGAAACGACGACACGCAGTCGATAAGTCGTTTTGAGACTAGTTTATTCGAACCTCGCAGCACTGGCTTTTAATCCCTAGTTCCCGCCTCTCTGGGCGGAAATGACATCAGAGGTGCATTACCAAAGTCTCTCCCCGCACGCGGGCTATTTGTGAGCTGGTTCGCCTGCAATAGCTTGAATGTTCTGAATAGCTTCAGAACATGTTTCCGTTCATGAGAGTTATAGAACAGACAACAAACATTTAAGGTAAAACAAACAAGGTGTTGGAAGAACTCAGGGGGTCAGGCAGCCTGTGTGAAGTCAATGATTTGGGATAAGACCTTTCAGTTGGCTCTTTCAACTTTAGATGAAGGCCCTCGACATGAAACATAGAACATCTATTTCCCTTCAGAGATACTGTCTGACCCATTGAGTTCCTCCAGCAGCTTGTTAGTTGCTCTAGGTTCCAGCATTTTGGCAACAGATATTGCAAGGACAGCAATTTGTAATTGGCAACAGATCCAGAGCAGAGATGCAGAGACGTTCCTTTCAAGCATGGAATCGTTATGATCTGGGTTACACTCTCTAAAGAAATGGATGCAAATGCAATAGTAGCTTCCAGCAGGTAATTAGTTGTAAATGAGAAAATTAAGAAATAATACAGAGTTATTAAGAAAATGGGTTGACTACCTGGATTGTTTTTAAAGACTCAATGTACATTTGATGGGCTCTTCCTTTCCTGTATTAGTCAATTATAATACCAACTAGAATAAACTAGACTCCTCTTTAAACTAAAAGTGGTCATGCCAGTATGGATGAGAAAGTCTTTCTTTAACTTTTTATCATCATTATTCTCATCATCATGAACAATAGTTAGCAGAAGTTAAGGAATTACACACAGCAGGAAGAACCACCACTCCTCTATCCCTTACATACAGTATTCATATAAAGCAGAGGCCTTTCAAATAGGATTCAAAATACACTTGGCAGAGTAAGTTTGTTTCTACATCCAACTCATTCGATATGGTCTCAGAACGAGATCCCCATTTTGATGTTGTAAGCTAATGACAGCAGATACCAATTTGAAGCTGTCCTCATCTGTTCAACCAGCAAAGAAGAAAATTTGTCACCATTCTTAGCCCAAGCTTTAAGCTTTTATTGCCTACCGTACAGTTGCATTCTTAATTTCCATTTATTATGTCCTGCACTTATAAGTCTTTCTGCTTCTGCCATTTTCAGAAGACGTGGTAAGGTCCCTGCAGTGGTTCAGCCTCCTGTTGCCCCAAGTGCGTACAGCAGTCCTGTGGCTTGCCCTCCACCACCAGATGGATCTCAGATGCTTGAGTAAGCGCAGTCAGAGCAATTATAAAACTTGAGGAGTTTAAAGATAAAAATGAAAATTCTCATGATTATATTTCCCTTTCTTCTTTGCTCTTTCCTGCATTTGGGAAGCAGTGATCCAGGTAGAAACAGGAGTAGCTCCAGCGCCAGTGAGGTGGGAATGCTTCCTCCTCCACCAGCACCACCCTCCACACCCGCCCCGCCTGCCCCAGTAATATATGAACCAGGTCAGTATTGATACATGTGTACACTTTGAAATCATTGTAAGTAGATGCATCGGACTATCATAAATTAACCAATCTGTTTTTTGTAATTTAGCTTCAAAATTGCAATCTTGTTTTCCGCTGTTCTAAGAATGCATACATTTACTTTTAGTATGACTTTAATTTAAAAATATGTACATCAAAAAAAGTTGAACTTAAGGCATTATAGTGGTAATTCTTCAATATTACTTGTTCTAGAAAGTATGTAGGAATTAAAATTGTCAGCTTTTTGAGGGTTTGAAAGCTATTGGTCATGATTAAAAATGAAGACAAGGGAATCAAATTAGATTAAGTTGTGCACAAAAGAAATAAGTTAGAAAGAGACGTGATTGAAACAAATGATATAAAGAGTTCCAATGATAATGAGGGATCCCTAGAGCGATAGAAAAAATAATTGATGGATATGTATAATTATTGTCTAGTATACAGGAGTAATGAACTGAGTTCTGTGAACAAGTGTGCCAAAATTCATATTTATTTAAAATTGAAATTTCAAAGTGGGCTTAATGTGGATTAAGTCATTTTCTGGGGTTTAACCTTACTTTATCAATGTGACATACTAAATTTGTAAAACTAATCCTGCATACAGGAATAGCATTTGCAACTATTCATTTTAATTTTAGCAGGTCAATGTTTTTATTTAAATGAACTATAAAAGCTAGTGCCATTGAACAGAGCCCCCATGTGGATTGTACAGTTGGAAGCCTTATACTGTAAAATGAAACTGCCGGATATTACTTGCAAACGTCTCATGTGCTGACTTGAAATTTATGGCTCTGCTAACTTAAGCTTGAACCAGTTTCAGATAAAGGAGTTAGCTGGAATAATTTCAATGTGATATCAGCAATGGAAAGAAAATTACATGGCACATGTAAATAGCCAAGTATGAGATAGCTCCTGTTTAATATCAAATAGTAAAATAACAAGTTTAATTGTCAGTAAAACACTGAGAGGATTTAAAACCATCATGTTCTGTATTGAATTTGGAGGTAGGTACCCAAAGATCTGCTTACGATCTGAATTTTGCTGCAATAGAATGTAATTGTTAGAGAATGTCATTGTCCTTAACTAACACAAGACTAATTTGCTTAAACCTGCACAGAGTGGGATTAATTGTAGTTATTATGTTTTGAAGATGGCTTCCTGAGCAAACCAGTTCTGTCCTCAATGGAACTGCCCCCTCCTGCTCCTCCACCCGAGGTTTTCATTGAGGACTCTCTCCCTCCTCCTCCCCCCTTAATGTCCGATGCTCCTTCATCAGGTAAGGAATCTTTAGGTTTACCTTATATTCACTCACTTAACAATAATATTATTTAAATTAATCTGAGGGAATGTTTAAAATGCCAAGTTCAAATTCAAGTTTCCATACATGAATACCCATTAAGACAGTGGAATGAAACAGCATTAATCCAGGGCCAAGGTGCAAAACACAGTAGCAACAGTCATATACAACACAAGATTCGTATAACACATAAAAGATATCAGTAAAATACAGTCACATAAAAAAAGTCCAAATCCTTGAGTCCCTGAATGTCACAGCAGTCTGCAGTCAAACACAATACAGCTTGTCTTCTGCCGAGTGAACACTGGGGGCAGCACTGACTCCAGCATGGACGGTGCACCACACCACCTCCGGCGCTCCGGTGGAGGACCCGACTCTGACACCTCCTCCTGGGCAGTTGCAAATAGGTAACACCATAGCTTGAAGCCTGATTCTTGCTATGACTGAGGCCACACAACTACCCCGCTGTCTGCACCCCCCCCCCCCCACCAACTGTTCACCAATAAACCAATGAATTGGACTTGCAGTATTCCACACCACCAAAGTCCAATTGGGTCTTACAATCACAAGAGCGACTAAGACGATCTCTCAGTGTTAGACTGCACATCTCCTTCATGCACTGAGACCTCATTGTCGTAGGCAGCATCACGGTCCAGACCAAGTCCAGCTCCTTCGGTTTTTCTGCCAACAAGCAACTTGCTGATGGGGTAGACCTCTTATTATTCAGAAGGGTATTGTGACCATAAAATATGTTTAAAAAAGACAATAACACCTTTGGTTGGCCCCATAGAAGCTGCTGTGACCAAATGCACCACCATCTTACTGGAAGTAAGATTCTATGTGTGAAACCAAGAAATTATAATTTGATTCTGCTATGGGTTCTACATGCTTCTCTATGTTTGAAACTTCAAGCAGTCAATAAGATGTCAACCAGATATTTGGTTAGTCCACCCACTATTTGAACCACCCCGTACAGAACATAGAACAATACAGCACAGGAACAGGCCCTTCAACCCACAATGTTGTGCCAAACCAAATAAATTAGTAATCAGCTGGGCAACTTTATGCCTACATGATGTCTATGTCCCTTCATTTTCCTTACATTCATGTGCCTATCTAAGCATCTCTTAAAAGTCCCTAATGTTTCTGCCTCTCCCATCACCCCAGGCAGTGCATTCTAGGCATCCACCACTTTCTGTGTAAAAAAAAACAAACAAACAAACAAACAAACAAACTTGCCCCTTGCATCTCCTTTGAAATAATCCCCCCTCACCTTAAATGTATGCCTTCTGGCATTAGACATTGCTACCCTAGGAAAAAGATACTGTCTGTCTACTCTATCTATGCCTCTCATAATCTTATAAACCTTTATCAGATCTGCCCTCAGCCCCCACCACTCCAGAGAAAACAACCCAAGTTTTTTCCAGCCTCTCATTATGGCTCATGCCCTCTAAACCAGGCAGCCAAAGCCCCAACATCCTTCCTATAGTGGGGCAACCGGAACTGTACGCAATACTCCAGATGCGGCCTAACTAGAGTTTTAAAAAACTGCAACATAACTTTTGAACTCAACATCTCGACTACTAAAGGCAAGCATGCCATATGTCTTCTTAACCACCCTATTAACTTGTGTAACCATTTTCAGGGAGTTATGAACTTGGGCCCCAAAATCTCTCAGGTCATCAACACTTCTAAGGGTCTTGCCTATAACAGTGTAGTGTCTCTTTACATTTAACCTACCAAGGTGCAATACTTCAAATTGGGCTGGGTTAAACTCCAGTTGCCATTTCTCCACCCATATCCATGTCTCTCTGTGTTTTCTTGTCTTTCTCTGCATCTTTCTGTTAAGAGGCAGCTTTCACCATCTCTTATGTCTCAAAATTGAGTAGCGAGAGTCTATTAATAGCTCACTGTCTGTCTCTATTGTAGTGATATTAATAGCCCTGTACTTGGTTATCCAGACTGTCGATCCACTCTTTGATCTGCTGAGATGTCAATGAGAGAAAGAAGGCATTTTTTACTGGGCAGGCTGATGTGATTTGTGACTTATGGCCACAATTAGACTGTGGATTCATCTTGTATTTTCCACCTGCAGAGCAGATAGCCACATCACTCATTGGCTGAATAGTTCCTGATGACTGTCTTTGGAGGAGAGGATGTCAAAGCCAGGAATCTCTGTTGTAGGGTCAGTGATGAGTTATATGTCAGGTCACTGAGTTGGAGATGGAGCAAGAACACATGGAAAACCACTTATTCCAAAGCTAGTGCAGTCTATGGAAAATAAAGTAATCGAAATCTGTACCCAACATTGACTACAACAAATAAATGTCATGCTCAAAATGATGGAAACAACTCCAGATAAAACCAACAGAATTTTTCCAACAAATTACATATTGAGTGAGATATAGTTACATCATCAGATCAATCATTTACAGGACGTATAACTGATGGAGTAATTACCTGGTCATGTCTAAGTTGGTCAGAAATTCTCAAGACACCAGAATGGACTTGTTTTTGTGAAATTTGCCAAGTATGTGTACAGACTGGAGTGCCAGCTCTGAGGCATCTCCACACTCCTTACAAAACAAGTGAAAACACAATAATTATAAAGGATAGATAAAAGCAGTGAATTAACAACCAATTGCATTACTCAGAATACTGTGTTAGAGTGCTAAAATGTCAATGGAAAACATTGTAATTCATTTTTGTGGATGGTACATGTTGATGGATTTATTTCCTGCTCTTCTCTCTCTGCTTCAGCCTGTCAGCACCATCTTATGTGGCAGGGCCCTCGGCAAGGCGATAGCGCAGCAGCTTCTGCAAGCCTCAGGTGCAGGCAGTCTTCCAGCTTTCCTTCTATAAGGCACCCATTTGTAAATGGTACCCCTCTCTCCTCCCCACTCTCACGTAAGATCTCTTCTGCTTTGTGAATTTTAAAATTCCACTTCATGCAGTTTAATCTGATTCAGTTGCTCTAGTGACTTACAAGGGCTTTTGTATGTCTCTACCACTCCCTTAGTCTGTTCCCCAGAACCTGTCCTTTCTCCTTTATTGCCGTCTGTTCCACAGATTCCCCTGACTGGCTTTGTTGCACGCCTACAGGAGAATAGTAAGTTTCTGAATTCTTTGCTTGCATACCTCTTGACTAAGTGAATTTCAAACACATTTCAAAGTTGTCATTTGTCATTATAAACTCAATAATTAACTGTAAATAAAGCCAATAAAGGGAACCATGAACTTACTAATTATATCTAATATATCAAGACAGAGAGCTGCCATTGTTACCTCAGCAGGCCTACTTGTTGGTAACTCTTAAATGTCCCTGATATGATTAGATATATTCAGGAGTTAATGAGGATGAACAATAAATATTGACTTTCTTGTGACATTCACATCCTATAAATGAATCAAAAAGTATATTAGCAATGTCAAAAGAACAAATATGTTAATGGTTTTATAACTTGATATACTGTTAAATGGTCACCATGCCCAGGACATTAGTTATTGGACTAAGTGGTCAATTCAATCCAAATTTCAACTGGTAGAGGCAAAGAAATTATTCAGCTCATCTTTTTCTAAATTCACAGGCAGGTTAGGAAAAGCAATATTTGATCCTCAGTGAAACTGACTTTACACGTTTATGTTAGGAATAGATTTTCTTCCTTCAAAAGATTTTTGATGTGTTACTTTGTTGGACTCGATCTTGCTGGCTGTTCCCAATTTGTCTGGAATGGACCCGTCAGCATTTGTCTATTTAAACAGTTATTGGATCTTGGACTTTCAACCATGGTTTATCAAAAGACACAACTCCAGAATTTAGTCTGCTGCTAGAGAGAGTCCAGATGAAGAGGCGAATCTTACTACCATTCCCCAGCATTATACCAAAGGATTACCTCCAGGGCTTAAAGCCAGATTAGAATTCAATGGGTTTGGGGAATGATAGGTTAGGAGATGAAGAAGAAAGTAGATTAGCTATTTTACCAATTATTTCATTTTACATCCATGTCTTTATAAATGTAGTTATTAATGATTATTTATAAGTGGTTTTGTAATACTTTAGTTTCTGAATTACTACACTCTTAATAGCATTCACTTATCTCAGCTCCATTTAGAAATTATTGAAATATGCTCACAGATCTTACACTTGGCAAAGCTGGATTGGGGGTAATGCTGGCATTCAAAGCTTTCATAGAGCACAGAACAGCACAGGAGCAGGTCAATCAGATCACAATGTTGTGCTGAAACCAGCTAAAAGGCAAATCAAAAACACCCAAAACACTAATCCTTCCTACATACACCATGCAATATCCCTCCATTTTCCTCACATTCATGTGCCTATCTACACATCTCTTAAAAGTCTCTCATGTATTTGCCTCTACCACCATCCCAGGCAGCACATTCTGGGCATCCACCACTCTCTGAGTAAAAAAAAAATTACCCCTCACATCCCCCTTGAACCTACCCCCTCTCAGCTTCAATATATGCCCCCTGGTATTAGACATGTCCAGCCTGGAAAACAGATACTCCCTATAGACTCTATCTATGCCTCTCATCATCTTCTAAACCTCTGTCAGATCTCCCCTCAGCCTCCGGCCCTCCAGAGAAAACAATCCAAGTTTATCTGGATGAAGAGATGAATCATGATAGCATGTCCTCTAATCCAGGCAGCATCCTGGTAAACCTCTTCTGCACCCTCTCCAAAGCCTCAACATCCTCCCTATAGTGGGGGCAATCAGAACTATATGCAATACTCCAGATTTGGCCTAACCAGAGTTTTACAAAGTTGCAACATAACCACTTTTGAACTCAATGCTTCATCTAATAAAAGCTACTATTCCATAAGTCTTCTTAAATACCTTGTCGACCTGTGCAGCCACTTTCAATGAGCTATGAACTTGGACCACAAGATATCTCTGCTCAGCAACACTGTTAAGGATCTTCCCCTTAACGGTGTACTGTCTCCTTGCATTTGCCCTATTGAGGAGCAACACCTCACATTTGTCTGGGTTAAACTCCATCTGACATTTCTCAGCCCATATCTGCAAATGATCTATGCTGTGCCATATTCTTTGCCAGTCTTCTACACTATCCGCAACTCCACCAATCTTGGTATCATCCGCAAATTTATTAACGCACTCATCTACATTTTCATCCAGGTCATTTATATACATTATGATCAGCAGAGGTCCCAGTACAGATTGCTGCGGAACTCCACAGACAGACCTTCAGCTTGAATAAGTCTTTGAGATAATGAGATTGGCACTCTGCATTCAGTCAAATATCTGTGGCCATGGGAATAATGTGAGTGTGACTCTGGGCAGAGGCATTGGGTCAGCAAGATCAGGACCATTGCTTATAAAGGATCCACCAAGTGAGTGGAAAGCTAGTGGAAAAGGAGCAAAAATAAAAACATTTTTGAAGTGTTCTTCAACAGAAATGAGCAATGGATTTGCACAAATTAATTTATTTCATTACCTGCGTTTCATACTGTTCTAATAGTCAATGTAAAAAAAAATCAGTTCATTCAGCTCTTTTTGAAACCCCTTTTCTTTCTTACCAATGTAAAACTCGTTAAACATATATTTAGAACATAGAACATTTAACATTATAGTACAGTACAGGCCCTTTGGCACATGCTGTTGTGCCAATCTTTAAAAATACTCTACGTTCAATCTAAACCTTACTTTCTTCATTTTTTCTAACAAGCATGTGCCTATCTGAGAGTTGCTTAAATGCCCCTAATGTATGTGTCATTTCTCTAAAGTTGCAGATAGGAACATAGAAAATAGATGCAGGAGTAGGCCATTCAGCCCTTCGAGCCTGCACCGCCATTCAGTACGATCATGGCTGATCATCCAACTCAGAACCCTGTACCTGCTTTCTCTCCATACCCCCGATCCCTTTAGCCACAAGGGCCATATCTAACTCCCTCTTAAATATAGCCAATGAACCGGCCTCAACTGTTCCCTGTGGCAGAGAATTCCACAGATTCACCACTCTCTGTGTGAAGAAGTATTTCCTCATCTCGGTCCTAAAAGGCTTCCCTTTTATCCTTAAACTGTGACCCCTCATTCTGGACCTCCCCAACATCGGAAACAATCTTCCTGCATCTAGCCTGTCCAATCCCTTTAGAATTTTATACGTTTCAATAAGATCCCCCCTCAATCTTCTAAATTCCAGTGAGTATAAGCCTAGTCGATCCAGTCTTTCTTCATATGAAAGTCCTGCCATCCCAGGAATCAATCTGGTGAATCTTCTCTGTACTCCCTCTATGGCAAGAATGTTTTTCCTCAGATTAGGGGACCAAAACTGCACACAATATTCTAGGTGCGGTCTCACCAAGGCCTTGTACAACTGCAGTAGAACCTCCCTGCTCCTGTACTCAAATCCTTTTGCTATGAATGCCAACATACCATTTGCCTTTTTCACCGCCTGCTGTACCTGCATGCCCACCTTCAATGACTGGTGTACAATGACACCCAGATCTCGTTGCACCTCCCCTTTTCCTAATCGGCCACCATTCAGATAATAATCTGTTTTCCTGTTCTTGCAACCATAGTGGATAACCTCATATTTATCCACATTAAATTGCATCTGCCATGAATTTGCTCACTCACCTAACCTATCCAAGTCACCCTGCATCCTCTTAGCATCCTCCTCACAGCTAACACCACTGCCCAGCTTCGTGTCATCCGCAAACTTGGAGATGCTGCATTTAATTCCCTTGTCTAAATCATTAATATATATTGTAAACAACTGGGGCCCCAGCACTGAGCCTTGCAGTACCCCACTAGTCACTGCCTGCCATTCTGAAAAGGTCCCGTTTACTCCCACTCTTTGCCTCCTGTCTGCCAACCAATTCTCTATCCACATCAATACCATACCCTCAATACCGTATGCATTAAGTTTGCACACTAATCTCCTGTGTGAGACCTTGTCAAAAGCCTTTTGAAAATCTAAATATACCACATCCACTGGCTCTCCCCTATCCACTCTACTAGTTACATCTTCAAAAAATTCTATAAGGTTCGTCAGACATGATTTTCCTTTCACAAATCCATGCTGACTTTGTCCGATGATTTCACCTCTTTCCAAATGTGCTGTTATCACATCTTTGATAACTGACTCTAGCATTTTCCCCACCACCGATGTCAGACTAACCGGTCTATAATTCCCCGGTTTCTCTCTCCCTCCTGTTTTAAAAAGTGGGGTTACATTAGCCACCCTCCAATCCTCAGGAACTAATCCAGAATCTAAGGAGTTTTGAAAAATTATCACTAATGCATCCACTATTTCTTGGGCTACTTCCTTAAGCACTCTGGGATGCAGACCATCTGGCCCTGGGGATTTATCTGCCTTTAATCCCTTCAATTTACCTAACACCACTTCCCTACTAACATGTATTTCCCTCAGTTCCTCCATCTCACTAGACCCTCAGTCCCTTACTATTTCCGGAAGATTATTTATGTCCTCCTTAGTGAAGACAGAACCAAAGTAGTTATTCAATTGGTCTGCCATGTCTCTGTTCCCTATGATCAATTCACCTGTTTCTGACTGTAAGGGACCTACATTTGTCTTGACCAATCTTTTTCTTTTCACATATCTATAAAAGCTTTTACAGTCAGTTTTTATGTTCCCTGCCAGCTTTCTCTCATAATCGTTTTTCCCTTTCCTAATTAAGCCCTTTGTCCTCCTCTGCTTGTCTCTGAATTTCTCCCAGTCCTCAGATGTGCTGCTTTTTTTTGCTAATTTATATGTTTCTTCTTTGGACTTGATACTATCCCTAATTTCCCTTGTCAGCCACGGGTGCACTACCTTCCCTGGTTTATTCTTTTGCCAAACTAGAATGAACAATTGTTGTAGTTCATCCATGCGATCTTTAAATGCTTGCCATTGCATATCCACCGTCAACCCTTTATGTATCATTTGCCAGTCTATCTTAGCTAATTCACGTCTCATACCTTCAAAGTTACCCTTCTTTATGTTCAGAACCATTGTTTCTGAATTAACTATGTCACTCTCCATTTTAATGAAGAATTCCACCATATAATGGTCACTCTTACCCAAGGGGCTTCGCACAACAAGATTGCTAACTAACCCTTCCTCATTGCTCAATACCCAATCTAGAATGGCCTGCTCTCTAGTTGGTTCCTCGACATGTTGGTTCAGAAAACCAACCCGCATACATTCCAAGAAATCCTCTTCCTCAGCACCCTTACCAATTTGGTTCACCCAATCTATATGTAGTTTGAAGTCACCCAATATAACTACTGTTCCTTTATTACACGCATTTCTAATTTCCTGTTTAATGCCATCCCCAACCACACTACTACTGTTAGGTGGCCTGTACACAACTCCCACAAGTGTTTTCTGCCCCTTACTGTTATGCAGCTCTACCCATATCGATTCCACATCCTCCAGGCTAATGTCCTTCCTTTCTATTGCGTTAATCTCCTCTCTAACCAGCAATGCTACCCCATCTCCTTTTCTTTCCTGTCTATCCCTCCTGAATATTGAATATCCCTGGATGTTGAGCTCCTATCCTTGGTCACCCTGGAGCCATGTCTCTGTGATTCCAACTATATCATATTCGTTAATAACTATCTGCACATTCAATTCATCCACCTTGTTATGAATGCTCCTCGCATTGACACACAAAACCTTCAGGCTTGTTTTTACAACACTCTTAGCCCTTATACAATTATGTTGAAAAGTGGCTCTTCTTGCTTTTTGCCCTGGATTTGCCTGCCTGCCACTTTTACTTTTCACCTTACTACTTTTTGCTTCTACCCTCATTTTACACCCCTCTGTCTCTCTGCACTTGTTCACATCCCCCTGCCACATTAGTTTAAAGCCTCCTGAACAGCAGAGGCAAACACTCCCCCTAAGACATTGGTTCCAGTCCAGCCCAGGTGCAGACTGTCCTGTTTGTACCGGTCCCACCTCCCCCAGAACTGGTTCCAATGCCCCAGAAATTTGAATCCATCCCCCTTGCACCATTTTTCAAGCCACGTATTCAACTGAAATATCCTTCTATTTCTACTCTGACTAGCACGTGGCACTGGTAGTGATCCAGATGAGCTTCCAAATAATAAATACAAGTAGCTAACTGTTTATCTATAAACACAAGAAATTCTGCAATGCTAGGATTAGGAGGTTCACAAAAATAATTCCAGTATTGAATGGCTTGCCATATAAAGAGCGTTTGATGGCTTTGTGTCTATATTCATGAGAATTCAGAAGAATGACAGGTGATCTAATTGAAACCTATTGAATGGTGAAAGGGCTCTACAAAGTGGATGTGGAGAAGATGTTTCCTATGGTGGGAAAGTCTAAGACCAGAGGACACAGCCTCAGAATAGAGGGGTGTCCTTTTAGAATGGCGATGAGGAGGAATTACTTTAGCCAGAGAATGGTGAATCTATGAAATTCGTTGCTATGGGCGGCTGTGGAGGCCAAGTCTTTATGTATATTTAAGGCCGAGATTGATAGATTCTTAATTGGTCAGGGCACGAAGGAATATGGGCAGAAGGCAGGAGATTAGGGCTGAGAGGAAAATTGGATCAGCCATGATGAAATGGTGGAGCAGACTCAATGGGCCAAATGACGTAACTATGCTCCTGTATCTTATGGTCTTATATGCCTGTCCTGCTGAGTAACTCCAGCAGTTTGTATATGTGGGACTGTTAAAATGCAAGGTGTAGCCAACTTCAGGCTTTCATCTCGATCAAACACCCTTCCGACTTAGAAATTGCGCCCCCCCCCCCCCCCCATTGGTTGGTCTCTCCGAATCATAGAAGCAGAGCAAGTAGCTGTAGGTGTAGGCTATTCAGCACTTCAGGCTTTCTCTGCTATTCACCTTGATCATGGTTGAGGTTTAGCGGGTCCAATTGCATAGTAAGGATTTCGAACCCTGCTGCTCATTATTCTCTTGTTTACTGTGATTTGGTTTAAATGCTATAAGAACAACCTTCTGCAATGTTTAAGCTTACCAACAATTATTCCATGTTCTCATTTTGATCCTTTGCTTTCAGTCACTGAGTGTCCACCCCCACCACCTCCTCCTGACTACATGCTTGACTTTGACGAATGTCCACCCCCACCTCCTCCTATAGACTACTTAGACGACAATCACTTGATACCACCCAACTACATCGAGAAAGGTAATGCTGGGATTTTGTTTAGTTTTCATAATATTAATTTTCTTCTAAATGTAGAATCAGAATCAGGTTTATTATCACTGGCATGTGATGTGAAATTTGTTAACTTAGCAGCAGCAGTTCAATGCAATACATAATCTAGCAGAGAGAGAGAAAAATAATAATAAATAAAATAAAACATAATAAATAAACAAGTAAATCAATTATGTATATTGAATAGATTTTTAAAAAACATGCAAAAACTGAAATACTGTATATTAAAAAGAAAATTGAGGTCGTGTTTAAGGGTTCAATGTCCATTTAGGAATCAGATGGCAGAGGGAAAGAAGCTGTTCCTAAATCACTGGGTGTGTGCCTTCAGGCTTCTGTACCTCCTACCTGATGGTAACAGTGAGAAAAGGGTATGCCCTGGGTACTGGATGTCCTTAATAATGGATGCTGCCTTTCTGAGACACGACACCCTGAAGACGTCCTGGGCACTTTATAGGCTAGTACCCAAGATGGTGCTGACTAGATTTACAACCCTCTGCAGCTTCTTTTGATCCTGTGCAGTAGCCCCTCCATACCAGACAGTGATGCAGCCTGTCAGAATGCACTCCTGGTACAACTATAGAAGTTTTTGAGTGTATTTGTTGACATGCCAAATCTCCTCTAATTCCTAATAAAGTATAGCTGCTGTCTTCCCTTCTTTATAACTACATCAATATGTTGGGACCAGGTTAGATCCTCAGACATCTTGGCACCCAGGAACTTGAAGCTGCTCACTCTCTCCACTTCTGATCCCCCTATGAGGATTGGTGTGTGTTCCTTCATCTTACCCTTCCTGAAGTCCACAATCAGCTCTTTCATCTTACTGACGTTGAGTGCCAGGTTGTTGCTACGGCACCATTCCACTAGTTGGCATATCTCACTCCTGTACGCCCTCTTGTCACTACCTGAGATTCTACCAACAATGGTTGTATTGTCAGCAAGTTTGTAGATGGTATTTGAGCTATGCCTAGGTATAGAGAGTAGAGCAGTGGGCTAAGCACACATCCCTGAGGTGCTAATAATACTTTACATCACAATTGCCGTATTTGTAAAGTCAATTTAATAATTAGCAAGTTTAATCTAGAGCAGAGGTTTCCGATCTTTTTTATGCCATGCACCCCTATCATTAACCATTGTGTCAGTGGACCTCAGGTTGGGAAGCCCTGATCTAGCTTTTGACTGAACCAGTGGGAAACAAATACTGTAGTAGATAATTGATGATCTATTTCATTTATATTCATATTTCCATAAGTATAAGCTCTAGTTGTTCAGCAGTAATGCAGACTGAAAGTGTTTATTAAGGCCTAGCTAATTAGATTTATATGTTATTGGTTTGGAGGCCACTTTCAAGTAAAGCCCCACAGAATGCATATGGACCTGGTGCAGTGTCGACTTAAAATCTTCACTGGACTGGCTGTTACCCTTTTTTTTTGCCTTATCATCACTCCTTCCCCCAGCCCACTTCCCTCCCCTTTCCCCAAAACCTTCACATCCCTGGCTTCTTAAAGTTAATGCTCTTCTAGTTTTCACTGGGTGCCTTTGAAATTTACGTCAATTTAGCTTCTTCCCAGAACAATGTTATAGATGCCCCTTTATGTTTTCCCATTAGCTATAGTACACTTGTGCTGATCCTTGCCTGAATCTGCTTTGTAAAATTACAGTTAGTTATAAAAGCTGTTTCCTATCTATTTTGCCTGTCTGATTAATACAGAGTTTATACTAATAACATACCTTTCTCTGCCATAGAATAACACATTAGAATGCAAAAACAAACTGGATTCAGGCAAGTCAATATCAACAGTAAAGTTTTTTTTCTGTGTTAGTGAAGGTATTTTTGTGCATATATTTCTGCTTCACTTTACTGGCTGGTTTCTTGAATCAATACTTTGTGTCACACAACACTTAAATGCTCTTCTGCTTTCCCCCATCACCCCAACCCCCACCTCTCTCCACACCTCAGTTGTTGCACTCTATGCCTACAAAAAGAGCTGTGAAGAAGATTTGACGTTTGAAGAAGGAGAAATTATCTACGTCATCCAAAAAAATGAAAATGGATGGTGTCAAGGTGTCCTCAATGGCATAACTGGTTACTTTCCTGGAAACTACGTACAATTGATCAACTAACACAATGAGCCGCAGGAAGGCCTTGTAAGAATCACCAGCATTTGGTGGAATTAAGCAATCCATCTGTTTAGATTTTCTCATGTAAACTTTCCTGTAGAAGGAGCATTAGTGTTCTTTTTATTTTATGGGCAAGGTTGATGCCTCTTATATTTTTTAGCTGACTGATGTCTATAGTTTACAAATGCCACTTAGCACAATGAAGCTTGTTTGCTTGCAGTTCCATTCTCAATGTTTCTGTTTTTGAAGCATGAGATAATCTTTGAATGGTGCAGAGTGATTATAAACTCTAAGCCAATAGCAACTTCACAATAACTAGGACATTAATCTGAACTGTACTTTCTCTTTTAAGGACAAAATGACAGTGTGTGATACCACCTGTTTATTCTATACCTATAAAGTCAGGCCTGTAAAAGTTTAAAAGAGAAATGCCGAGTCACATGCTCCTATAAAACACACTGAAGAAATGAAGATTTTTGTCTTTTAGTATATACAGTGGATTCCGGTTTATCGGGGTAACCGCTTATTTGGGCCAACTCTTAAACACCAAAAAGTAATCAAGTAAATTGTCATTTGTGTGGCTGTTAGAAACTACAACATGCTTAGAGTGAGCAGTTTTTAAATAGCGTCAGTTGCGTGTGTTTGTATTCAAAAAGCAATAATTTTTGTCACTGATAGTTGGTGAGAAAAAAACAGTAAGACAATTCAGAGCTGTTTTACTTACTGAAGTTTCAAGCATTCAGGCTTGCAGATGACAGAAACGGCCAGGAGTGAAAATGAAACTGTTTCACTACTTCAACAAGTTAGGGACTAGGAAGAATTTGAAGGTATTGACAATCATCTACATACAATGTTATTGATAATTGCATCCTCCAAATCTTCATTTTCATTGTAACATTCAAATACATAATTTGTTACTCAGTTAAACATTAGTCTGTCTTTTTGATACATTTTTAACTATTTCCATGCAACTTAGTCTGATTGTGGCAGTCACTTAATTGGACAAATGTAATGGCTCCGATATATTGTATCCCAATTAGCTGGAATCCATTGTAATTTGAAGTGATAGAATGGGCCATTAAATCCTGGATATTCTAAATAGTTTGAGTTCGTAAAGGCTGAATGAAGTAACATTATCATTGCAACCCAAAGTGGAAATGATTGGAAATTCTTCAGGGAATCATGCTTGGTTGACAAGAGCTGTAAGCAACCGAGTTTTATTTTATGCACATAAATTATATGTTACTATTCTGCACTTATCATAACTTTCTGGAGAAATTACCCTGTTTTTATTAGGAGGAGATGGTTACATTTCTGAATAAATTGGCTTTGCTGTTTATGATTTCTGTGAGTCCAGCTAATTGATTAGCATATTTTTGCCATCAAATTAGTGATAAGTCAAGGTTAGGTATTCCTGTATAGTTCTTCAACACATGATGTTCTAAATATGTATCTAGCACATATTTAAGCAAACAATGTACTTGCATTTATATAATGCCTTTCACACCTTCAAGGTGTTCAAAGCACTTTGAATCCAGCAATCTGCTTTTTGAAGTGTAGTCATTGTTGCAATGCAAGAACCAGACCAGAAAATTTGCATATTCCATAATTGCAAAAACAACAGAAAGATCAAACCAGATAGTTTGTTATATTGATGTTGGTAGAGAAATACATATTGGTCTATGTGCTAGTATTCTGCTGTTGCTACTAAATTTAAGATTTGCAGTTATTTTACTACATTTGTGTCCAGGGAGAACTCCCCGGCAATTTATAACAATGGTATAGGGTCTACCTTTATCCGAGTGGGCTCAATAAACTTGTTAAGCTGATGTAGGAATCGTCAACAACATGCTAGATATTTCTATCTAAGCTATGTGTTTAGTTCTTAGAAATGTGACTTGAACCTAAAAAGTCTTGAATTTCTGAGTGAAAAGAACTGAACTTCTTCCACTTAAAGCACAGCTTTGAAGTGTGTGAATCAGTGTAGAAGTGTTTTAAGGAATGTATGTCACCAACAAGGTAGAATGATTTCAGTAAGAGTTAATTCAAGGAGGAGCTTAGTACTGATGTAGATTTGTAGCAGTAAGTCTACAGTCTGCTACACATAATGGTAACTTCTAATGGTTAAAAAGTGGAGGCTTTCATTATCCTGGATGTGTAAAAGAACAAGGCAAATTATCCAAAAATATTCAATGCTATTTAACATACTCGATATTAAGAGTAGCAACAAATATTAAAAAGTCACAAATATCACATTCTTATATTGCAATACAAAATTATCTAAGTACACTTGCTAATTGTTGATCTATCATGATTATATTACTACATTTATAACTTTTAATATGTTCTTTAATTAATAAATAAATATTCAAAAATACTCTATTGCAATATCTGTCAGTTTTAATGCATTGCCAGTATTGGGTAAAGTGTGACTGGCTTTAATACTCCTGTTAACCAGAGCTGAGCTTTACCTAAAGGTTGTTGAAGAGATGGTGAATTCCATTACTGTTAACGGTACGGCTGTTTCTCTAGCAGCAGTGATGATACAATGGTTTCTACATTTTATCTTCAATATCTATGTTTTCTTTCAGTTATCAGTTTTTTTTCTCATATTTGTACATTTACTGTGAATGTAATGCTATTGTTATTGAGCAGTCAATAGAGGAATACTTCAGTTGGGTTGCCTTCAATGGCACAATGATCATGTGCCAGAATGGAATAGGTAGGGTAATTCTCCGTCACTCATATCTGGACATTGTTCACCACTGTAAGTGAATGGTTTTAATTTATGGGAAAAAAACTGGCATGTTCCATCCATTTTCACATATTGATGCACCATCAATAACTCACTCTGAGACGTAGAGGCGAGATCTCGGCTTTTATTGACTGAAAGAAGGAACAAACAGTGGTTGACCACCATACTACATCCTGGAGACTGAGAGGCTGGGCTCAGGCCTCGATCGCCTTTATACAGGGGTCTGTGGGAGGAGCCACAGGAGCAGTCAGCAGGAGGCGTGTCCAGACAGGTATATGTAGTTCACCACACATATATCCCATCACAGTCTAATCTTGCTTTATTTTAAAGTGGATTGTAGAGAGTGGTGTCGTTGTCTGATTCACTTTCTGGCCTGTCTTGGATGGCCCAGGCTCTGAAAGCACTGGCCTCTCCACCCTGAATTCTCCAGCTGACAGATTGTCTAAGCTGCTAACCTGCAGATTGCCCTTAAATGAATGGCCGTTGGCCCACTGTGAACTGACCCTTCATGATGCCCTTTTTGATGCACTTCATTGCCTAGGCCTCTGTGTGCTTTGCCCGTCACTCTGTTTGATTCCTAATGCCTGACAGGGTGTAACAATTGCCAACAAACACTTTTGTGTTTCTGTTAGGGGAAAGACATATTTCTTTACAGTACAAACTAAAATGTGAATCATCTTTCTTTCTATGTTTTTGGTTACTTTTACTTTTCTGTCTTACTGTTCACCTGGTGAAACGGAATTTAATTTTTTAAAATGCGGAACTAACACAAGGCCAACAGTTAATGTTGGCATTCTTCAATACTGAACACTGCTGCAGAAGATTCATTGTTTTAACTTGAAGGTTAATCTTTGTTAGCCAAAATAATGTTTAGCAGAATATCTTATTGTCATATCAAATAATTACTAGCTGAAAATAGTCAATTATAATTTCTGTATAGTAAAATTATTGTATTTTTTGTATTTGGTTAACTCACTGCAAAATTACTTTGTTTTTATATAACATTTGCAAAATACTCTTTTCTGAACATATAACTAGATGAATGTTATTGCTTATTTATGGTATGCTTTAAAAATAATTGTGACAAATGAAATTGAGGGGAGATTTAATTGTGGTGCATAAAGGGGTAATATGGTGAATGCTGAGGACCTATTTCCCTTAGAAGAGCGACATTTAACCAGGAGCCTTAACTTCAAGTGAGTTGGCAGAAGGATTAGTGAGGAGTAGAAAAAAAGATATTTTAATCAACGAATGGTAGGTGAATGCAAGTTAATGCCTGGAAGTGTGGTGAGGGCAGTAACGCTCACCACACTTAGAAAGTATCAGGAACAAGAGGTGTGAAATGAGACTAAGCTTGTGGAATAACGTGGACTTAATGGATTGAAAGGCCTCTTTCTGGACTATTATATATTATGTTTATTACACAGCCCTCTCCTTGCAGGGTTATGTGTGGAGTAATGCCTGGGTGGAGCATGGGGACTTGAGTCCTTCAGTAATTGTTACAACGTCAAGGTTGCAAGTACTATATGTAGATGATTTTTTTCTATGTGTGCAATTAATGTGACCCTTCAAAGTGGTCAGAGCTAAATACCTGTGTCTTTCAAAGAGGTAAAGGCTTCAACAATACAGCTTCTAAGGTTTTCTTTTCTGCTGAGCTAATGGATTTATTGTAACATTTTAATGATGGCAAGGATTCATATCTTTAAGAACTTGAAATAAAATAAACGCTGTGATTTTGCCAATACAGTTTGCAATGTCTATCTTTATATAACACACAACACCTGGTACGGGGCAACACACACCAGATACTGGAGGAACTCAGCAGGTCATGCGGCATTAATGGAATAAAGAATCAACATTTCAGGCCAAGACCTTTCCTTAGGGCACAGTTTTCTTCTGTCCTGTAAATGTTATGATTCTATGAACATGCTTGACAGAAATTTTTAGAACTAATGGTGTTTCTCATAATCAGAATCAAAATCAGGACTAATATCATATGTCATGAAATTTGTTGCATTTTATATTCAATTAAATAAGTAGTGCAAAATAGTGAGAGTGTTCATGGGGACAGTTCATTGTCCGTTTAGAAATCTGATGGCAGAGCGGAAGAAGCTGTTGCTAAAACATTGTATGTGCCTTCAGGTTCCCGTGTCTCCACCCTTTATGGTAACAAGGCAAAGATAGAAAGTCCTGGGTGATGGGGGTGCTTAGTGATGGATGCCACCTTTTTGAGGCATTGATAAACAACAATAACAACAACTACAGGGTGTCCCAATGATCTTCCCAGGAATATAATCAATATTAAGTCAGATCATACTCGCTTGTGAGCAGTAATTCATTGGCGACCAGCTGGTAAGTCTCAAACATGGTCTTCGTCACTCTTCTGACTTCTACACATGTGCATGTATATGAGCTTGAGATTGAATTGTGATTTATCTGACCCCATTGTTCTGCTCAGTACCAAGGCTAATGGTGGATCACTGATGTCCCAAGCTAGGCCTTCAGTTTTATATCAGGGACAATTAAAAATGCAGCAAGGCTCCAATTATTTATTGGCCTGAAATTCAAAGGTAAAAGCAGCAAATTGGTTTATTTATTTTGCATTTTCTTATTGTGGTAGATACTTGTTTTAGTGAGGCCTTTTCCTCTTTCAAGATAATTGCAGTTCTAATAATTTCCTGACAGTGGCAGTGCAGAGCTATTATAAATCTCAGAGCAGCCATTATAAAGAGAAACGAGAAAGGATTTTGTTTTGTTCATTTTGTCATAAAATTAAGTTGAAAGGTTAATTATATATTATATGAACAGTCATTGACCAATCTTCCAATAAACTATCTGTAGTTCTTAGATGTGATATTTCCAACATATACTAGGAGCTTATAAGAGGTAATTTTGGGTATTAAAGCACAGATTAAAACTGTTTTACTTAAATGAATGTTAATCCATTGAACAAAAATAATTTGAATGAAGAATGGAATTTGTTTGGATCATTAGTCATAAAACCTTGTTAAACTTTGTTTAAATACATCGAGTTTGCTCCCTCATTACCTCTGCATTCCAAAACAGAGTTCACATTTTACACCAGACTGTAGCCTAGGAATTACTTCTCCTTCTTCTTAGGGAGTTCTTCAGGGCTGAAGATGACTTCTTTCCAGTTTGTTTCTGTGGACTGGATTCTCATGGGAGTCATGATATTTGAGGTGTTAGCTCCATGTCTGAGAAACATACAGGAAGGCAGCAATCATTGCTATTTTGTTTATTATGAGTTTCGTGCAGGCTTTTAGGGCACGATCTTCAAACCAAATTTTCTTTAGATGACCAGTTGGCTGTGCTGAAAGAGAATGTCATTACGATTTCTTTTTGTCAAATACATTAATCGGAAAACTACAGTCCAGTAATTAAGAATACAGCTGTTAGAACTCGCAAAGGCAGAAATGTTTGAACTTTATATTTTCTGATATTCCAAAGATTTTCTAATCAATAGTGAGGTCAGGATATTAATATGTTACTAACTGTCTCATTGATCATGACAAAAACACTTCATAATCATAAATCAAACAGAAAATGCTGGAAGTTTTAATAGGTTAGACATGATCAGTAGAAAGAGAAACAGAATCACCAATCTGAATGTTGATACCCATCTCTATTTAACCTCCTGAGTACTTTCAGCATTTTATGGATTTAATTTTAGATTTCCAGCATCTGTGTTATTTGACATTTGCATTACTTTATAGTTATGGACCAATGGACTCCTTGCCTTCTCCTTTCATGCTTCTTGAACCTCTGTGGTGAATCGGGGCATCATTTATTCCAGTTCCTACCTCGGCCTCCTACGGGAGTAATTGGACTGAGACTAATGTTAGATGGAGTGTAGAATATTATATTCTCCTTTTGAATGACTACAATGTCAGAAACAAAAGGTCCAGAAAAGCATGAACTGAAGAATGTTCTGGATGACTTGCAGGCGAGAAGAATTGTTATCCTTTCAAATTCATGTTTCCGATTGAGACAGCCAGGTTCACCAATAACGGTAATGCAATTGCATTGCATGTTTGTCTTACTTAAAACAGCACGGACCATCAGGTAGATGACATTCTGCACATACCTTTCTATAGTTTAAACCATCCTATTGCAAGCTCTTAACCAATGAACGTTTACCCAGAGAATCTCATTTTTGTCTTTGAGTTTTGGAGTGAGCAGAACTTCTAGAGCACAGTGATGATATTTGAATTAACCAGCTGGTAACATAGAGGCCTGAACTAACAATGCAGAGAGGTGGGTTCGAATTCCATCAGGGCAGCTGTGAAGTTTTAAACTCAGTCAATAATCTCGCATTAGGTTGATGCACCAGCAATAACTCTCTCTGAGACGTGAAGTCGAGATATCGGCTTTTATTGACTGGAAGAAAGAACAAGCAGTAGTTGACCACCATACTACATCCTGGAGACAGAGAGCAGGGCGCAGGCCTCAATCGCCTTTATACCGGGGTCTGTGGGAGGAGCCACAGGAGCAGTCAGCAGGGGTGTGTGTCCAGACAGGTATATGTAGTTCACCACAGAGGTAAAGCACCTGAAGGCCAGAAGGGCCTGTTCCATGCAGTATCTCTAAATAAAAATAAAAAATAACTTTCATCTGGGCCATGAGGGTCCTTCAGTGGAGAAAACCTGCCCTCCTTAACTGACCTGATGTTATGCTACTCCAGATCCACACCATGTGGCTGAGAGTTAAAATATCCTCTGAAGCACACACTCTATTATCTTGCCCTATTGTCTTGTTTATTATTTATTATAATGCCTGCACTGTTCTGTGCACTTTATGCAGTCCTGGGTAGGTCTGTAATCTAGTGTAATTTTTTTCTCTGTTGTTTTTTATGTAGTTCAGTCTAGTTTTTGTACTGTTTCATCTAACACCATGGTCCTGAAAAACATTGTCTCATTTTTACTATGTACTGTACCAGTAATTATGGTCAAAATGACAATAAAAGTGACTTGACTTGACTGCTGTTTGTCATCTCCTTCTGAGGTGCAATCAGTGATGAGCTATAAATGTTGGCCTTGCTAGAGATATCTAGATCACAAAAAGTGAACAATTCAAATAAAACACCATGGCTCCAGTTTTGACATTGCTTTTTTGTCCAATATATGAGTAAAAAAATCATAAGCTGTAAACCAAAAGGCAGCAAAGGAATTGAGAATAAAGAGACATTAACAACTGAGTTAACAAAGGAGTCCTTTATATTGCAATGCACAATGTCATCAAAACATGTAGGAATAAAGCACTTATGGAGCTGCAGTCAGGGTTTCACATTGCTTTTTTATGCTGTTTTTTCTTAAGTCTCCTTTTAAGACGAAGAAGATCCAGATATACAATTCGCCCTAAAACGGCGGAGGCACAGATAAGACCTCCATGCATAGCTCCGGCTACCCCATTGGAAAAGACATCCTGACCTGCAGGAAAGTGAGGCAAGATAAGTAGATGATCACAGTTCTTGAAATAAAGGAATCAGAACCTGAGAAACTACTTGTGATGATTTTGAAATTTGCATCACTTATTTTTAGAACATCTGAATTCTTAAACATGTTATAACCATTGAGATTGCTATGGATGAATTTAGACAGGGCATAACTATTGTTCCTTAATTATTTTATGAGTTTGAACACAACAGGTAAATAATTAGGGCCTGAACCACACAATTAATTGGAAGTTTGACTCTTCCTAACTATCACCATGAAATCAACAATGTTATGAAATTGAAAGAGAAAATACTAGGGATACTCAACATTTGCAACTTACTCTTTGATCTGATGAAACTAGTTTGTCTCAGCTGCAAGAAAAGTTTAGTGAGTACATTCAAAACTTCTATCAGAGCTGAGACAGGTAGTTTTACTGATCTATGCCTGGGATATCTAGTCTTGGCAGGTAGTACTTGAATGGGACAGAAGGTACAAAAGGAAAAATACAAGCAGCAAAATTGAATGGGGCTCCTCTACCTCACAGTCGTGGGTGGCTCTAGTGCACTGAGTTATGAGATACAAATAACTCACATTCTTTTCTCATTATGGAACAACTGTTGTGCCATTCCTGAGATTAAAGAAAACTATATTGTGTAAACAGTGATGGTCATAGTAATAAAAGGAAGCAGCCATAGAACAAAGGTCAAGTCCGGGCAGAGAAAATTGCACTATCCCATTAATGCAGTTTGAAGAATTGCAGGCTGGTCAGTGCTGCCAATGGCACATGAGGCCTTATCACTGCCAATATTGGTGGCTCCAAACACAGAAAGATCTGCATTGGAGAAGGAGAGTACTTGGCCGTTGGACTATAATAATAAGACATAAGAGAATCATTAGGTTATTTGGGTTTGTTGGCCCATTGAGTTTGGTCTGTATTATTCATGGCAGATTCTTTAACCCCATTTTCCTGCCTTCTCCCTGTAATCCTTAATCCCTCAATCCCTCTACCAATCAAGAACCTATCAATCTCTGCTTTAAATACATCAAAGATGGCCTCCTCAACCCTCTGTGGCAATGAATTCTGAAGAAATTCAGTTTTACAAGGACACCCCTTTACTCTGAGGCTATGCCCTTGGAAGTTACACTATCTTACTAATGGAAGTATCTTCTCCACATCCACTTTATTTAGGCCCCTCTGTATCCAGTAGATTTCAAATGAGATCCCTCTTTATCCTTCTGAACTCAAGGTATCGAGTTACAGGCCTAGAGTAATCAAAGACTCCTCGAATATTAATCCTTTCATTCATGAGATTATTCTTCTAAAGCTCCCCTGGACTCTCTCTAAGGCCTGCACATCCTTCCTAAGATACCAGATCCAGAGTTTCTCACAATATTCCAAGGTGATCTGACCAACACCTTATGAAACATCAATAATACATCCTTGCTTTTATATTCTAGTTCATAATTCTATAAGTTCATTTTCGATTTTGTGTCTGCAAATAAAGGGAGACATGTAGCCAACACTCTTTCTTGACTAGCATAGACTCAGTGGAATACTTACCAGTGAGGTAAAGGTTTCTCACGGGAGTTTTTGCTCTGATAGAGGCTAAAACTTCAGGTGTGTACCGAGCGAGGTCCTGGTTGATACCAGACATCTCCCCACGAGGAGCAGCCAAGTAGTATTGATTACTGAGTGGAGTTGCAGCTTTGAAGTATTCAATCTAGGATTTGCACATAGACATATTAAATAATTAAATCTCACTGGGATGACTGCATTGGCTTTCATTACCAGACAACCTTGTTAAAACGATGTCACATTATCGTCATATTGGTGAGCAAATATGACCATAATGTGACATTATGATGCTGCTGCTAGTAGAGCTCCTTCTTCTCAGCTCAAGTGAACCAGATTTAGTCCAATATCTGGTGCCCACAGCCTCCTAGTAAACCTCTTCTGAATCATCTCCAAAGTCTCCACATCCTTCCTATAATGGGGTGACCAGTGCTGCATGCAATACTCCAAGTGCAGTCTAACCAAAGTTTTATATAAATACAACATGACTTCCTGATTCTCAGACTCTGTGCCTCTAGGTAAGCAGGGAGGGCTGAGATGCTCAGTCAGTGGTATGGTGGCTAGGTTAATGGACAATCATCCAGAAGTCATAGGCCACTGGTAGACATGAGTTTGAGTCCTGGCAATTCAAAGTCAAAATTGAGTTTATTTAAAATATTTAAATATTTAAAGCTGGAATACTTAAAATTGGAGCCATCAAATGAATCTAGATCAACTTTAAAACAACCAGATTATTGTGCTATCCCATCTATTTCACTAATATCCTGGCCTGGTCTATATATGTCTCTACACCCTCTGACATGATGGGTTCTTTATTGCACCCTAAATGTTTCAGTAAGGCATTCAATTCAGCAAGCGAAGTTAAAGAAAAAGCATCATGATTATACCTTATCCTTTAACTGGGGAAATAAATCGATGGCCCAGTCTAATAGTTTCCTGGCAATGTCCATCTTCCATTTTTCATAATCTGCTCCTCTATTCTTTACTCTTTTGTCCTTCCATTCCTCGAACCAGTCATAGCGAGCCATGGTCAGAATTGTCATGCACGAATGTCCTGACAACGAGAAATGTGCAGTTATTTTCAGCAAACACAAGACATTTTTCAAATGCTGAAAATCCAAAGTAACACACAAAAAATGCTGGAGAAATTCAGCAGGTCAGGCAACTCCTGTGAACAGGAATAAAAAACCAACATTTTGGACTGAGATCCTTCGTCAGTACCCTGGAAGGGTCTTGGCCCGAAATGTTAGCCTTTTATTCCTCTCCATCGATGCTGCCCGACCTGCTGAATTCCTCCAGTATTTGTTGTGTGTGACATTTGTTCTCCAGATAAAACACTAAAACCTGAAGCAATTCCATCCATTATTGCCCACTTAATCAAAGGTCAAGCCTACGTGTGTTAGTGTAAGAAAACCTCTTACCCTTGAATGCATGGCTGAAGTAACATTCAGTCATCTTTAGAACTGGGAGTGATTAAGATATAAATAGAAAGGTAATATAATGCCAAATAGTGCCAGTACAAAACAAATGCTGGGATGTCCAAAAATGTCAACACTTCTTGGTGCCTGCAGTCATGTCCCTGTGATGACAATTATATCAGATCTGTTTAAACTTTATTACGAATGTGGTAGCTTTATTTGCAACACCTTTGTAATAAGACAGCCCAATTAACAACACAAATACTTGTAAATAATTGCTATTGCAAAGCATAACTCAGGAGTGACAAGGGTGGGAGCTTGAATATTTGAATACTACAGAAATTATAGGTCGTTTTAATCTAAATAAAAAGGAAGAAAACAAAGACAGATTCCTTACCACAGGAGAATTATAATAGTGAACAAAGAAATGGAAGAGCAATTAAATATTGTCCAAAAACATCAAAAAGGGCAAAGTAACGTCATAGAAATGTTGGAGAACAGTGTTAAATTAAAAGGAGGAATTAAAGGAAATTAATAAGAACTAAGTTGACTAACTTGACTTCACTCAAGTCAAGTGCAGTGCAGAAACTTTAGGGATTGTAACATCCAGTCCTATTAATCAAATAGGATCGACTTTATTCACCATATTTATCTACATGAATTAGGAATTTGCTGTGGTGTTGTGGTGCAGCATGCAACAAAAAAAATTCAGCAATAAAGAATTAAGGTATATAAAACATAAAGATAGAGGTTAAAGTACAGATATAGTTAAGACATACATAAATAAAAAAGAACTGGAGGAATTTAGAAGACATACATAAATAAAAAAGAGCTGGAGGAATTTAGAAAAAAGAGCTGGTGGATAGGCTTTTTCCGTTGAGGGTAGGGGAGATTCAAACAAGAGGGCATGAATTGAGAGTTAAGGGGCAAAAGTTTAGGGGTAACATGAGGGGGAACTTCTTTACTCAGAGAGTGGTAGCTGTGTGGATCGAGCTTCCAGTGGAAGTGGTAGAGGCAGGTTCGATTTTGTCGTTTAAAAAAAATTGGATAGGTATATGGACAGGAAAGGAATGGAGGGTTATGGGCTGAGTGCAGGATGGTGGGACTAAGTGAGAGTAAGTGCTCAGCATGGACTAGAAGGGCCAAGATGGCCTGTTACCACACTGTAATTGTTATATGGTTATACATGATTAATTAACAGGGCTGAAAGCCAATACACTGCCAGGGCCATGGATACATATTGTCATCTCCCAAAAACTGGAGGGTGGCAGATGTAATGGTAACATTAAAACAGAGAGAACACTTGGCACTTCAGGCAGGGAAAATGCTGGAGTCTATTATGAAAGATTTGATAACAGATCATTAAGAAAATATAAATGAGATTAGATGAAACGATCATGGATTTATGAAAGCCAGATAGCGTTTAACGATCCAATGGATGTTTTTGAGAATATTACTGTTAGAATTAATATGAAAGAATGACTGGATATAGTACATTGGAATTTTCAGAAGGCCTTGCATTAAGTCTCACATGAGCAGAGAGTGTTCAAAACTAAAGTACATGAGATTATGGATAGTATACTTGTATGAATTAATGAACTGGTGACAGATAGAAAACAGAGACTAATAATTAGTGGTAATTTTTTGGGGCAGGCAAGCAGTGAGGAGTATGGTACCACAGCAAGTTTGCCAACAGTACGATATTGGTGGGATAGTAAATGCCAAGGAAGATGCAAAGAGGCTTTAGGATGATTTAGATATTTTGAGTAAGTGAGCAGATGTAGTAAAATATGAAGAAATGTGAAATTCCTGACATGGTTAAAAATCAGAAATGCTTTATATTATTTAAATGGTGATAGATTGGGAAATGTTGATATTATTGTCATTGTCAGTGCAGCTGATTGCATTAAGAAGGCAGTGGTATATTGGTTTTCATTGCAAGGAGCACTGATGTTTTACTAAAATTATAGAAGACCTTGGTGAGACCACACCTGGAGTATTGTTTGAAGTTTTGGTCTGCTACCCGAGAAAGTGCTACACTTATAGTGGGAGTGTAGTAAAGGTTTACCATACTGATTTCTGGGTTGGCAGGAGTGTCACACGAGGGAAGATTAGGCTAGACGAAGAAGTCAATATTCTTTAGAAGTTTCAAAGGTTTATTTATTATCAAAGTATACAACTCTGAAATTCTTCTTCTCTGGGTAGCCACGAAACGAAAGGCAGCACCATCATCAACCCCAAATCCCCCCTCCCCACATAAAAATCAAATTTAATACGCCTGTCTTCATTTTGTTTTTATTTTGCTTTTTTCTTTTTGGATATGGCCAGCACTTATTGTCCATCTCAATTGCTCTCTTTAAACTTTAAAACTCCTCTCATGAAGATACTCCCATAAGGGAGGTAAATTCCGAATCAGAATCAGATTTTTTAATCACCAGCTTGTGTTGTGAAATTTGTTAACTTAGCAGCAGCAGTACAATGCAATACATGATAATATAGAAAGAAAAAAGTAATAAATAAATAACCAAGTCAATTACAGTAAGTATATATATATATATATATGTATACAGTTAAATTAAAAAATAGTGCAAAAACAGAAATAATATATATTAAAAAAAGTGAGGTAGTGTCCAACGGTTCAATGTCCATTTAGGAATTGAATGGCAGAGGGGAAGAAGCTGTTCCTGAATCGCTGAGTGTGTGCCTTCAGGCTTCTGTATCTCCTACCTGATGGTAACAGTGAGAAAAGGGCAGGTCCTGGGTGCTGGAGGTCCTTAATAATGAATGTCACTTTTGTGAGACACTGGTCCTTGAAGAAGTCTTGGATGCTATGGAGGCTATGGACCCAAGATGGAGCTGACTAATTTTACAACTTTCTATAGCTTCTTTCGGTCCTGTGCAGTAGCCCCTCCCCCATACCAGACAGTGATGCAGCCTGTCAGAATGCACTTCACGGTACAACTATAGAAGTTTTTGAGTGCTTTAGGAGACAAACCAAATCTTTTCAAACTATTAATGAAGTATAGCTACTGGCTTGCTTTCTTTATAGCTGCATCGATATGTTGGGACAAGGTTAGATCCTCAAAGATCTTGACACCCAGGAACGTGATATTGCTGACTCTCTCCACTTCTGATCCCTCTATGAGGATTGGTTCATGTTCCCTTGTCCCCCCCTTTCTGAGGTCCACAATCAGCTCTTTGGTCTTACTGATGTTGAGTGCAAAGTTGTTGGTACAACACCGCTCAACTAGCTGGTATAGCTCACTCCTGTACGCCCTCTCATCTCCATCTGAGATCCTACCAACAATGGTTGTATCATCATCAAATTTATAGATAGTATTTGAGCTATGCCTAGCCACACAGTCATGGTTATAGAGAGAGCTGTGGGCTAAGCACACATCCCTGAGGTGCGCCAGTGTTGATCGTCAGCAAGGAGGAGATATTATTACTAATCTCAAAATGCTGGTGGAACACAGCAGGCCAGGCAGCATCTATAGGAAGAAGCACTGTCAACGTTTCGGGCCGAGACCCTTCATCAGGACTAACTGAAAGATAGTAAGAGATTTGAAAATGGGGAGGGAATCCGAAATAATAGAAGACAGAAGAGGGTGGGGTGAAGCTAAGAGCTGGAAAGGTGATTGGCAAAAGGGATACAGAGCTGGAGAAGGGAAAGGATCATGGGATCGGAGGTCTAGGGAGAAAGAAAGGGGGAGGGGAGCACTAGAGGGAGATGGAGAATAGGCAAAGAGTGATGGGCAGAAAGAGAGAAAAAAGTGAGAGGACATAAATAAATAAGGGATGGGGTAAGAAGGGGAGGAAGGTGCATAAGTCACTTGGACCAGATGAACTGCATCCTAGGGTTCCAAAAGATGTAATGCAAGAGATTGTGGAGGCAGTAGTAATGATCCTTCAAGAATCATTGGACTTGGGCATGGTTCCGGAGGACTGAAAAATTGTTTAGGCCAAGGCTGAATGGTTCCAGTGAAAACCAAATTGGGCATCAGTGAGTAGATTACTGGTGAGCAAATGCTACTTGATAGGACTATTGATGACAACTTCTATTACTTTGCTCTTAATTGAGAGCAGACTGATTAAGCAGTAATTAGTTGGATTGGATTTATTCTTTTTTTTTGATCAGGGCATACCTGGCCAAATCGCAGTGTTGTACTGGAACAGCTTAGTTTCAGGTGTGGCCAATTCTGGAGTGCAAGTCTCCAGCCCTACAGCTGGGATAGTGCCTTGCTCTAAAGAATGTGCTGCTGTTATCTGTCATGTGAACTAATAGGCTACTGTCATGCTGTGGATCTCAGGAGAATATCTAGAGGGATCACTCCCTATGATTGTTTTGATTATCATTTTGTCATAAAGGTACTTTGCATAAATGTATACAAATTATTTTAGGAACAAATATGTAGATAGCATTTCAAATTTTCATTTAAATTTCAATGGCTGTCTACATTCACACACCACACTCGTCCTTTGATAGGGCTACATAAAAAAACCGTTCAGTGAAGCAATTGTGTAACTGAAATATGTGGATCCAAAGATCACAGGTCTTTGAATTCCATACTGTGAGGAAGCATCTGATATCCGCCCAGATCCCTGGGGATTACCACATTTGGCCTCAAAAGCTCTGCAGGATTCAGGCCAGGTTCCTGCTCTTGTTCAATACACACAGACTTCAAAACTTGCTTAAGTGGAATGCTGAAATCTTTCCAATTTGAAACAGTGGTCACCTGAAACAAGTTGTGGAAAACCTAATAATTGAGATATGAAGGAGACATCACAGACACACTGCTGCTCCCGTGTCAATGATATAAATGCAAAATAATTGCTGCTCTTCTACATGCACAACATCCATACAAGGATAGTGTTATATGTTGATATTCATGGTTAATATGGTCGAAGGATAAAGACCATGCTCTACACCCAGCTGAAATGAGCCAACGTTCTAATACAGTGAATAATAAGATGGAAGCAGTTAACTAGAAGAAACCTGCTCATGTTGCTCAGTATGTAAAACCGATTGCCCCAGACTGGGGCCAAGCCTATCATTATGGAAACTCACCAGACAGTTCAGAATAACTTTTTCCCTGAAGCTTGGGATGGCAAAATGAAGACTTTGTATGCTTAAAGAGCACTACAGTGTCAGTGTAACCTTTCCTCAATAGGAGGGCATGCAGTAGGGAGAAAGGTAAAATCAACATAAAATTTTATGATTGTATAAAAGCTTCCTTAAGCAAGCCCTGAAAAGACTACAGCAGCCTAAATGTAGCCAGTAAGAATTTTACAAACTACATAAAGTGAGCCTCATGTTTTGGGAGAGTAGATGTCTCTCTACTATGCACAGGAAAGATTTGTTCAACACACACTCAGTGGCCACTTTATGAGGTGCCTCCCGTACCTAGTAAAGTTGCCACTGAGTGTATGTTTATGGTTTTCTGTTGTCATAGCCTGTCCACTTCAAGATGCTCTTCCACACACCACGGTTATAACATGTGGATTTTGAGTTACTGTCAGCTTGAACCAGTATGACCTTTCTTCTCTGACCTCTCTCATTAACAAGGCATTTTTGCCCACTCACTGGATGTTCTGTTTTGTTTTTTGCAGCATTCTCTGTAAACTTTAGAGACTGTTGTGCATGAAAATTGCAGGAGATTGGCAGTCTCAGATACTTCAACCACTCTGTCTGGCACCAGCAATCATTCCATGGTCAAAGTCACTTAGATCATACTTTTTCCCCACTCTGATGTTTCGTCTGAGCAACAAATGAACCTCTTGACTGTGTCTGCGTGCTTTTATGCATTGAGTTGCTGCCCCATGATTGGCTGATTAGATATTTGCATTAATGAGCAGGTGTACAGGAGCACCAAATGGCCACTGTGTGTACACATCCATAACTTTCGATATATCCATCAAATAATGATTATTTAATGGGTCTCATGCTCTGTTTGTCTGCATAACTTCCTCAGCACACATTGCTGGTAATTACCTGGATGTCGTTCCTTCCAGGTGAAATCCTTGGCAGATGGAAAGGTAATGAATAACATCGGAATAGTTTTCTTAAATTCCTCCTTGCTTGCTGAAATAGTGTAGCTCATTCTGAAACATACAACTCAGGAATAGAGAGACAATATTTTACTTAGCGATACCGCGCAGAGTAGGCCCTTCAGCCCCTCGACCCATGCCATCTGACAAACCCGATTAACTCTGACCAAATCACGGGACAATTTACAATGGCCAATGAACCTACCCAGTATGGCTTTGGACTGTGAGAAGAAACCAGAGCACTGGGGAGAAAGCCACACATTCTATGAGGAGGATGTACCGAGACTCCTCACAGAATGGCACTGGAATTGAACTCCAGATCACTGAGCTGTAATAGCTATGCTATGATGGTGCCCTATCGAGCCCTTTATGCAATACTTTTAATCATTTTCACAACGGCTTTGGAAATGCTCGTGATTTCAGGTAAAGTGGTTCCACTTATTTTCAATGAGGAAAGTTAAAGGTCTGACGCCTAGTTATACCTTCTCTGAAACAGAAAGGAGTATGCTGAACATCTGAAACAAAAGCAGCAAATGTCATACATGTTCAACAGGCCAGGCAGCATCTTTGAAGAGGGGCATAAAGAAATGTTTCAGATCAGTGCTCTTTTTATTAAAGCCAGAAAATGGAGAAAGTAAGTTCATTTTAAGTGATGGGTGGGGGGGGGGGCAGAGGTAGAGACAATGAAGGGAATATTTATGTTGGGGTGGATTCCAGAGTTGTGTATGTAATGGAATTGTTCATGGAATCATGTATTAATATAGGAATGAGGCTGTTAAGATAGACAGAAAAGAAGCAAGTGGACATGGTGAACTCTCCATGTTAGTTGTTCCCACCCACCAACTTCATGTGTGAAGGGAACTTCAAGGCAAGATACCTGTGACCTGGTTGGTGAGGACCATAGGTCATAGGACCCATTGATGAAATGTTTAGGCACTCTATTGTGCCATGTTATTTTCAGGTGAACATTTTGTTAATACTATCAAAGAGTTTGAATCACACTAAAAAACTATATTATAATTTAAAATGAAACTTTAAACACAAAATACACTTAAATGATTAATTACATTTAAGTTAATTCAAAAAATATAAATTGCCCATATTATACCTCCTTCCCTCAAAACCCTGCCTCCCTGCAAAATAATGTGAAGGTCCAACGTATTCCCCACCAGAGCTATGGGAAATTATAGGATGGCATTACTCAGTTGCTGACTAACTTTAGAGTAAATTTAGAATGACCAACTCTGATAGTTAGGGGCTTATTATATCCACACATGCTAAGATAGGAATCATGAACCTCCAGGAATTATATGGGGAACTGCTAGCATTTCTCAGGAAAATCCAAACCTTTGGAGATGATGCAGGAAGGCTGAAAGGGGGAAGCAAAGGGTAGAGATACAGTACGTTTTAGGGAAGAAATTCTAGGTATAGGAACGGAAACTGGTGAGTGTTGGACTTGAAATTTTGGGGTGGGAATGCCTTTACAAGTGCTGTTTTTATTGGGCATATTTATAGTCAACACTGGTGTACACTGCAAAATAATGTTGCATTCCCCAGCACAACCCCCACTATCACTTCCCCTCAACCTTGCACGAAGTTAATTTACTGGCATCGGGACTGACATAGCTGGATGTTGTAGTGACTTACAGCTCATCCAAGTTGTTATTTCGATAAATCCAATAATTGGTTGCCTTCAATCCTAACTCTTCTTTTGTACCTTTGAGACCAACGAATACAAGGAATGATCCCATGCTGTGCTGCACCATGTCAAGTTGTGACTGAATGGCTACATGAAGTAAAAAGATACTGATCAGCATTCATGGGTGGGGCCTGACACCCATACTCCTGTATCCTGTGCTTACCTGCTCCAAAACCGTATGGTGGATCTTGCTGGCAAGGTCCATCTTGAAGTGAGGCACTGAGCACTGGCAGGACCTTAACTGGTGCGACCAATTCCTTCAATGCATTAAACCAAGCCCTGCCCACAAAACTGAGACAAAGGAAGTTTTGCAGATGTTGGAAATCCTGAGTAACACGCACAAAATGCTGGAGGAACTCAGCAGGTCAGGCAGCATCAGTGGAGGGAAATGAACAGTCGACATCTCTGCCTCGTTCCTTTCCAGTCCTGATGAAGGGTCTGGGCCCGAAATGTCGACTGTTCATTTCCCTCCGTAGATCCTGTCTGATCCGGCTGAACTACTCCAGCATCTTGTGCGTGTTGCTGTCCACAAAACTCCTCAAGAAATCTGTGACACTCAGCAAAGTCTTATCACAGTCGTTATTGGATGTCAAGGGTGCATGACTTCTCAATGTTTCTGAACGTCCTTAACATTAACCAACATTTAGAGACAACTAATAATAACATAAGCAATCGGGAAATTTAAAAAATTCTTTCCTTAAAAAAATCTCCTAAATAAAATACTCTGAAATTTTTTTAAAAGGCAAAGACAAACAATTAATAATGTATCTTATTTCATTCTTAGCTCTCTTCTTCACAGCTATACAATTTCCATTTAAATACATAGATTTGCAGATGCTGGATCAGGTCTATTTTGGAGTAGAAAGAGGCAGTAGATTGCCTAGTGCTATGGAGATTCTAATGGTGGGACACAGTCAGGAAACGTCCAGTGGGACACAGCTACAGTACATGCAGGAGAGAGTCTGGACCTTCCAGTGTTAAGAAATTTGCTTATAAATGATAATGAAGGTATAAAGGTTGGCTGTTTATCAGTCTCGTGCTGCAGAGATGACAAGTATAGATATTCCAGGGGAAGAAAATGCAATAAGATGTGCTTGCCACAGGTGATAAAGTAGCTTATCTTCTTACCAGGTTTGGCTTGGATTTCTTTTGGTAAAAGATGCTCATAGGTGTTGTATATTCCAGCATCAGAGATCACCGAGGGTGCAGAAATACATATTTCCCTTTGCCCTTTATTGACGACCACACCTACAAGAATTTATAGTTATAGTAAATCAAACTCACAAAATATTATAGCTGTTGATATTATTTTCTTTAAAATTAAATTCTGCAAGGATGAAGAGATCAACTATAATGAAAACTGCAATTTATAGTCTTCTGTATCTCAAATTCTTGATCGATATTAGCCATGTAGATGAAAACTCTAAGTGCATATGAGATTGTTGATGTGAATGTGAATTTTCTGAGAAATCAGAAGACCTGACCTTCCAATAGTGCAGATGGGCAGAATAAAAATGGATTAAGGAAATAAAATCTTTCCATTATGTCCATTTAATCTGATGCAATTAATGCCTCTATTTTCATTTATTTTTACATTGTCTGTGGAAAACATTTCCAAATAAGTGCCTGCAACACACACACAAAATGCTGGAGGAACTCAGGTGGCCAGTCAGCATCTATGGAAAAGAGTAAACAGTTGACCCTTCATCAGTACTGGAAAAAAAGATGGTCTTTTTCAGTACCGCTCAGATGTTCTCTCTATAAATCTACACAGCAACTTGATCAAGGGGGATTTCTCAATGTCAAGTTCTCAAGTACCTTACACTATAAACTTACAGGGTATAGAGTAACTTTTCTCTTTTACCAAACTGCTCAATATCATTCAAGTTTTTCCTTTAAACATGATAATCTTAAAGATTTAACTTTTCCTAATATTCCCTCTCATGGATATGTTTCTCCACTCTGACAGCTGTATTTAAGGCTGACAAGTCAGCCTTTGAGCAAAGTACCAGGAGAATCCATGTTTCTGTCTACTCAATATTAAAAAAAGAGTCAAGGATAAGGAGTAGAAATACCAATGATAAAATGGTCAGGTTTTGGACTTCCAAAGTGAAAATCAGAGCTGCATTCTTAGTATTTGTATCAATTTCTCATGCGAGTGAAAAGCTGTCAATTTGAGCAGGACAGCCTCCGGATGAAATGTAAGTATTTCTGAGATGAAGAAGGAATTGTCCAGTTGACAGGACCAAAGGTAAGTAGGCCATTTAATACACTTGGATTCATGAAGACTACATTAGACCACAAGACCATATGATATAGATCATAAGAGATAGGTACAGAATTAGGCCTTTCAGCCCATTGAGTCTGCTCTGCCATTCAATCATGACTGATTCAACGTCCTTCTCAACCCCATTCTCCTGCCTTCTTCCTGTAAAATCTGACACACTAATCAAGAACCTATCAACCTTCGCTTCAAATGTACCTAATGACTTGGCCTCTACAGCCATCTGTGGTAATGATTTCCACAGATCCACCACTCACTGGCTCAATAAATTCTTCCTTATCTCTGTTCTAAACGGACATCCTTGTATTCTGAGGATGTACCCTCTGGTCCTAGACTTTTCCACTATCGGAAACATCCTCTAGCTAGACCTTTCAACATTGTTCTTCTGGTGTGTGTAGGAAGGGTCATAGAAGAGGTAATAGAAAGGTCTGGCTTGAAACTCACCACAGGCTTTTCCATCTTCACTAATTAAGATTTGTTGCACACGAGCACGCACAAGAACAGCTCCACCTGCTCTCTGGATAACTGGAATACAATGAAAAGCAATCTGGCTGGACCCTCCTTTGGGATACCATGCTCCACGCTTATAGTGGTGTACCAGTAATGCATTCATTACAAAGCTGGTGTCTTTGGGAGGAACACCTAGAAAGGCAAAGTGACTGTGATTTCTCCTGTAAATAACCTGCATATTCATGCAATAATTTTGTTCTTTCTGAAATCATTACTCCAGTAATGTAACATTGCAAGCATATATTAAACTCCAGAATAGAATAGAATTGCAAATTGACTAGAAATTTAGTTTACAACTATAGAAAAGATTTGCTGATTGATTTCTCATCTTCAGATGATTATATTTAGAAATATAATATAATGATTTCTCTGCGTGACATTAGTATGAACTCTTAACTGGCTGGAAAGCCACCCCTGATGTACATCACCAAACATGATATTTGGCAGTTACTTCATGTTTTACTCCTGATGAAGGGTTTCGGCCCAAAACATCATCACTACCTCCTCCCAGATGTTGTCTGGCCTGCTGAGTTCTGCCAGCATTTTGTGCTTTTACTACATGTTTTAGCCTGTTTCTGAAATTTGGTTTCATTAAATTGAATTCAATTCAAACTTTCAAAATGCAGCTGCAACTCTACAGCACATTTTTCACTTTTGACCAGGATGAATATCAAAGAAAACGTGTTTTAATGATACCTTGTCTACCATTTTATCTACTTGGAGGCACATTTACATATAAACATCCAAGCATTCATTTGCTAATATTGCACAGCACAGATCCTAAGCATTAATTATTTTTTTAATCAAACTTACTATTAACTGATTCATTGCTTTAATAAAATTGATAATCTGCTCCTATTAGCTAAATGAAGCAATTATTTTGTTTTGGGAGATCATCATCTATAATTGAAATCTACTGAACAAGGACCATGGTGTAATAATGCTCTCTAAAATCCCATCTAGAACTTTGGAGAAGTTATTTAACAGCAGGAGAGCTCAGAGACAAAATCAGAGTCTGATTGGGTAAGGAAGCGTACAGTATATATAAATTATTGTGTATGATGTTAATTAGCCTGAACAATTGACTTCAAATCCCACAGAAGTGGGAAAGTAATTAAGTACATATATAAAGAGATTAAAATCTAGAACTTTAAATTAAATGTTATTGTTAATAATAAACAAGAAACATTTATCAGTGCCTAATCTTCTCAAGGCTAACGTGAGACTTTAGATCAATAGCAACATTGCTGGATTTTAACTGCCCTGTGAAATGGTCAAGCAAGCCAATTCAAAAGTTATTCTTTTATCATTTTAAAATTGTTCATATATATTTCTTATTGTAATTTATAGTATATTTTACGTATTGTTCTGTACTGCTGCCACAAAAGAACAAATTTCATGACATACAGTGTGTCAGTGATAATAAATCTGATTCTGATTCAAGGGAAATTATTGAGGGACAACAATAACTGGCCTTGCCAGTTACACAGTTCCAGGGATAACAGTTCATAAGGAATTGTTGGGCAAACCTGCAGTGCTCACTTCAGAACATGGGACAATACCTCAAGGATAGATCTGCTGATCCAGAGCATTGAGTATGTACGATGAAATAAATTTTTAAAAAATGTTTGCCCATGCTCCTAAATCCACTGATGAACAAAAACAAAATGAATTGTAAATATATATAGGATGACGACTGAATCTGCACCTGAGAGGCATTAATAGGCTAATGTGATAACTTCACAAATTATTCTTTCCTGAGATCTTATAGTTGTAGCAGACACAAAGAGTGCGGTGGAACATAAAAGCATTCTCTTACCCGTGAACATATAGCTAAAGACGGCTCTTAGATCTGGGTTTTCTGTCAGCTCATTAACAACATGAGTAACACTTGTGCTTGCCGCCTTGAATATAGTGGAGATCCAATGGATAATGCCAGTTCTGACAAGAAATTTGGCCAATGGAAGGGGAATCATTTTCAGGATAGCCATCAGGGGTACATGTTTTGAAGCTTGCTGCAATGTCAATAAAATGACCCCATTTATTATTCTTGGAATTGTACGGTCACATTCTTAGGACATTTAGAAGCAATGTAATAAACAGAAGACCACTATACCTTCCTTGTCTGTGAGACAACTTCAATTAGATGCGCATTGAACAAATCATTGGTTGGAATATTTCTTATGTACCTTTAATTGAGTCAAAACACGCTGGCGTGAGCCTGATGCCCACAATTGAACTGGAGTCACCTTGTGCCTGGTCCAGTGCAGAGGTACTCACCTGCTGGCCTGTGCTTTTCCAAACCCCAGCGGTGAAGCATGAGTGGTGACAAAGCTTTAAACTACACATTGAACCAACCCCAAAATTCCCTTAAGTTTTTAAAACATTCAGCTGTTTAAAATGTTCCTGCATTCTCTGACATACAGCAACCCTTAACAGCTAGCAAAAAATGAAACAAGTTAATTTCTTTATGAGAGGTGACTTGATAGTGGTGTACAAGATGATAAGAGACATAAATCAAGTGGATAGCCAGAGACCTTTTCCCAAGGCAGAAATGGCTAATACGAGGGGGCATATTTTGAAGGTGATTGATCAAAGTATAGGAGGGATGTTAGAGATGGGTGTGTGGAACGCCCTGCCAGGGGTGGTGGTAGAGGCAGATCCATTAGGGGCATTTAAGAAATTCTTAGATAGGCATATGGATGATAGAAAAATGGAGGACTGCGTGGGAGGGAAGGGTAGATTGATCTTAGAATAGATTTAAAAGTTGGCACACAAGACCATAGGACATTGGAGCAGAATTAGGTCATTCAGTCCATTGAGTCTGCTCTGCCATTCCATCTTGGCTCTCAAACCCATTTTCCTGCCTTCTCCCCATTACCTTTGACTAAGAATTTGTCAACCTCCACTTTAAATAAAGCCAGTGGCTTGACCTCCACAACCATCTGTGGCAATGAATTCCACAGATTCATTACTGTCTGACTAAAGAAATTCCTTCTCATCTCTGTTCCTAATGGACATCCCTCTATTCTGAGGCTGTGCCCTCTAGTCCTAAACTCCTCCACTATAGGAAGTATCCTCTTCACATTTACTCTATAATTGAGGTGCCCTGTTGGTCAGAGTTGACCATGGATATTGCGTTCTAGATGTCTACATGATATGCAAGCCAGTAAGCAAAGCAGGGCAGTGTGATATGGGGAGCAGGTTGTGGCCTATGAAGCAAGCTCCCCTTCTCCGCGCCGCTGATGAATTCAAAGGAATGGCAGTTTGGCATCAATGGCATCGCAGAAGTTGCCAGTCAGTGTTAAACACTTAGGGAGTTCAGCTCCGGATTTTTCCTCAGGGTTTACTCCCGAAGCCTTCCCCATGAGTGGGTATGGCCACAAGACAGTAGAGGTTAGAGATCAAAGTTTTCTTTCTCCTAAATGAGTTTTCCTTCTCCATGATCAGCTGACGAGCCCAATCTGCCCAAAGCGACTGGTTTTAAGGTGCCAGTAATGTGCCCTTGCCCCTTCTCCTGTCAATAGCAATGGTTCTGCCGGATTTAGTAGCTAAGCCACATGTGAAGGCCAGGACTTGGTAGCAGAGGCTATTTGAGGCGCTTGCCATTGGGAGCTTATCCCCACTACCTTCACCGGCAATGACATCCTTAAAGAATCAATTCTATCTAGGCCTTTTAATGAGATACCTCCTCATTCTTCCAAGCTCTTGTGAGTATAGGCCCAGAGCTATCAAAAGCTCCTCATATATTAACCCTATCGTTCCTGGAATTATTTTCATGAACTTCCTCTGCATCCTCTCCAATGCCAGCATATCTTCTCTTAGATAAGGAGTCCAAACTGCTCACAATACTCCAAGTGCAGTCTGACCCATGTCTTATAAAGCCTCAGCATCCTTGCTCTTACATTCTAGTCATCTCAAAATGAATGCTAACATTGCATTTGTCTTCCTTACCACCGACTTGATCTGCAAGTTAATCTTTAGGTAATCCTACTCAAAGACTCCCAGGTCCCTTTGCACCTCAGATTTTTGTATTTTCACCCCATTTAGAAAATATTTTATGCCTTTATTCCTTCTACCAAAATGCATGGTCATACACTTCCTAACACTATATTCCATCTGCCCATTCTCCCAATATGTCAAAGTCCTTCTGCCGGCTCCCTGCTTCCTCAGCACTACCTCCACCTATCTTTGTATCATCTGCAAGCTTGGCCATAACACCATCAATTCCATCATCCAAATCATTGATGAATAATATAAAAAGAAGCGGTCCCAGCACCAATCCCTCCAGAACCCACTAGACACCAACAGCCAACCAGAATAGGCCCCCTTCATTCCCACTCTGTGTCCTGCCAGTCAACAATCTTCTATCGATGCTCATATCTCTCCTGTAATATCATGGGCTCTTAGCTTGTTAAGCAACTTAATGTGTGGCACTTTTTCAAACACCTTCTGAAAATCAAAGATTACAACATCCATTGACTCTCCTATGTCTATCCTGCCTGTTCTTACCTCAGAGAATTCCAACAGATTTGTCAGGCAGGATCTTCCCCTCAAGGAAACCATGCTGACTTTGGCCTCCAAGTGCCCCCAAAACCTCACTATTTATAATCTAATCCAATATCTTCTCAACCACCGAGGTCAGGCTAATTGGCCTATAACTCCCTTTCTTCTGCTTTCCACTCTCTTGAAGAGTGGAGTGACATTTGCAATTTTCCAGTCCTCCGGAACCATTTCAGAATCCAATGATTCTTGAAAGATCATTACTAATGCCTCCACAATCTCTTCAGCTACCTCTTTCAGAACTCTGGGTTGTAGTCCATCTGGTTCAGGTGATTTAACTACCTTCAGACGTTTCAACTTCCCAAGCACCTTCTCCCTACTCACTTCTGCCCTCTGACACTCAAGTTTCTGGCATACTGCTAGTGCCTTCCACAGTGAGGACTGATGCAAAACATGATTCACATGACTGCACGGCCCAACACCCGAGCAATCACATTGTCAAGTTTGTTGATGCCATGACAGTGGTGGGGCTCATCACCAATAATGATGAGATAGCCTACACCAGAGCTCAACGCGTGGTGCAAGGCAAATAACCTTTTCCTCAATGTCAACAAGACAAAGGAGATGGGTATTGACTTCAGGAGAACTCATGCCACTCACATCCCGCTTTACATCAGTGACACAGCAGTTTCAAACTCCTGGGAGTGCACATCACACACAATATCTCATGGTTCCAGAACACATCCTACACAATCAAGAAATTTCACCAAAACCTCTACTTTCTGAGGAAGCTGAAGAGAGCTGGACTTTGCACATCCATACTCAGATCATTCTGCAGATGCACAGTAGAGAGCATCCTGACAAGCTGCATCCCTGCATGGCACAGAAACTGCACTATAGCAGGAAGGAAGTGTCATAAGGGGTGTTGGGAGCGGACCCAAATGCAAGACACAGACACTGAACTACCAGGAACAGGACTAGGCATGAGAAGGAAGCAAGGGAAGTGGGGAAGCAAGGACACTGGACATGAAACAGGCCCTGGATGAGACAAGGATTCCGGGCCTGGGCTAGGACTTGACTAGGATAGCGGAACCAGGACCTGGAACTGGGAACTAGGAGCCTGGGCTTGGACTCTGAGCCAGAGACTGGACAAGACCCAGAATCTAAGTCTTTACTCAGGCTCGGTCTCCAGAACCAGGCGAGGACATGATGAGGCTTGGGCTTGGACTCCGATCCAGAGACTGGGCAAGGACCCAGAAACTGGATCTTGACTTTGGCTTGGACTCCAGAACTCAGCAAGGACAAGATGTGGCTACAGGTCGAGGAGAGGCAACGGGACTGGACATGAGACTCTTGGACAGGACAAGGGAACCCCAGCACCGGGCTGGGCAATGTACTCCTGGGCTGGGTGAGGCACATGGACAAGACGAGAACACAAAGCCGTGGCTTGGACAGAACAAGATTCTTGGACGTGGCTAGGACTGGATGAGACCCTGAAGCCTTGACTTGGTCGAGGGAGAGACAGGAACGCAGAGCCTTGGTCAAGGGAGAGATAGGAACATGGAACACAGAGTCAGGACCCCTCCTTGGGTACAGGACCTAGGGCCAGGACTCATTACACAGAATGCAGAATATGATGAGACAGTTCCCAACACAAGGTAGCGGCAAACAGCCAGACCTATCTACTGAAGGCATGTACACAGAGACAGTTCAAATCAACAAAAGACAGTTCCATATCTTGCTCCAGTGGTTGAACTAGACAGCAGTGAAGGCAAGGGTTCCAGGCAAGACAAGGCTCCAGGCAGAAGGCAAAGGGAAGAGATGCAGACAGGGGGTTTGGACAGGAACAATCCAACCCCCAAGGCTGAATCCTGAAGCTATTTATGAAGCCAGCCCAAACGAGAATCAACTGCCTCACCGGAAACTGGGGAAAACCGGAAAGCCTGGAATAAGGAACATGGACCGGACCATGACAGGAAGGCTCTACAACAGGTAGTCAAACCTGCCCAATGCATCACTCGCACCAGCATCCACACCATCAAGGGCAAATACACAGAAAAGGTCCATTAACATCATGAAGTGCCTACTCTGCTCATGGACTGTTTGCCCCATTCCCATCAGGGAGAAGGCGACGTAGCATCCATGCCAGGTCTACCAGACTCAAAAAGTTACTTGCCCTAAGCAGTAAGGCTGATCAACATCTGAACCCACTAACCCCACCATTACTTTATTATTAACCGTCAATCACCCTATCTCTAGCCTAGCGTCACTTTACCGACATACAATCACCCTATGTATTTATAATTATTGTGTGTTTTTCATTATCTTAACCTTTTATCTTTATCTTTTGTGTTTTTTGTGCTGTATTGGGCCCAGAGGAACAATGATCTCATTCTCCTTACAGTTATGTACATGGAATGAATCTTCAAACTTGAATCTTGAATACTTATTAAGTTCATCCACCATTTCTTTCTCCTCCATTATGACTTCTCCAACGTCATTTCCAGCAGTCCGATATCTACTCTTACCTCTCTTGCATGAACATTATACGCTGAAGGGCCTGTACTGTCCTATGTTCTATGTTCTAAAACACTTTAAATTAATAAAATGCACTGCACAAATCATGAGTAAAGGAAATTAATTATTTTGCCTTCTCTTCCTTGCAACCATTAACATTTCCTCAAAGTCAATGGGTTTGAGGACCCCATTTCAGTCCTCACTCAGCACCAGCACAGGATCTGGGAGTCAATTCCTCAAATGGAGAATCTCAGTGAGATGAAACTCTTTGGGGTGTCCACCAGCAGAGTGTGTCGTAACATAGAATCATAGAATTTTACTGGACAAAAGGAGGCCATTCAGACCTTCAGGTGCATGCCAACCACTACGATTACTCAGGAAGTTCCAGTCTCCTTTTCTTGCATCAAGATCATGGAACGATTACCATTTAACTATGTGATTATTAATTGTTCTTTATTTTTCTTTTTATTTGCTTATTGATACAGTGTGGAGTGGGCCATGTCACCCCAGCAACCCTACAGCCCCAATTAACCCTAACCTAATTACAAGACAATTTACAATGACCATTTAACCTACCCGGTATGTCCTTGAGCTGTGGGAGGAAACCAGAGCACCTGGGCAAATTCCACACATTCCTCAGGGAGGATATACAGAAACTCCTTACAGTACGGTGCTAGAATTGAACTCCAAACTCCAGTCAGCCCCTAGCCGTGATAGCATGATGCTAACTGCTACGCTACCTTTTCTTGCATGAAACCATGGAATGATTACCATTTAAATATGTGAATATTTATGGTTCTATTCTGTATGGCCATCTTTTATTGGTAAAACACAGGCCATTGTGTCTCAGGACTTCCTATATTACTCTTTCAAAGGAGTATGACTATCATTGTTTTTCAAAGGATGAAAGTGTTTCACTGCTATCCTTTTATCAATTTAATGGAATATGGTTAACAGCCTCTATCAAAGGTTTCTAAATGCCTGATACACATAAAGTAGCCACTAGGTGGAGCTGAAGGACTAATGGCTGAAACTGAAAGTGCATGCCACTGAGACTAAAATCACATGATAAAAGCAACCATTTATGGTAAAATATCCACAATGTATTTGATCAATTTGCTTTATTTTGTTTAAGACATTCATGACCAAGTAGTATTATTGAAACAGAGAAGAAATTCCTTCGAGGATGATACATTCTGCATTCAATGCCATTAGTACTGCAGAATTACCACACAGAATGAAGCCTTTGGCCCATTATTCTTTCAATGACCAGTCACACCCATTGTCATTTTGCTGCTTTCTGTCTGACTTGTTATAAATTTCTTGGCTGAGATTACCTGCCAATTTTTCCTCTTCCAATTTATTGATACTTTTGCTTAAAATCTAGCAAACTCCAATTTCCTCCAATAAAACTTCTGTAAATTAAACGTTTGACATATTGACTGTGAATTAATTGGAAGTTTATATTGTCCATGTTTTTACTTAAACAAGGAGAGGAAAGGATACCAAAAATGTTTTGGGGTAAACAGAAATACTGGTTTTTGGAAGTCCCTTAGTTTTTCTGACACTAACATATCAAAAATAAAAATTAATATATTTAAAATTACCTTTACAAGTGTCATAAATTTCTCTATTGCTTGCTTCTCCTGAGGAAATTGCCTCTTCAGAGCATCAATAAACCCTTGTTTACCTCTGTGTAGTTCATATTTACGAGAGTTGTCACCTTTACCGAGGATTATATTATCATATTGATCATCCATTCGAAGCCACTCCACCTGCCCATCAGTGATTTGGTCCATGACGATACGCATCAGTCCATACTCATGCATTTGTCCTAAATAATGGATACCTGAGGACAAAGGAAGGAGTTGGTTAACTTCATGAACTTTATGCCGTAACAACTAGAGTTCAGCTTTTCTGATTTCTCATCTGTGCTTTATCTAATTCAGTTCTACCAGCAGATGGAGCAATAAAGCAGCTTCCTGCTTCTGTCCCACTGAACTCGTGCCCTCATACCTTGACTCCATTCTATCCCATTGGTTCAGCCCCTTTCCACCTACATCCGTGACATTTCTCATGCTCTGAATCTCCTCATTAACTTCTAATTCTCTGTCCTTGATCACCTTATTTTCACCATGGATGTCCAGTCCCTATACACATCAATCCACCATCTTGAAGGCCTTAAAACACTCGATTTTTGCACCCTTTGTTGGGCTTGCATGTTGCTGTTTCTACAACCCCTCCAGTCCTAGTCTCAGCTCTTCTCCTGCCTCTGACTGTGCAACGTACCTCCCTCATTTTCAGGTAGAACCATCAGAAATTCCTTTAAACTCATTCCTGGACCTCTTCACCATCCCTGCAGCTTTTTCAAAGCTCAGGCATTTAGGCATCCAGTGCTGTGCAAAAGTCTTAGGCACACATAGTATATATAGCTAGGGTGCCGGAGACTTTTGCACTGTACTGTATTTGTCAACGTGGGAATGGTGAAGGGAAAGTGGACAGTGGAGGGGTGTTGGACGGGTGTCAGAGAAAGAGTGTCAGTGCGGGGGTTGGCGTGAATGCAGACACACCCAACCCTGAGACACTGGCAGGGTAATTTGATTCCAAACAATTAGTTTATTGATCATTACAGGATGTCTCTCTGGTGCTTCCCACTCCCTGCCCCCTTCCCACTCTCAGTCCACAATAGAGACCCATTCCAGAATCAGGTTTAGCATCACTCACATGTAATTAAATTTGTTGTTTTTTTTTGTGGCAGTAGTACAGTGCAATACACAAAATTACTACAGCACTGTGCAGAAGTCTTAGGCATCATTGCTATATACTATATATGTGCCTAAGACTTTTGCAACTCCTCCTCCTGTTCTAAGGGTACACGTCCCTTCTATGTGAAGCTTCAAGGAACATAGATCACACAATTTCTAATTCTTTCATTAGGTGACAAAACCGACTTAATTTACATTGGAGGCAAGTGATCAAGCCACCAGGCAATGTATTCTGAGAGCTCTATGGACATTTCTTAGAAATGGCTTACCGACGTCAAACTCAAATCCGTTTTCAATGAATGTGTGACAACAGCCTCCAGCCTGGTCATGTTGTTCCAGTACCAGTACACATTTGCCAGATTTGGCCAGCACCGCTGCCACCGTAAGTCCTCCAATTCCACTGCCGATCACAATGGCATCAAGATGAGCGGGCACTCTGTTCGCGGTAAAGCCTGCAAAGACAGGATGTGGTCAACTTTTTAACAATGACTGCAGTTGTAACTTTGCTTTGGATTCAAGGAGTTCAGGAGTCAGAATTGCAAAGTCCTTCCCAGTTTCCTGATATCCAAAACTATCATGTATAACAGGACACTATTGGTGGTTCAGTGCCACAGTGTGAAGTCAAACGTATCATTGGGAAATAGAATGATGCATGTAAGAAGAACTTATTTAAAACTTAGTAAGATCCATAGCACATATAACTTAAGGATGAGTAATAGGACCTCAGTGAATCAGCTTTACAGGAGGTAAATTATATTGGGATCAATAATTTAAAACAAGAATCAGGAAGGAATACTTCTTGGCTCCCTTTTATGTTTTCCACAATTCATTTTTGCAGACTCTCTTAGCTTCCTTAATTTCCTTTTTAAATCTCTTGTGAAATTTCCATAATCACCCTGGTTTCCTCTGGTGAGGAAGCACCTCCAGGCATAACTAGGCATGTTTTCTCCAGCTCTTTTCTACTCCTTATCCTTTTGGTTATCCATCTATTTTGGCTTTAATTTCCCTATCATTCTCCCCGATGGGAATGTATCTAGACAGTAACTTAAAGGCATCTGTTGCGGCAGATTCACACTTAAATTACTGTTAACTGGTAAAAGGTTTAATTTGCTTTTCTCAAACTCTTCTTGCAAATTATTGCAGCTGTATTACTTCCATTAGTTATTGATAGCATCTTAGTTATTGGTGCAGAGGTAGTCAATTATCAGAGGTACATGGAATTGATTTCTCCTGGTAGTTCATAAAGTGATCTCACTGTCCACATTGTTGTTCTAATTTAGGCCTCTAACTGGCCATCTGGAGCTGCACCTTGATGACCTTCGGCTCATATGGGAGAATGAGGATGTGATAGATAGGAGCTTCAGGGAGGTAGTCACCCCTAAGCTGCAGGAGGCAGGTATCCAGGTAACTATCAGGAGAGGGAAAGGTCACCAGAGCAATGTACCCCTGTGGCCATCCCCCTCAATAATAAGTATACAGTCGGCCCTCCTTATCCGTGGATTCCATATGCGCGGATTCAACCAACCGCGGATTGGGAAAACCTGGAAGTTCTCTAACCAGCGCTTGTTGCTTGAGCATGTACAGACTATTTTTTCTTGTCATTATTCCCGAAACAATACAGTATAACAACTATTTACATAACATTTACATTGTATTAGGTATTATAAGTAATCTAGAGATGACTTAAAAGTACAGGCAGTCCCCGAGTTATGAATGAGATCCATTCCTGAGTCCGTCTTTAAGTCGGATTCGAAGTCGGAACAGGTACATCTGGTATTATTTAGCGTCAGTTAATCAAACATTTTTCTTAGTATATAGTACATATTTTACCTTTCTATGCATATAAAACACTTAAGAAACATATGTATTTCAATAATTTAACCACTGCGTTGTTTCATAATAATTGTAGCTTTCATTGGGGCAGGGCCTTTCACGTGCTCCATTAAAATTGTTCCGATCATTGACCGACTGTAGCCTAACACATTTCCAATGACCGATGGCGTTTCACCTCTTTCCGATCGCTTTATTACTTCCACCTTATTTTCAATCGCGGTCGTGATTACTTTCGTAAACAGAAACACCGCGGATTCAGAGCTGCACTGCCAGGTCCTAAAGTCCATCGCACGGAGACATGTTAAATAAAGTCTGGGGTTCCGCTGGGTCCTAAAGACAACTGCACTGATACATGTTAAATAAGGGAATTGAGCATCCGCGAATTTTGGTATCCGTGGAGGGTCCTGGAACCAACCCCCCATGGATAAGTAGTACTGCTTTGGATACTGTTTGGCTCCTACAAAATCTTACCTTGGTGCCTCTGGCCGAACATCAGCGAAGTACAGCAGAGATTCGTTCTCTGGCAAGTCTAACCAAGCCGTGAAGGTGATGTTCCATCGGTATACTACTAGACTAGATCTGGTAGCAGGATCATGGCTGGCTAAGTCAAGGAGGTAAGCATGCCTTTGCTACTTTGCAGGTTCTGCCTCTTCAGGCAAAGGCTGCACCCAGCGAGGACGCCGGCAGCAAGGCGTCTGATGGTGTCTGTGGCAGATGGACCCAAAAGGGTGAATGGTACAGCCACCTTGGTGGCATGCGGAGGAACCGGAGTGCTGCTGGTCAATGATGGCATCACTAGACCAGTTAGTTGTCACTGCGGGGCAGCTTCCTTATCCGCTAAGTCTGTTACACTCCTGTGTACCACTTAGCACCAGAATTGGAAGCCCAGAGAGACGGTATGGTGGGGGAACGACACTGTCTGCCTTATTACTGTGCAAGGCATGTGAAATTTCAGAACAGTCAACATGGAAATCGATGGACAGGCGAAGAAGAAGAAGGATACTCTTGAGGGGGACGACCTACCGGGCGAAGCTACAGTGACTGGTTCTCTATCCCTGATTCTGGATCTGTGACTCAGGAGGGTAGTGGGGAGAAGAGGAGTGCAGTAGTGACAGGGGATTCTCTAGTAAGGGGAGCAAACAGGAGATGCTCTGGATGTGAAGCAGACACTCGGATGGTATATTTCCTCCCAGGTGCCAGGGTCAGGGAAGTCTCGGATTGGTACACAACGTTCCAAGGGGGAGGGTGAACAGCTGGAAATCATGGCACATATTGTAGCCAACAATATAGATAGGAAAAGGGATGAGGTCCTGCAGAGACAATATAGGGACTTGGGTAGAAAGTTGAAAAGCAGGAGTTTGAGGGTAGTAGTCTCTGGATTGCTGCTTGTGCCACATACCAGTGAGGGTAAGAGTGGAATTATTTAGCAGATGAATGTGTGGCTGAGGAACTGGTGCAGGGAGCAAGGTTTCAGGTCTGTGGATCATCTCATCGGAGGAAGGCATGAGTTGTACGAAAAGGATAGGTTACATCTGAACCCAAGGAGAACCAATATCCTTGCCGGCAAGTCTGCTAGAACTGTTGGGGGAGGGTTTAAACTAAGTTAGCAAGGGAATGGGAACCAGTGTGATCGGACTGAGGTTGAGGCAGTTAGTATACAAACACAGGTAGTGTGTAATGAGACTGCTAGCAAGGGCAGGCAGATGATAGAGCAAATTTGTAGTCAGTGGGATGAGTTGAAGTGTAACATGGGGGCAAAATCAAAAGGGAAATGAATACAGGACTGAAGGTGTTATATTTGAATGCACAACAGTATACAGAATAAGGTAAATGATCTTGTAGCACAGTTAGAGATTGGCAGGTATGATGTTGTAGTCATCACTGAATTGTGGCTGAAAGATCATAGTTGGGAGCTCAACATCCAAGAATACACGTTGTATCAAAAGGAGAGGCAGGTAGGCAGAGGGGGTGGGCTGGCTCTGTTGGTAAAAAATGAAATTAAATCCTTAGAAAGAAGTGACCTAGGATCAGAAGATGTAGAATCTTTGTGGGCAGAGTTAAGAAACTGCCAGGGTAAAAAGACCCTTGTGGAAGTTATATACAGGTCCCCGAACAGTAGCCAGGATGTGGGATATAGATTGCAATGGGAAATAGAAAAGACATGTATAAAGTGTAATATTAGGGTAGTCGTGGGGAATTTCAATATGCATTTAGGTTGGGAAAATCAGGTTGGTTCTGGATCACAAGAGAGGGAACTTATAAAATGCATATGAGATGGCTTTTGTGGTTGAGCCCACAAGAGAAAATACAACACTGGATTTGGTTTTGTGTAATGAGCCAGATTTGATTAGGGGGCCTTGGGAGGCAGTGATCATAATATGATAGAACTTACCTTGCAGGTTGTGAGAGAGAAGCTGAAATCTGATGTATTATATTGTACTAAAGGGAATTATAGAAGCATGAGAGAGGAGCTGGCCAAAGTTGATAGGAAGGGATGATGGCAGAACAGCAATGGCTGGAGTTTCTGGGAGCAATTTGAAAGGCACCGGATAGATACATTCCAAAGAAGAAGCATTCTAAAGGGAGTTTGGGTAACTGTGGCTGACAAGGGCAGTTAAATACAGCATAAAAGCAAAAAGGAGGGCAAAAATTAGTGGGAAGTTCAAAATTTGGGAAGCTTTTAAAAACCAAAAGAAGGCAACTAAAAAAAAGAGGTAAGGAGAGAAAAGATGAAATATGAACGTAAGCTAGCTATTAATATGAAAGAGGATACCAAAAGTTTCATCAGATGTAGAAAGATCAAAAGAAAGGTGAGAGTGGATATCGGACTGCTGGAAAATGATGCTGGAGAGGTAGTAATGTGGGACAAAGAAACAGTGGACGAACTTAATAAATACAGTGAATGCCGGTTAATTTGGACACATCAGGCCAAGTCCATTTTGGAGCAAATATGCAGCTGCCCCAATTTGCCAAAGTTTCATGGAAATAAAAAAGACAAGCTGCCATTTAACTGAGTAACAAATTATTTACTTAAATGGAATACAGAACAAATAAGAACACTACTAACACTACTACAGTACTGTAAAACTATTAGTTTCTAATAGTTATCAATGGAGAAATCCATCCAGTGTACACTGATGTGTTCTTCTGATTGATTGTAAATGAATAAAATCAGTGCAGACATCTGGTGTAGATAATTGATTGCCTTTATATAATGCTTTCGATGAGTTTATCCTCCAAATCTTCATTTTTATTGCACCATTCAAGATGATTGTCAATATCTTCAAATTCTTTGTCATTTCCACTTGTTGAAATAGAGAAATCATTTTATTTTCACTCCTGGCCTGAATGCTTGAAACCACAGTGAGCAAAACAGTTCTGAATTATCTTGCTGCTTATTACTCGCCAACTATCAGTGACAAAAATCACTGCTTTTTGTACACAAACACACGCCAGTGATGGTATTTAAAAACTGTTCACTCTAAGCATGGTGAAGTGTTTAATGGGCACACAAGTTCACACGATTGACGCTCGTTTGAAAGTGTTCGGCACAGTCTTCTGTTCCAAATAAGTAGCATAGTGTCCCTAATAAATGAAGGGAATCCCAGCTATTTTCTCAATTACTTTTTGTTTTTTAAGAGATGTCCCAAATAAGCAGCTGCCCTAAATAACTGTTGGCCCAATTAACTGGAACCTGCTGTATTTTACAGCGGTCTTCACTGAGGGAGATACAAGGAGTATGTCAGAAATTCGAGAATGTCAGGAGGCAGAAGTGAGTGTAGTTGCTATTACTAAGGAGAAGGTGTTTGGGAAGATAAAAGGTCTGAAGGCCCCTGGACCAGATAAACTACACCCCAGGGTTCTGAGAGAGATAACGGAAGAGATTGTGGAGGCATTAGTGGTGATCTTCCAAGAATTACTAGATTCTTTTAAGGGTCTTTTAAGAGACTCCTGGATAGGTACATGGGGCTTGGAAAACTAGAGGGCTATGGGTAACCTAGGTAATTTCTAAAGTAAGTACATGTTCGGCACAGCATTGTGGGCCAAAAGGGCTATATTGTGCTGTAGGTCTTCTATGTTTCTATTCTGGAATGTTTCCAGAGGATTAGAATATTGCAAATGTCACTTCACTCTTTAAGAAGGGAGGATCAACATCATTGTCCATTCCTCCTTCACCTTGTCTACCAGAGCAACCTCATGTCTTATTTTAGCCCTCCCGAGTTCCCTCTTAAGTGCTCTGTTAGTGAATGGCCTTTTGCTAAGATTCTCAATGATTAGACTTTGGCATTCCTAGGACAGATTCCTATCCAGGGGACCAACGCAGGGGTATGTTAGGGATTGTTAAATGCAGGGCATTCAGGAATTGATTGCGAGCTTTAAGAGAAATCAGAGCCAATGTTCACACGAAACCTGCCCAAATGTAAACTACAAGTGATAAATTGGTAATGAAAAGGAGAGCTTTGAAAGCAAAGATTATGGTCAACAGAAGAGATACCACTGGTGCACAACGGATGGCCATTCAAGAGTAAACTGACATGCCCATCAATCATTTTCATCTGCATCAGGCCTTCAGCAAACCAGGCATCTGCTATCTTCAGCCAAGTTATTTTGCACCCTTGTGACTGGGATGAAAGAAGTTCGCAGATGAGATTTAAGTTGTCACTTAGCACATCAAAGTCACAGGCCTATTTTTTTCCATGAATAATTAAAGTTTGGTGTACCCAGAAATGGGGCCCTGACAACACTAATTCCGGATGTCTGAGGTTGTTATCCTGAAATAATCTTGGTCCAGTCATGTGAATGACTTCGACCCAGCAAAGTGTTTGAACATTCAGAGGTGTTTTGTCAGTTACAGTGTACTCCCATTGCAAATAGAACTATTTGACAGACACAAAATATTGAAGTAAGCAATGTCATTGTAGCTATTGAAATTTTATCTTATCACCTGCTGATCCCTTTGTTCGTAAGAGAATAAAAACTTAGTGTACTAAGAGTTGCAGATGATTTTCAAGAGTTTCTCCAAGAGAAAAACTGTTTTCCAGTGTGCCTGCTTATGCTGAATATTTTACATCTACAGCTCCAGTTTCCGTTTGGCTCATTCACCACAGTTCCTGTCTTGACCACATCCTTTCATGTATCTCACACAAAGACCACTTGTCAAACAATGCATTATCATAGGCACAATTTACAGTTTTGCTTTGGGGATGAGCAAAATGTAATTTTTTAGTCTTCTGTATACTAGTGCAATCTGCCATGTTGGTGTTCAACTTGTGGAGAAATTCAGAATCACATAATAATTATTACATTTAAAATTAATCTTAAATTTTAAAACCTACCAAAATGCTTGAAATAACACAAGACAATAAAAACATTGAAATACATTCAAATCAAGTACTTCAAATAAAAATAAAAGCAAAGACAACTTGTTCTTAGAGTCATAGAGTTATACAGCATGGCAACAGGCCATTCAGTCCAACTGGTCCATGCCAACTGAGAGTCCCTCCGAAGCTAATTGCATCTGCATGCACATGGCCCACGTCCCTCTAAACCTTCTCTATATACTTAACTGTCCAAGTACCTTTTAAATGTTGTTAATGTGCCTGTCTCAACCACTTCCTCTGACAGTTCATTCCAGATACGGATCACTCTCTGGGTGAAAAAGTTGCCCTCAGGGTCCAATTAAAACTTTTCCCTCTTACCTTATGTCTATGTCCTCTAGTTCTGTGCATAGTCACCTTATCTGAGGAAACGCAATTGTCTGAAGATATTCTAAGGGTTAAAGTGGAAGATCTGCTCGATGAACACAAGAAGCAGCACAGGTTCATCGAGCAGATCTTCCATTTTAACCCTTAGAATATCTGCAGAAGATTGACTTTTTCTTGCAGGACAGCATGGTGCAGTTATCCCAAGATTGGTTGTCCTCCAGTAAAAGATTGTCATTCTGAATGGAAATGCCAGCTTTTAAATGAAAGATTTACACTTGAGTTGAAACTATCCACTGCACAGTGCCAGTCTTTTGGGGATGAATTATTCTACTAGGATGCCAATCAGCAACTAGGAAGTGCTAGTCACCTGCTTGGTCCAATGTGCAAATAAGAGGCTTCATTCTTGATCAAGACTCACAATTCAGTGTTGTCAATAGTCAGTAAAGTTGGAGACACAAAGACTGTAGATGCTAGAATCGTGAGCAACAATCTCTTGGAGCAACTCAGCAGATCGAGCTGCATCCATGGGAAATGTTTCAAGTCAAACCCTGCATCAGACTCCAGCAGATTACTTGTCAGCAAAGTTGGGACTGTTCGCAAGTTAGATTATCATTCTCCCTTTTCTGAATGTGTAACCTGGAGAAGGAAGTCTGCACCCAACAACATCCTAATAACCTTTGTCATATATCCTATGTTTCTACAGCTTCAACTACAGCTCCAATCCCACTTCATTTCCTAGCTTTGATTCTGACCCTTCCTCAATATCGGCAATCAGATCTCCATGTTACTATTACATTGGTGTGGTTAGGTGTACAGCTAAGGATCCAAGTCCAGTTAACAATTGACAGATGAAAAGCGGTGAATAGTTATAAATCCAGAAAGCAATTGGACTCTGCACTTGGCACAGCAATGTACTATTAATGGCAGATATGTATTTACTGATCAATTCTCCTGGTAACTACTCTGTCTCAAAAAGTCTTAATGATTAAAAATCCAGATACCACCCCCTAAAAAAAAGGTTCGACTGGCCATAGTGATAGTACAAGACTTTCTTTCATTAAAGCCTTCACATTTAACAGAGTAATATTTCATTCTGTTTCAAGGAACCGTATAGTTTTAATGATTTGTACGATGTAATCAAAGTTAAAGCAACATACCTTGCTTAATGATTTTGTCCCTGGCATTCTGGTCCAGCACCAAAGGTTGAGGTGGTTTTCTTGCGTCAACAGCAAAAGGGTTAGGACTTGAGCCAAGAAACAAATAGAAGAAAACAGCTAAAATGCAACAAAGACCAAGGGACAGAAATAGCAGCATACTGATTGAATGTTGATATCAAACTAACAAGTCAAAGTCAAACAGCAACTAAGGGCAAGGGCCATCCAGCTAAAGACAAAGGTTGGAAGTAAAATTATGGGCTTGTGCTTTCTCTGTGATGAAAACATGGTACTTAAATAAAAAAAAATCTTTTTTTTTACATAATTCAATGTCATATTTTCCATGCTGAAGGCTGAAAAGCTAAACATAATTTGAAAACAATCAGTGCTTTGTTGTCAAAGTGCAGCTCAAATTGCATTAGAATCAGAAGTGTAAATAAACCAGGCCTTAAAATCTATTCCAATATCTCCCAGATTTTTAAAATAATTTATTAGGGACTGATAATTACTGAAAATATCATGCTAGACTATGTGTATAGGTCAGGTGAGGGAATCTAATGTCTTAATGCATGTTGGGGCAATTATGTTTCAGTAAACTGTTTCGTGGAGTATGATTTCAATAATTCGGCTCCTGATTCATGTCTTTCCATTTCCATGGATATTTGGCTAAGAGTTGTGCACACAGGTTAGCACATCACAGAAACCAGCCTGGATTTCCAATACATAACAAATACCAATATACCAATAAATATTGAGCCGATGAGAAATAATCAGGGCTGGACAATTCCCTGGATAGTCATCCAAGATGATAGTCTCTTGTCAAGTTGTAGCTCAGACTGAGTTGTTTAGTAGGTTTTTTAGATTTTGTAGGGATGGTTTTGGGGACAGAGAGGGGGAGTTAGAAGTCAGGTTAAGGTTTAGCTACAGGGATGTGGGGGTATTGGAGGACTGGCCATAGTCTAAGCCTCCGTTCTGTGTTTGAAGGCCACCGATGTGGATGTGGTCGGACATCGGGCAGGCAGATCAGTGAGGATGAGGGTTGATGGCTCCCCTTGCCCCTCACCAGGTCAGTGAGTCATCATCAAGTTCCACTATCAGAGTGCTTGGGCGGATGGATGAAGGCCACTGGCTCCTAAGATGCGCAAGTAGGTGAGACTGGAGTTTGAGGCCTAGTGTTTGGGTCCCATTATAGGTGAGTCCAGTGTTCAAGGCCTGGAGTTCGGGTCCTCATCCAGGGTCCTTACTTGTCATCACTGGTGGGTCCTGGGTCAATACCAAAGATCGAAGCCCAAAGGTTGATCAGAAGTCTGGATTGAAGCCCAAAGATTGATCGAAAGTCTAGAAGTCGACCAAGTTTACAAGCCTCTGCGAGTCCACTGGGGAATTCAAAGACCAAACGTCTGTGAATCCATGAGTCCACTGGAGGATGGAGGGCAAAATCGATTGCCTGTCCTGGGGTGAGGAAGAAAAGGGGCTTGTTTTGCTGATGTTTTGTCACCTGTTGTGTTCTGTGTTGTTCTGCTGAGCATCGTGGATATTCTATGTTGACACCAGAATGTGTGGTGACACTTGCGGGCTGCCTCCAGCACATCCTTGGTTGTGTTGGTTGTTAATATAATCAACATTTCACTGTACTGGTGATAACCAAAGGGGTGCCTATTGCTCCATCCCTAGATGGCATTTTGGTAAATCTGATCATCTGGCTGTCCTCCTACCTGCAAACATACAGAGGCTAAAGAGCAAAGCTGCAGAGATAAGAACAACAAAGAGATGGTCGCTGAGGAGTGGCTACAGGATTGCTTTGAGTCGATGGACTGGACCATGTTCAAGGATCCATTAGAGGATCTGAACTAATACACCACGGTTGTCAAGGACTTTATAAGATCCATTGTGAATGACTGTGTCTCCAAAAAATCATTCAGAGTCTTCTCCAACCAGGAGCCCTGGATGAACCTTGAGACCTGCAATCTGCTGAGGGCCAAATCAGTGGTGTTCTGGTCTGTGGACCAAATAAAATACAAGAGGTCCAGATACGACCACCAGAAAGCCATCTCACATGCAAAGTGGCAATTCTGGACCAAACTTGAATTACAGAAGGATGCTCGACATCTGTGGCAGGGCTTCAATGCTATCATCTCTTACAAAGTGAAACTAAGTGACATCTGTGACAACCAGATCTCACTCCCAGAGAAGCTCAATGCCTTTGACTGACAAAACATGGATGCACCTTCACAAGCTTCCACAGCCCCTGCAAACTCTGTGATTTAAGTCTCTGAGGCAGAGGTGAGTGCAATGGTGAATCCACAGAAAGCATCTGGCCTAGACAGTATACCTGGCTGAGTAATGAAGACCTGTGTCGATCAACTGGCTGGAGTGTTCACTGATAGCTTTAAACTCTTGCTTTGGCAGTCTGAAGTAACCACCTGCTTCAATTATACCAGTGCCCAAGAAGAACATGGTAACCTGCCTCAATGATGATCATCCAGTAGCATTTACATCCACTGTGATGAAGTGCTTTGAGAGGTTGGTGACGAAATATATGAAATCCTGCATGAGTGACTTGAATTCGCTCTAATTTGCCTACCATTAAACAGGTTATTTCACTGGCTCTCCACTCAACCCTGGAACATCTGGACAGTGAAGATACATACATCAGAAAGCTCTTCATTGACTACAACTTGGCATTCAACACTGTCACCTCAAAACTAATCAAAACATTTCAAAACCTTGGCCTCAATATTTCTTTGTGCAATTGGATCTTTGATTTCCTCACTTGCAGACCTCAGTCAGTTTTGGATTGGCAGCATCTCCTCCACAATCTCCAATCTCCATCAACACCAGTACACCACAAGGTTGTGTGCTTAGCCCCCTGCTCTATTCACTTGATACTCAAAACTGTGAGGCTGAGTACAGCTCTAATGCCATATCTAGGTTTGCCGATGACACCACTGTTGTTGACTGAATCGACGGCGGCGGTGAATCAGCATATAGGGAGAAGATCGAAAATTTGGCTGAATCATGCCACGAAAACAACACCTCACTCAATGTCAGCAAAACCAAAGAGATGATTATTAACTACAGGAGGAGGAAACTTGAGGTCGATGAGCCAGTCCTCATCAGGGGATCAGACGTGGAGAGGGTCAGCAATTTTAAATTCCTTGGCGATATCATTTCAGAGGATCTTTCTTGGGTCCAGCACATAAGTGCCATTATGAAGAAGGCATAAGAGAGGCTCTACATTCTTAGGAATTTTCAAAGATTTGGTAAGTCATCTAAAACTTTGACAAACTTCTGTAGATGCGTTTTGGAGAGTATACTGCTTGGTTGCATCACAGCTTGGTATAGAAATACCAAGGCCCTTGAATGGAAAATCCCGCAAAACATAATCGATGCAGCCTAGTCCATCACAGGTAAAGCCCTCCCAATCACTGAGCACATCTGCAAGGTGCACTGTTGCAGGAAAGCAGCATCCATTATCAAGGACCTCACTAATCATGCCATACTCTTTTCTCACTGCAGCCTCAGGTCCCACACCACCAGGTTCAGGAACAGATATCTCCTCTCAACTGTCAAGATTTGAACGAAAGGGGATAGCTTCACTCACCCCAGCACTAAACCAATTCTCAACCTATGGACTCACTTTCAAGGACTCTTAGAACCATAGAGCAGTTCTTTCAAATTTGATTAACCATGCAAAAGCTATTTCAGACCTGGAGAGTCTCCACCAGGAAATAAGACAATTACGCACAGCATTCTTACAGAATGGCTACAAGGTGAAGGAAATCAATTGGGCCCTTAAAAGGGCCGATGGAAAAACCTTGGAACCTAACAACGAAGAGGAACCTGTCGCTACTGCCTGACTTCCCTATATTCCCTCATTTTCTGGAAGGATTGCCGCAATCCTGAATAAAATACCAGATTAATACCATCCACAAACCTGTAAGGAAGCTCAAATCGCAGCCTATACAGCCCAAAAATGACCTGGGACTCAGAACAGCCGGTGTTTCCAGGATTCCCTGTATATCAGCCAGATGGGATGCACGGTGGAAACCTGAATCAGGGAACACAGGAGGTGTATCCACTTCAGTGGTAGCAGAACACTGAATTCACAATGGCCATAGGATTGACTTTGACGGCACAAAACTATTGTGCCATGCCAGTGGCTTTTGGGACCACCTGGTGAAGGAAGCCATTGAAATAAAAGAGGAAAAGAATTTTAACAAAGATGAAGACTTCACTCTAAGTAGGAGATGGAATTCAATTGGAAACAAGGTGGGACAGCGGAAACTGGATTAGATGAGGACTACCTTATCAGGAGGGATGGACGATGGGGGTATAAATACCGCTGGACTAGACATGCCCAAGCATCATCCCTGATGAAGGTGGCAGAGCTTGTAATTGAAATGTCGGTTAAGATCAATACCTGTACCTGGCTGGAAGCCCGAGAAGAGTTTATTCATCAAATATTTCGGGAAAGCATTAGATCCTTTTTCAGACCGGAACTATCTGTGGAACTAAAAGAAAAGGGGGAGATCTTAAGTGGATTTTTTGCTACTGAATTTACTCAGGAGACTGACACAGAGTGAGGCAAAACGCCAGTGAGGTCCAAGACTCTGTACAGATTACAGAGGAGGTGATTTGCCGTCCTGAGGCAAATCACGTGGATAGATCCCCACAGCCTGGTAAGGTGGGACGCAAGTGCAGAAATTGCAAGGCTCTAGCAGAGATATTTAAATCATCCTTGGCAACAAGTGAGGTACCAGAGGATTGCAGGATAGCTAATGTTGTTCCACTATTTAAGAAAGGCTCTAAGAACAAACCAGGAAATTATGGACTGGTGAGCCTGACATCTGTAGTGGGAAAGTTATTGGAAGGTATTCTAAGGGACTGGATATATGAGTATTTGGATAGATATGGGATGATTAGGGATGGTCCACTTGTCTTTTTGTGTGTGGTAGGTCATGTCGAATCAATCTTATAGAGTTTTTCAAGGAAGTTAACTGGAAAGCTGATGAAAGCAATGGATTGGATGTTGACTATATGGACTTCAGCAAGAGATTTGATGAGGTCCTGCATGGGAGGTTGGTCAAGAAGGTTTAGTTGCTTGGCATTCAAGCTGAGATAGTACATTGCATTAGACCAGTGGTTCCCAACATTTTCTATGCCCTACACCCCTAGGAAATGTTTGATTAATGTTCGCACCCCCTACAAAAGTAATATCACATTTGAAGATGAAGAAGTCTAATTTCTAATTTTTGAACCACAAATTGAACCACATACAATACTGCGGGTGAACAAATTGAACTTAAAAAAATAAGCTTTTAACTCAGTGCATAAAATGCAAATATAAATTGGGCAATCAGATTCTAATTTATTCAGAAAAAATTGTAAACAGTAAAATCAATCCCAATTGTGAATATAAAATTCAATTTCTTCTTTGCTCCTGCTTCTCATTTATGATTTCGTCAAAACGTGGAACTTTCTTGCTGACTGCGATCCGCAGGTCTGCCTGTGGATTCAGGCGATTCCTAGATTTTGTCTTGATTGACAAAAGAGAACTGAATCCAGATTCACACTAGTATGTTGTTGCAAATGGAATGAGGACATGGAGTGCTCTTTCACAAAGTCTTGGGAACACATCCAGTGCTGCACACCAAAACTCCTCCAAAGTCTTGCTTTCAAATGGCATTTCAAGAGCTCGATTTGTCCGCAAATCAATAAGATCTTCCTTCAGCTCTTCATCATCTGACATGTTCTCTAAATTGTAGGAATATGGATTCATGATCCATTCTTCTGAAATCTTCAGGTCTCCAGCAGCAAAATATCCATCAAACGATTCTGACAGCATTTCCAAATGAGCCACAATTTCTTCACGCACAGTAGGAGTTATGGATCCAGCATCATCAACCATCTCTTCTAGTGAAGGAATATTTGAGAGACTGCCTGTTTCAATCCTTCAATGCCAAAGACGTAACTTTTCTTTGAAGGCATTCAACTTTCCACAAGCCTTCAATATGTTTATCCCTTTTACTTGAAGAGAAACACTTGGCTCATTCATAGGAGTGAAAATGTCAGCTAAGTAAGCCAGTATTTGGGTGAATTCTTGTGATTCCATTACCCCAACCAGATCGCATTCACGCTCCTCCAGAAAAACTTTGATTTCTTCCCGTAGTTCAAAGAAGCAGGTTAAAGCTTGTCCTTGTGATAATCAACTGACTTCTGCGTGGAAAAGCAAAACTGAATGCTCACTTCCCAGATCCTCACAAAATGATTTGAAGATGCGATGGTTCAAAGCACGCCCCTGATCCAGTTGATGATCTTCACACAAGTAACAAGGACTTTCTTCAAACTTGGAGGCAATGTTTTTGATGCCAAAGCATGCCGATGAAGAAAACAATGGGTAACTTGCAAGTCTGGAATCTCCTTTTTCATCAATGCAGAAAAGCCAGATTTATTTCCAAGCATTGCAGGTGCCCCGTCAGTGCACACAGAACCAGTGACTTTGATATCTAAATCATGTTTGGCAAAGAAGTCTTTCACCAGCTGCATCACATCCTTTGTAGTTGCGTTTGTTTTCAGATCTTTACAAAACAGGAAATCTTCCTTCACAGCACCATCATTGACATACCTCACTAATGTGATGAGTTGGCTACAACTGGAGACATCAGTTGACTCAGCCAACTGAATAGAGATTTTAAGAGGACTAGCTCTGACATCTGAGATGACTTGGTCCAAAATATCTTCACTCAAATCACTGATTCGGTTGTGAATGACATTATTTGATAGGGACAACTGTTCAAATTTTTTTCTTGCTTCTTTGCCCAGGATAATTGTTGCCATTTCTAGTGCACATGGCTTGATGAGATCTTCCGTAATTGTATGGGGCTTCTTGGATTTGGCCACTTTATATGCCACTTGGTATGAAGCAAGAAGTAGTGGTTTTGTAACAGAAATGAAACCTAATTTTGGAAGAGTTCCTTGTGAATCAAAACGAGCTGTTTTGATTTTCAATGACCCAACATCATGTCCTTCAACATCAGCTCCACCATGCTTGTTCCTGAAGTGCTCTTGAAGCTTGGATGGCTTCAGGTTTGAGTTGGAAATCACAACGCTACAAATAATGCACTGGGGTTTTTGCAAGCCATCATTTCCTGTTGTACAAGTGAAACCAAAGCACACATAGTCATCACTCCATTTCCTTCTTTTTGACATGATGAAGGGTTAAGGGTAAAGAGGAAAATATGAGCTAATATGAGAAAAACTATCTGACTAACTCAGGGACGACCGCTTTACTCAACCAGACATGCCTATAGCAAAGTATCTCTAGAAATATGTTTTCGAATATTATATTACGATATTATCTGCGGTTATGCCAAGATAAATCGTCAGGTGGAAATGCTACGGGAACACGACGCAAATTATTAGGCTACTCTCTATTGAATTTACGCACCTATTTCCAAAGATTACTGGAGCTATGAACTCCCATCACACGATTCAAAGTCCTCGGTGCTAAACATGATTCCTCAACTAACACAATTCAAAATTATCAACGCTTCAAGAGAAAAACCTTTTAAGAGAAAAAAAACCTTTGAAATTCAAAAACTTCTTTAATGCATTGAGACAAATACGAATGAATGACTTCAGCTGCTTTTTATCAAAATGAGGCTTTTTAAAATTTTATAACTGAATAATTTACCTACTGTCTGCAGGTTTGGTTTTAACGCGAAGTCATTACTCGATGGTTGATTTGGGATGTATAAAAATTTTGGCATTATGAGATGGTTTTTAACTCTGAGATGTAACCTTCTAGCTAACACTGATAGACTCCTCAACTCTGAGGTGCAACTCCCAGGTAACACTGATGAGAATCCTCAACACTGACTCGGGCAGCGGGAGACTGGAGTGTGCTTGGGACAAACGTTAGTACCACTTCTCAAGGCACACTGGCAGCTGGCTGAGTGATGACTCATGACTTGTCACTCAAGGACTCAAGCCACTCTTTGTCGCACCCCCTGGGGGTGTGAGCACCCCAGGTTGGGAACCCCTGCATTAGACATTGGCTTTGCAGGAGAAGCCAGAGAGTAGCAGTCGATGGTTGCCTCTCTGACAGGAGGCCTGTGACTAGTGGAGTGCTGCAGGGATCAGTGCTGGGTCAAAGCATAGTAATCAAATTAAACCGTGCTTTACTACATGTTCCAACTGGTACTAAATAGATGTACTTTCTTGCATGCAAAAGGGGAAAAAAACAACGTTCTTATCTATAACTAAATTATAACCAAGTTTTTTTAAAGTACTATAGAATCAGAAAATGTTAACTGGAATTCTACATGAACATTGTGAAAATTAGGGATCTGTTTCTTGAAATGCTAATTCAGACAACATTAAAAAACAACAGATACTAACCAGGCTGTTGCTTTCTTTATGAAATTTGCAAATAACAGTGTAACTTAAAAAAGGTTCATTCTTTTGAGAAATAAATCTTTAACAGTCATGCTAAAGAACAAGAAAAGGTAGAGCTTCATGAGTTGTCACTGCCCTTAAAAGTTAAGTCCTCCACATTGATTTATGATTATATGACAAAATCTTATGCTTAAACAAATCCTGTATCCTAGAATATAGGACTTATTCTTCCTGACATATGTTTAATAAAATCTAAACTATCTCTAATTTCTATCTCTTCCCTTTTCTCTGTCTCTGCTTCTGTTTCTCTTTCAGACTCTCTACCTCATTTTCACCCTCTGCCCCTCTCTGCATCATTCTTTCTCTCTGTCTCACATTAAGATGTAAACTTACAGCACCGGAGTAGGCTCTTCAGCCCACAATGTTGTGCCAAATTCTGTTCGCTAGTAATTAAATTGCTAACTAAGCTAATCCCCGCTGCCTACACAATATCCATAGCTCTCTATTCTCTGCACACCCATGTGCCTATCTACTAACATCTTCAGTGCCTCTATAGTATTTACCTGCACGACCACCCCTGATGTGTAACCCAAGCAAAACACCGCTCTGTGTAAAAAACTTGTCCTGTATAATGCATCTCCTTTGAATATACCTGTAATGCATGGTAAATGCACCTTAAATGAACGGCCCTCTGCATTAGACATTTCGACCCTTGAAAAAAAATGTTGGTTATCTACTATTTCTATACCTCCCCATAATCTTGTAAACTTCCATTAGGTCTCCCCTCAGCCCCATGGCTCCAGAGAAAACAGCCTAATTTGTTTAACCCCTCCTTACAATTTCTAAGGTAGGGACATGTTCAGCACAGCTTTGTGGGCTGAAGGGCCTGTAGTGTGCTGTAGGATTTCTATGTTTCTACAACAAACCCCTCTACTCTATGCAGCGTCCTGATAAACCTCTTCTACCTCGTCTCCAAAACCTCCCCATCCTCCCTATAAAGGGTCAATCAGAATTGAATGCAATACTCCACATGCAGCCTAATTAGAGTTTTATAAATCTGCAACATACTTTCCTGATTCTTCAACTGAATGCTGATTAATAAAAGCATGCCATTTGCCTTCTTTACTACTTTATCATTATGTGCAGCTTTCCGTCTGTCTGCCGGTCTCCCTGTGTTGCTTTATCCCTGCATTTTTCTCTGGCCTTCTGCCTCACTCTCTCACTGTCCCTATCTCTTTCTGTCTCTCTTCTTCAGCACATCAGTAAAATCTGATGCCATGTTTTACATTTTACAGATAATTCACGTGTTAAATGTTAAAAAACAAAGTATGACCTACATTCAAGTGTCAAACAGATTATATGGTTTAATGCACAATCATGCAAACTTCAAGGAGACTTCAAAACTTCAAGGCTCTACAATGAAAGAATGTTTTATGTTATTGATCACATAAGCACATTCATTCAAAAATCCCATGTAACTCAAATCTTCAGAAACCTCCCAGGCCCATTTTCCATCACCTGATCTACAATAAAACTGTTTTCAGAAGACGGTTTATTCAGATTGCTTGTTCTGCAGAATTGATTACATCAACACTTCAAGTAATCTGCTCTCTATCTCTCTCCCCCCCTCTCCCTCTCTCTCACTGACCTGCACCTAGACCATATCCCTCCAAACCCCTTTCATCCATGTACCTGTCCAAGTTTTTCTTAAATGTTAAAAGTGAGCCTGCATTCACCACTTCAACTGGCAGCTCATTCCACACTCCCACCACTCTCTGTGTGAAGAAGCCACCCCAATGTTCCCTTTAAACTTTTCCCTTTTCACCCTTAACCCATGTCTTCTGTTTTTTTTCTCCCCTAGCCTCAGTGGTGAAAGCCTGCTTGCATTCACTCTATCTATACTCATCATAATTTTATATACCTCTATCAAATCTCCCCTCATTCTTCTACGCTCCAGGGAATAAAGTCCTAACCTATTCAACCTTTCTCTGTAACTCAGTTTCTCAAGTCCCGGCAACATCCTCGTAAACCTTCTCGGCACTCCTTCAACCTTAATATGCTTCCTGTAATTAGGTGACCAAAACTGCACACAATACTCCAAATTCGGTCTCACCAATGTTTTATACAACTTCATCATAACATTCCAACTCTAATATTCAATATAAAGGCCAATGTGCCAAAAGCTCTCATTACAACCCTATCTACCTGTGACGCCACTTTTAGGGAATTATGTATCTGTATTCCCAGATCCCTCTGTTCTACTGCACTCCTTGGTGTCCTACCATTTACCTTGTATGTTCTACCTTGGTTTGTCCTTCCAAAGTGCAATACCTCACACTTGTCTGTTAAACTCCATCTGCCATTTTTCAGCCCATTTTTCCAGCTGGTCCAAATCCCTCTGCAAGCATTGAAAATCTTCTTCACTGTCCACTACACCTCCAATCTTTGTATCATCAGCAAATGTGCTGATCCAATTTACCACATTATCATCCAGATCTATTGATTTAGATGACAAATGACAATGGACCCAGCACTGATCCCTGTGGCACACCAGCAGTCACAGGTCTCCACTAAGAGAAGCAATCCTCCACTACCACTCTCTGGCTTCTCCCATTGAGTCAATGTCTAATCCAATTTACTACCTCACCATGTATACCTAGTGACTGAATCTTCCTAACTAACCTCCCATGCGGGACCTTGTCAAAGGCCTTACTGAAGTCCATGTATACAACATACACTGCCTTCCCTTCATCCACTTTCCTGGTAACCTCCTCGAAAAACTCTAATAGATTTGTTAAACATGACCTACCACCCACAAAGCCGTGTTGACTCTCCCTAATAAGACCCTGTCTATCCAAATACTTGTAGATCCTATCTCTTAGTACTCTTTCCAATAATTTGCCTACTACTGATGTCAAACTTACCGGTCTATAATTTCCCGGATTAACTTTAGAGCCTTTTTTAAACAACGGAACAACATGAGCTATCCTCCAATCCTCCGGCACCTCACCCGTGGATACTGACATTTTAGATATATCTGCCAGGGCCCCTGCAATTTCAACACTAGTCTCCTTCAAGGTCCGAGGGAATACCCAGTCAGGTCCTGGGGATTTATCTACTCTGATTTGCCTCAAGACAGCAAGCACCTCCTCCTCTTCAATCTGTATAGGTTCCATGACCTCCCTACTTGTTTGCCTTATTTCCTTAGACTCCTTGCCAGTTTCTTATTCACTTTGCCTTTAACCCTGACAGGAACCCACGAACTCTGCACTCTCAAAATATCTCCTTTGAAGGCCTCCCACTTACCAATCACATCCTTGCCAGAGGACAACCTGTCCCAATCCACACTTTTTAGATCCCTTTTCATTTCTTCAAAATTGGCCTTTTTCCAGTTTAGAACCTCAACCCGAGGACCAGATCTATCTTTATCCATGATCAAGTTGAAACTAATGGTGTTATGATCACTGAAACCAAAGTGTTCCCCTACACACACTTCTGTCACCTGTCCTAACTCATTTCCTAATCGGAGATCTATTATTGCATCCTCTCTAGTTGGTACCTCTATATATTGATTTAGAAAACTTTCCTGAACACATTTTACAAACTCTAACCCATCTAGACCTTTAACAGTATGGGAGTCCAAATCAATATGTGGAAAATTAAAATCCCCCTACTATCACAACTTTATGTTTCCTGCAGTTGTCTGCTATCTCTCTGCAGATTTGCTCCTTCAATTCTTGCTGACTATTGGGTGGTCTATAATACAACCCCATTAATGTGGTCATACCTTTCCTGTTTCTCAGCTTTCCTGTCCTGCCTGAGCACTGCTGTAACAATTTCCCTGACTAGCAACCAACCCGTCCCCCCAACCCTTCATCCCTCTGCCTCTATCACGTCTGAAACATTGGAACCCTGGAACATTAAGCTGACAGTCCTGCCCCTCCTGTAGCCAAGTTTCACTAAAGGCTACAATGTCATAATTCCATGTGTCAAACCATGCCCTCAGTTTGTCTGCCTTCCCCACAATACTTTGCGCATTGAAATAGACACACCTCAGAAAATTACTACCACCACACACAACCACACGCATTTTCAACTTTGCATGAACTTTTAACATAATTTATTTTCACCCCCAGTCTGTTATCTGCTCTGGCACTCTGGTTCCCATCCCCCTGCAAATCTAGTTTAAACCCTCCCCAATAGCACTAGCAAACCTAGTGAACCAAAATATCTACTCCAGCAACTGTGGGGGACCAAGGGATTCAAAGTTGAGTCTTTTAAACATGCTTTCAGGCTGTCAGGGAATCCTGATGAACTATTGCTGTTCAGTTATCAACAAAGATGCCCAGGACCCATTAGCTACTTCCTCTTTCCTCACTTCTCACCTACTTCAGTAAGTATCCCACCCAGATCTGCAATTGTTCTGATGTCCAGTTCCTGAACCTGAACTATTCCTTGTTTATGGCATTTTCTTGGCTCTGCCCACAGACCTAATCACATTCCTGACAAACCAGCACCATCTCTGGCCACACACCTGACCACTTTACTCATATACATGATGCTCTGTGGCCACTGGCAATGTTGACGCACTCCAATTGCCTGAAACAGCTTTTGTGTCAACCACACGACCAAATAACCAGATTATCATGACTAAACACTTCTTCCCTTTCTCACAATTCTGAGCAGTAACGACAAGTAAAACAGATAAAAGCTATGCAGGAGCTGTAGTGTATTTGGACCTTCAGAAGAACACAAGATTCTGTAATACAAGATGACCTGATGAAGGGTCTTGGCCCAAAATATGTACTGTTTATTCCTTTCCATAGATGTTGCCTAACGATGAACTCCTCCAGTATTTTGTGTGAGTTACCATAAGAGATGCTGGAAATCCCAAGAAAGAATCTTGGCCTGAAATGTCAACTGTTTATTCTCCCCCACTGTGGCTGCTGGACTCTCAGAAGGTCTTTGGTAAGGTACCTTGCAGGTTATGAAACAAGGTTGGACCACATTGGTTGAGGATAACATATTGGCCTGGCTTTAATACTGGTTAATGGACAGAAGTGGAATCAACACATTACCTCCGTGTTAGGAGGTTGTGTTAAAAGCTAGTGGGATGATGCAGATACCAGTGCTGTTAATAATTTGGATGAGGAAGCTAAGTAAAAAGGGTCCAAATCTGCTGATGTTCCAGAGTTGGGTGGAAGTGTGGGCTGCAAAGAGGATACAAAGAGTTTCTTAGGGGTTATAGACAAGCTGTCTGAATGGATGAGGTTGAGGGGTGGGTGGACTAATGCAAATGTGCTGACATGATAAACATTCTTGAATTCTGAAGAACCTTTGGATCACCAAAGCATCAGAATCCAACACCAGACTGTCAACCTGTTCAGCCATGTTAAGGGAGCTATGGACTTGGGCATCAAGATCTCTCTGTACATCAACATTGTTAGGACTCTTGCCAGTTACTGAAACCTATAGCCTGATCTGTGCAAAACAAATTAAGGTTATGGAATTTCTCCCTGCACTTGCCTTGTGTGACTAACTTGGGACTGTTGTGCCTTTGTGACCATCTGTAATTATTAAGAATCCACCAGGTATGGAACATCCATCCCTCCTTCAACCCTTCCCCCTACACTCTCCCTAGTCTCTCTGGTGTAGATGAATGCATCTCCCCATCTCCACTTTGTCCTGAAGCACATGCAGGCTCATGTCTGTGATGGCTATAAGCATATAATTGATAAAGGATGCTGGGAAGGGTGATTTGGATTATGAATTATGGGAAGCTGGTAGGAAGCTTGGGGAGATGAAAGCTGAAGATAACTTGATGGAATAGAACAGTACTGGAAAGAACAGGGCTTTTGACCCACAATATTGTGCTGACTTGTCATAAGGGGACTTAAGACTGGACCCAAGTGCAGGACACAGGCACTGAAGTACTATAGGCAGGACAGGAACAACTAAACAATAGACAAGATGTGGAGACCATGGCATGCATCAGGGATGTGGCATTCAAGGTGATTCTGGGGTTCAGAGAGAGTCTTGGAGTTCAGGCATGATTCCAGAGTTCAGAGGCAGATCTTGGAGTCCAGCAGGACCTTGGAGTTCTCTGGGCAGGCCACATAACTCCTGGGCAGGGCCCAGATCTCCCAGGCAGGAACACAGGGGCCTGGGAAGTCACAGGGCACAACCCATCAGAGGTGAGGGATAGGAAGGGGCAGAGCCCTCCATCAGACAACAGCAGTCCAGCCTGACTTACCCATCAGAGGTGAGGGATAGGAAGGGAGCTCAGTCCAGGGTGGCTGCCAGACTTACTCACAGAACTCATCTTTACAGTGGGCACTCCAAGCCAAGACAACACCAAGGCCACTCTACTCAGTCCCTGAGCCTCTTAAATACACCGCCAGCCGATGGGCATTATGGTCGCCTCCTTGAGCCCCAACAAGCCACGATGATCCACAGGTGTGACTGGGCTCAAGAGCATAACAAGGGATGTTTACAAGACCCGGAGTCTGGAGTACGCAGACCGGATCAAGAACCGGAATGTGGGCTCCGGACTGGACCATAACACTGACTAAGATCAATCTAACCCTTCCCTTCTGCATGGCCCTCTATTTTCTTTCATTTATGTGCCTATTTGTTCCTTAAGGTTGTCACAGCTCAGAGTAAGAGTGGAGATATGCTCCCGCTACCTATTAAATGTTCCCGTGGCGTGCAACTCAAATACAGTATGTGCTTAAGACTTTTTCCCAGTACTGTACCTCTGAAATCCACCCTATACTTTCCTCCAAGCACCTTAAAATTATGACCCTTCATGTTAGCCAATCCCACCCTGGAAAAAGTCTCTGACTGTCCACTCTATCTGTGCCTCATATCATCTTGCACACCTCTATCAACTCACCTCTCATGCTCCTTCGGTCCAATGAGAGGAGGCAGAGCTAGCTTAACCTATTCTCATAATCCAGGCAGCATTCTGCTAAATCTCCTCTGCACCCTCTCAAAAAGTCAGCAAGGTTTCTTTAAGAGGAAATCTTGCCTGACAGATCTGTTGGAATTCTTTGAGGAAATAACAGGTAGGATAGACAAAGGAGAGTCTGTGGAAGTTGATTACTTGGATTTTCAAAAGGTCTTTGACAAGGGGCTGCTAAACAAGGCAAGTGTCCATGGTGTTACAGTAAAAGGTACTAGCATGGATAGAAGATTGTTGACTGGCAGGAGCCAAAGAGTAGGAATAAAGGGGCCCTTTCTGGTTGGCTAATGGTGTTTCTGCAGGACTGGTGTTCGGATGACTTCTTTTTACATTATATGTCAATGATTTGGATGACAGAATTGATGGCCTTGTGGCCAAATTTGGCTATAAAACATCTATCATGTTTTCCTCTACTACCATGTATTGCAGTACATTCCAGGCACCCATCCCTCTATATGTAAAAACTTGCCCTCCCTATCTTTTGAAAGTACTTCCCTGAGATCACTCTGTCTGTCGTTTGTTCACCTATAAGTTAGTCAACAATTGAAAGGACCTTTCTGCCAGGTCATGGATAGCAAATGAATATATGTTCCAGAATGGCACAACTAAATGAAAAGAAAGATCAAGTGATTCTTGGAATGGGTTTAATTCAAGCAGATATAATAAGTAGTGGCTTCTGTCATATGACTAGTTACACAACACATCAAAAGACTCAAAATATTCTGTGGAAAGTTGCAAGTTTGCTCGGAGTTAGAAGGATGTGGTTAATTGGGGATGAGTTGAGCTTTTGTAAAGCCTGTTTGTTCAGAAATGTCACATTCACTCTCCATCCCCCTGACAGATTGACCCATACACTACTGTGGTCTTTTACTCTGAAACAAAGTCCAATGCAACTTCAGCAGCAACTCATATTCAGTCTGGACACATTGTTGTCTTCTGAACCCAATATTAAATTTTCCATCTTCAGTGAAGTCTTTCTCTCCAACCATCTATGAACTGGCCATTTCTGCTACTAGTCATTCATCTGTTATATTGACTTAGGTTTACTCTCTCCTTCAACACACTCTGACTTGCTAGGCAGGTCCCACAGTCCTACTTTTAACAACACATGACAGTCCTTTGTCTAACTGTGCCTTTTAAGCGATTTGACCAGACAACCTCTATACTTCATCCACATGGCAAACTCTGGCCTTATCTTAGCGCTTCTGTTCTCTTTGTCCTATCTGTTCCACCTGCCACTTTCTCTGAAACATAAAGCTACTCTAAACCAACTTTTTAAATTTCTTTTTCCTAGTTCTGACTGACTCTTTACCCAGAAACACTAGTTCTGTTACTCTATCTCCATACTGTCTTGTTGAGTTATTCTAGAATTTGTGTTTTTTACTTCTGATTTCCAGCACTAACATTTTCATTTAAATTTTCATTTACTGCTGAAGAAATGTTTTCACCTGACTGACATAATAACACAGACTAAGATATGGAGGATCAAAATCCATGTATCCACTGTAGTTTACAAGAAACACTAGTCAGCATTTTGAGCAAACATGATTTCAGTCTCAACTCTGTCAGGTAATTGAGGTCAAGTTTGAGTTGAAACTCTGACAAATAACAAAATGGAAATGGAATCAAGAACTCCGTAACACTTTATTAAGAACCAGCCATTAGAATTCAGAGTAACATGTGGTTGTGAAAGTGAATCTGAAGAAACTGATCCAAACCATCAGATACATTGCAATTCTATCTGTGAGGAGTTGGTTGAAGTCCACCAACGGACAATTGTGTTAGTGAGCAATGCAGCTTGGAAAAATGGGAGGAAGAAATAGTAGCTGTAGGGATAAAGAAGCAGAGGGTCAAGTTTAAAAGTTTTGCAGGGAACTCTGGGCATTTACACTCATTGACGATATCATTTCACAGAGCTTGTGAGCCAACCTAGGGCCCAGAATGACAGGCAAAATTTATAAACACAGTAGTTACAAGAAAAAGTCAGCACTAATAATAGTTTTATAATAAATAATATGGAAGTAAAATACTTTAGAGATTATAGGTAAAAGGCAAAATTAAAGGATGGAATTCAACCAAAGAAACCAAAGGATGCTGGGAAGGGTGATTTGGATTATGAATTATGGGAAGCTGGTAGGAAGATTGGGAGAGATGAAAGCTGAAGATAACTTGATGGAATAGAACAGTACTGGAAAGAACAGGGCTTTTGATGCACAATATTGTGCTGACTAAGATCAATCTAACCCTTCCCTTCTGCGTAGCCCTCTATTTTTCTTTCATTTATGTGCCGATTGGCTCCTTAAGGTTGGAATTTGTGTCACGGCAGTCATTACAATTGCAATAATTGGGCACTGCTAAACTTTTGGTTCAATGAGCAGACAGATGAGTACACAAGTGAAGACAAAGCATTTGTTTTGGGAGTGTATTGTTGGGTATTTGAACACAAATGTAACCAGATTTCAATGCTAAGGCTGTTGGCCTGGGGAAGATTACTTACCCTTCCAGTAAATTCAGAGGGGTGGGGGTCTTGCCGAGGTGGTCTGAGTGGTATCTTTTCAGTGTCTTGATGTGCCTGGTTTAGGTAAACCAGGTCTCAGAAGCATGTAAGAAGATCGGGATCACTGCTGCCCAGTGGATCATGAGCTTGCACCATATCTAAAGGCTTGAACTTCAAACACTCTTTTGCTCAATCACATGATGGCTTGCTGGCACTTTGAAGATAGCATTCAATTTCATCATCTATGTCTTCCTTTGCAACAAGATGACTCCAGGATATAGGAAATGGTCAGTATATTCCAATAGCTTCTTCTGAACCTTCATGGTCAAGTAGCAGTGTGATAATTCAGAGCAGGTTGGTAGAAAGCCTTATCCTTGTGGAACTTGCCATCCTCACACAAGCAGGAGTCAATGATGTGTTAAAGCTCAGTTCCTTAGAATGTAAGAAAACAAATATTACCTGTCTATTGCAGCTTGACCACCGAGGTCCAAGTGTTCTTGCTTGCCGACCTCATTACCTGGATCAGGCTGAATAACAGATATGGTGTGTGATCAACATTGATAGAGGTCAGGTGTAAGTTAAGGATGAGGAAAGAAAAGAGATGTGCTGAATAAAATATATTATACCAAGGTTTAGTACAATGTAATCTTTATTAGCACTCGAGTTACTTAAGAACACATGAATACTACCATCTTCTAACTACTTCACATTCAACTTACCATTCCAACTTATCACTTCTTATATTAAATCACAAGATTCGGAGCTTGGACTTAAATACTACTCATGTGAGATAAAACTGGACATGTTCACTCCAACAGGTAGTGTTTCCTGAATTCTGAGCTCAAGGCTCTCTTTCCTGTGATGGCTGTTCCTGGCTTATTGCTACTGATATCTCAGACAACCCTTTTTACGCAATTTATTTCCAATCTTCTTAAAGCTTGCATTGTTCTGACCCCAGTCCAGCAATTCACGATTCTGAATCAATCATTCAAGCTTCATTTAAGGACTGTTTTCTTTCCTCTTTAACCTAGATCTGGCCCCTATCAATGTTGATCACACATCACAATTAATGTCCAGGATGGGGTAAACAAAGAGTACATACACTCCATGGCCAATTTATTAGGTACACCTGTACATCTGCTCGTTAGGAATACAATCAGCCAATCATGCGGTAGCAGCTCAATGCATAAGTGCATGCAGACATGGTCAAAAGGTTCAGTTATTGTTCAAAGCAAACATCAGAATGGGAAAGAAACATGATCTAAGTGACTTTGGACTGTATAATGATGTTACTGCCAGGCATGGTGGTTTAAGTATCTTAGTAACTGTGGATTTCCTGGGAATTCCACACCCAGAGACTGGTGTGCAAAAAAAAAACACCCTGTGAGTGGCAGTTCTGTGGGTGAAAATGTCTTGTTAATGAGAGAGGTCAGGGAGAATGGCCAGACTGGTTCAAACTGAAAGGATGGCAATGTAACTCAAGTAACTCCATGTTACAACAGTGGTGTGTAGAAGAGCATCTCTGAACGCAAAACATGTCAAACTTTGAAGTGGATGGGCTACAGCGGCAGAAGTCCACAGACATACACTCAGTGACCACTTTGTTAGATACAAGAGGTGCCTAATAAAGTGCTCACTGTGTATTTTCTTATTCAGCTGGAGAGTTCTTTAATTGTAGAGGTTGCATGTATTTCACAATTCATTCAAAGTGTTTCATCCACAGAATGACTGTTCCTAAAGCACTCTCATTCTGCTCTGTGGATGGTTCTTTGTGGAATAATTTTCAATGGCATAGTACATGGGACTACATCACTACAATTCTACTCCTTCACATTGGAACTGACCAAGTGTTCCTCATGTCCTTCCTTCACTGTGCTCTTTGTTCTGTACTTCCCAGCTTCTCTTTCCAGTCAGTGTCCTCTCAAAGCCTGCTGGGATACTTAACATTTTGTCTACCTGGTTCTGGAGTGTTGTAGCCACAGGTGTGATCCAGCCCCTCACTGGCAGCCATTGTTGGCAGGAATGCAGCTGATTTCCCTGCACCCAACAGCAAAGCATCATTGGCTGAGCAATCTTGTGGTATTTTCCTTCACTAGCTGAGATATTGGATCACCATCACATGATCACACTAATCTTCAAGTGGACCAATTTTGTCCCTTGCTATCCATTTGCTCTTAATATATCTGTAGAAACACCTGGGATTCGCCTTCATCTTTCCATTGAAGAAACTTAATGCCTCCTTTTAGCTCTCCTGATTTTCCTCTCAAGTGTTCTCTTGCCTTTCTTATACTCCTCAAGTACCTCATTTGTTTCATGTAGCCAATAACTGTTATGCACCTCCCACTTCTTCTGAACCAGAGCCTAAATATCCCTGGAGAGCCAAGGTTCCTTAAACCTGTTATCCTTGCCTTTTATTCTAATAGGAATATACAAGCTCTGTACTCTCAAAATTTCACTTTTGAAAACCTCTCACTTACCAAGTATCCCTTTGCTGCCATACAACCTATCCCAATCCGCACCTACCAGATATCTTGTGAGGCTATCAAAATAGGCATTTCTCTAATTTAGAATCTCAACCTAATTACCAATCCTATCCTTCTCCAGAATTATCTGGAAACTAATGGAATAATGATTGCTAGCTCCAAACTGTTTCCCTACAAACTCTTCTGTCACCTGTCCTGTCTCTTTCTCTATTAGGAGATCCAGTATCACACTCTCTGTAGTTGGGACATCAGCATATTGACTAAGGAAACTTTCCTAAACACATGTGATAAACTCTGTCCCAGCCATTCCTTTTACAGTATGTGATTCCTAGTCAATATGTGGAAAGTTAAAAATCCCCTTCTATCATAACCTCAAACAAGAGAAAATCTGCAGATGCTGGAAATCCAAGCAACACACACAAAATGCTGGAGGAACTCAGCAAGCCAAGCAGCATCTAGGAAAAAGTACAGTCGAAGTTTCCGGCCGAGAGCCTTCAGCAGGATTGGAGAAAAAAAGCTGAGGAGTAGATTTGAAAGGCGGGGGGAGTGGAGAGAGAAACACAAGGTGATAGGTGAAACCAGGAGAGAGAGGGATGAAGTAAAGAGCTGGGAAGTAAATTTTGCTAAAAGAGACAGGCCGTGGAAGAAAGAAAAGGGGGAGGCGCACCACAGGGAGGCAATGGGTGGGCAAGAAGATAAGGTGAGAGAGGGAAAAGGGGATGGGGAATGGTGAAGGGGGGTGGAAATACCTGAAGCTTGAGAAATCCATGTTCATGCTATCAGGTTGGAGGCTACCTAGACGGAAGATAAGGTGTTGTTCTTCCAACCTCCAACCTAAATGTGGCTTCATCACATCAGTGGAGTATCTATGGATGGACATATCGGAATGAGAATGAGAAGTGGAATTAGAATGGATGGACTCTGGGAGATCCCACTTTCTCTGGTGGATGGAGCGTAGATGCTCGGTGAAGCGGTCTCCCAATCTATGTCGGGTCTCATCGATATACAGGAGGCCACACCGGGAGCTCCGGACACAGTAAATGACCCCAACAGACCCACAAGTGAAGTGTCGCCTCTCCTGGAAGAACTGTTTAGGGCCCTGAATGGTAGTGAAGGAGGAGGTGTTGGGCAGGTGTAGCACTTGTTCCGCTTGCAAGGATAAACGCCAAGAGGGAGATCAGTGGGAAGAGACAAATGGACAAGGGAATCACGTAAGGAGTGATCCCTGTGGAAAGCAGAAGGTGGGGGGCAGGGAAAGATGTCTTTGGTGGTGGGATCATGTGGGAGGTGGTGGAAGTTATGGAGAACACTTCCCATTCCCATTCCATCTGCCAGAAAAAGCGGGAGCTCCCAGTGGCTAACCATTTTAATTCCACTTCCCATTCCCATTCCTATATGTCCATCTATGGCCTTCTACATTGTCATGATGAGGCCACACTTAAGTTGGAGGAACAACACCTTATATTCTGCACCTGCTCTCAGGATGAGGCTTTTTATTCTAGAATGAAGGAGATTTCCTCCTTTTTCAAAGAATGGGGCTTCCCTTCCTCCACCATCAATTCTGCCCTCAACCGCACCTCTTCCATTTTAAGCACGTCTGCTCTCACCCATCCTCCTGCCGCCATACCAGGAATAGGGTTCCTCTTGTCCTCACCTACCACCCCACCCGCCTCCTCGTCCAGCACATAATTCTCCGAAACCTCCCCTCCTCCCTTCACCATTTCCCATCCTCTTTTCCCTCTGTCACCTTATCTCCTTGCCCACCTATCGCCTCCCTCTGGTGTCCCTCCCCCCTTTTCTTTCTTCCATGGCCTTCTGTCTCTTTCACCAATCAACTTCCCAGTTCTTTACTTCATCCCTCCCTCTCTGGGTTTCACCTTATGTTTCTCTCTTCCATCCCCCCCCCCCACCTTTTAAATCTACTTCTCAGCTTTTTTCTCCAGCCCTGCTGAAGGGTTTCGGCCCAAAACGTTGCCTTTTTACTCATTTCCATAGGTGCTGCCTGGCCTTCTGAGTTCCTCCAGTATTTTGTGTTTTCTAGTGTCACATCCTTATTTTCGTTTCAACTGTCAGCTATCACTCTCCAAATTTGCTCCTCTAAAATCTTCCTGACTATCGGTAGGTCTGTAATATAATTCAAATAATATGGTCATCCCTTTCTTATTCATCAATAGTATTCCTTCCATCATAAAATGGGAGAGACAATTAGATTAAACTGAAGCTAATGGGATAGAACAGAAATGTGCAATGAGCTTCATATATTTGGCAGAGTAATAATATACAGGGGACAATGATCATTCATAAGTATGCTTATTATCAAGATATGATGATGATGGTTTCAAAGATCTTTTTTGAGGATCCAACTATCAAACATACAGCACTTATAAGATTTAGATAAATATGGAATAGGGAATACATTTGCATGCTTCATCTGTGAAAGTATGCTATCAATTACACCATTAAGATGCTCTGAGTAAATAGCAAAATTATCTTGCTGATATTTCATTTCAGAGACTCTGTCCCGAGTTGAGGAAAACAAACACATAAAATCACAGTTGAAGTGTGCCAGGAAATAAATATCTGGAAAAGAATTTGTCAATAGCAAAATAAAGTAAAAATGACTTTGTTAATTTTCGTTGTTGCATTACTGATGTAATAATAATAATAATAATTTTATTGATCTCAAGTGGGAAATTATTTCATTACAGCAGCAACATTTAGAAACACACTTAGTAATAATAATTAATAAATTTAATAATAATATTAACTAATAATAAAGCACAGTATGTTTGATTACATACATGCATAAATACGTGACCGACACTAAGATTTTTGAAGATGAAACCAAAAATTAATTGTAAATTTATACAAGGGATGACTCATCAAGGGTGAAAGCTCCAACAAAGAGAATTTGGACAATTAACTCCATTGGACATCTTGGCAACCAGATAGGGGAATACAGTATGCAACATCATACGCTTTAGCCAAACTGAATGATCATCAAGCTTACATTTTGCCTTCAATGGCCAGTTATCTGTCGCCAATCTTAAGAATTACCCTTCCAAACCTCTATGAGAACTTGATCAGAAGAATGCATTGGCACCATTATAATCTTCATAATTGGATGGACAATGAATATTGGACAATAAGTATTAGACAACTATATCCTTGCTCCTGGATCATTTATCATTACATACAAGATTAAATCCTCTGCAAGTTCACCTTTCATGACTTCATCACAGAAGAGACAAATGCATATCTCAGAAGCATTAGAAGAGAGCGAGAGAATGTGACATTTGTAGGTGTTTGACGGTGCAACTATTTAAAGGTCATGCCAAGTGTATGGAAAGGTGTCATAACTGATGAGAAGTATTTAGAAACAGCAATGGGTCATTTCAGGAATAGATACAAGAATGTTATTTTGGCAGTAACATGTAAAGGAATAGACTGGTGTAAGGTGAACATCAATATTTGCAGAGGAGATGCCTTCTTTTCAGACACTGCAAACAGTCCAGGTCAAGATCTTTCTATCCTTGCGCACTGTAATTACAGTATAATGACTATAGGGACATTTGGTTACTGAGCAGGCTAACTGGCTGGTGGGGAGACAATTCAACTTGATAATTTCATCAAAGGTTTCAAAGGTACATTTAATGTCAGAGAAAGTATGAAGCAGCTTTCTTACCTCAATGGATTGGAATTCCTGCCAACCTCTCAACTCTTCCGAACCTGTTTAACTCACTATAGCCAACAACTTTGATTATTGCATTCTTAATTATATGTTGCCATTCCTTAGTATTGATTTTCTATCACCAGGTTTAATATTGCTTTTCTGTCAGTGGGCTTCAATCATTGTGAGCACTCACTTGTTGGAGAGGCAGTGCTAGGTTTAAAAAGAGCTCAGGAACTTTCAGGAATTTTCAATGGGCTTCAGTCATCACAGTCCATTATGCAATAAAATAAAAAGAGTAAAAAGGCTAATAAAAAGAAGTGAGGTGTAAGTGGAACAGCCATTGTGTGAGTCGGTCAATGTAAAGCTCAAGAAGCTGAGGCAAGAAGGGGGCAAAGGCTCTATGTAAGTTTTTAGTAAGTTTTATTTTTCTTTCTTTGTCTATTTGTACATGGCTAGTGTGGTGCAAATGGGACCAGGGTTAATGGAATTTTCTTTGTATGAGATGGGAGAATTCTGGATTGGGTGTTGCGTAATGAACCAGGTTTGATTAGGGAGCTTAAGGTAAAGGAACCCTTAGGAGACAGCAAACAGAATATGATAGAATTCACCCTTAAGTTTGAGAGGGAGATGCAAAAATCAAATGACTTTGGAGTAAAGGGACATGAGAGAAGAGCTGGCCAAAGTTGTATGGAAGGAGACGCTAGTAGGGATGATCAAGTCAAGTCACTTTTTATTGTCATTTCGACAATAAACTGCTGGTACTGTACACAGTAAAAATGAAACAACATTTCTCCAGGACCCTGGTGCTACATGAAATAACACAAAACTACACTAGACTACAGATCTACACAGGACTACATAAAGTGCACAAAACAGTACAGGGCAGTACAATAATTAATTAATTAATAATTAATAAACAAGACAGTAGGTACAGTAGAGGACAAATTTTGATATAATAATAAATGATGTAGACATCAGTCTAGACTCTGGGTATTGAGGAGTCTGATGGCTTGGGGGAAGAAACTGTTGCACAGTCTGGTCGTGAGAGCCTGAATGCTTCGGTACCTTTTGACAGATGGCAGGAGGGAGAAGAGTTTGTATCAGGGGTGCGTGGGGTCCTTCATAATACTGTTAACTTTATGGGGACAGCGTGTGGTGTAAATGTCTGTAATGGCCAGAAGAGAGACCCCAATGATCTTCTCAGCTGACCTCACTATCCACTGCAGAGTTTTGCGAACCAAGACAGTGAAATTCCCGAACCAAGCAATGATTCAGCTGCTCAGGATATTCTCGATACATCCTCTGTAGAATGTGGTGAGGATGGGGGGTGGGAAATGGACTTTTCTCAGCCTTTGCAGAAAGTAGAGACATTGCTGGGCTTTCTTTGCTATGGAGCTGGTGTTGAGGGACTAGGTGAGATTCCCCGCCAGGTGACCACCAAGAAATTTGCTGCTCTTACCGATCTCAACGGAGATCGGACATTTGGTGATGGTGAAGCAGCAATGGTTGGAGTTTCTGGGAGCAATTCAGAAGGCGTATAATAGATGCACTCCAAAGATGAAGATGTATTCTAAAGGGATGATGGTGCTACCATGGCTGACAAGGGAAGTCAAAGACAGCATAGAAACAAATTAGAGGGCATATAATATAACAAAAAATAGGCAAATTTAGAAGACTGGGAAAAAATGAAAAGCCAACAGAAGGTAATGAAAAAGCAATAAGAAGAGAATAGATAAAGGTATGCTAGCCAGTAAAATAAAAGAGAGGTTTGAATGGATGTTGGACCGCTGGAAAATGACACTGGGGAGGTCGTAATGGGTGACAAAGAAATGGCGGATGAACTCAATAAGTATTTTGAGCCACTCTTTAGAATGGAAGGCACCAGTTGTACGCCAGAATTTTGAGAGTCAGGGGACAGAAGTGATTGTAGCTGTTATTAATATGGAGAAGGTGTTTGGAAAGTTGAAAGGTTTGAAGGCAGATAAATCATCTGGACCAGATGGACTACACACCATGGTTCTGAAAGAGGCAGCTGAAGAGACTGTGGAGGCATTAGTAGTGATCTTTCAAAAATCAGTAGATTCTGGAATGGTGTCCAGAGGACTGGAAACTTAGAAATGTCACTCCGCTCTTTAAGAAGGGAGGGAGGCAAAAGACAGGATATTTTAGGCCAGTTAGCCTGACTTCAGTAGTTGGCAAGATATTGGAGTCTATTATTCAGGATGAGGTTTCAGGATACTTGGAGGTACATGATAAAATAGGCCAAAATCAGCATGGCTTCCTTAAGGAGAAATCTTGCCTGACAAATTTGCTAGGACTCTTTGAGGCAGAATAGACAAAGGAGAGTCAGTAGATATTGTTTACTTGGATTTTCAGAAGGCCTTTGACAAGGTGCCACACACGAGACTGGTAGACAAGATAAGAACCCACGGTATTGCAGGTATTGTATAGAAGATTGGCAGACTGGCAGGATGCAAAGAGCGCAAATAAAGGGGGCCTATTTTGCTCAGCTTTTGGTGATCAGTGGTGTTCTGCAGGGTTTGGTGTTGGGACCACTTCTTTTTTTGTTATATGTAAACAATTTGGATGATGGAATTAATGGCTTTATGGCCAGGTTTGTGGTCAATACAACAATAGCTGGAGAGGCAGGTAGAATTGAAAAAGCAGAAGCTCTTAGACAGATTGGGAGAATCGGCAAAGAAATTGGCAGATGGAATATAGTGCAGGAAAGCGTACGGTCATGCACTTTAGCAGAAGGAATAAAGGCATAGAGTACTTTCTAAACAGGAAGAAAATTCAGAAATGAGAGGTGCAAAGGGACTTGGGAGACCTCATACAGGATTCCCTAAGGGTTCATTTGCAGGTTCAATTGGTAGTAAGGAAGGCAAATGCAATGTTAGCATTCATTTTGAGGGGACTATAATATAATAGCAAGGATGTAATATTGAAGTTTTATAAGGCACTGGTCAGATTGCACTTGAAGAATTGTGAGCAGTTTTGGACCCCTTACCTAAGACAAGATATCCTGGCATTAGAGAGGATCCAAAGGAGGTTAACAACAAAGATTCTGGGAATAAAGGGTTATGTATGAGGAGCGTTTGATGGCTCTGGGCTTGTACTCACTGGAGTTTAGTAGAATGAGGGGGTATCTCATTGAAACCTATCAAATATTGAAAAGTCTAAACAGAGTGAATGTACAGAGGATCTTTCCTTTAGTGGGGAAGTCTAGGACCAGAGGGCACAGCCTCAGAATAAAGGGACATCTCTTTAGAACATAGATGAAGATGAATTTTTTGAGCCAGTGGGTGCTGAATTCATGGAATTCATTGCCATGTCATTGGGCATATTTAATTGGGCAGTGGCTCTTGATTAGTAAGGGCATTCAAGGTGCAAGGAAAAGGCAGGAGAATGGGGTTGGAAGGGATAATATATCAGCCATGATGGAATGATGAATCAGACTTGATGGGCTGAATGGCCTAATTCTGCTCCTATGTCTCATGGTCTTATGATCTTTTAATATCTTTGGGACAACATGGTAGCATAGCCATTGCTGTAACCCTATTACAGCACTAGTGACCCGGGTTTAATTCCGCCACTGTCTGTAGAGACTTTTTACATTCTCCAGGTGACCGTGTAGGTTTCCTCTGGATGCTCCAGTTTCTTCTTATATTCCAATGATATACATGTTAGTGGATTAATTGGTCATAAGGGTGCAATTGGGTGGTGGGGACTCATTGGGCTGGAAGGGCCTGTTACTATGCTGTATCTCTGTAAGTAAATAATTCAATTTCTTTCCATGTCGTGGCAATTTAACCAGACATGATCTATTTAATTAGTGGATGAAGAGTTACTACTGTCACCTCCTTAGATGGTGAAGCAAATTCGGGAAATATGAAAGAATGGCAGAATTTGTTGAAAATATCCAGTTGGTCAGGTAGGATCAGTGGAGAAAGACGTATAGAAGGAAAACAGATGTGTTGGAAAACATCAGCTGGTCAGGCAGCATCTGTGCAAAGGGAAACAAAATTAATGTTTTAGGTTGAAGATCTTTCTTCCAAGGCCTCTGATGAAGGATCTTCAGCCTATTTTTCCTACTCTTTTCTGCATCTGCAGTCTCTGACTTTCAAAAACAAAACCAGGTTAATGTCACAGCTTGATGATCTTTGAAAATAACACTGACTGGGCACACAGAAGACACAAGAGGCGACAAATGTTAGAATCTGAAGCAGCACACAATATGCTGGAGGAACTCAGTGTGTCAATCAGAATCTTGGGATATTTTTCATGGGACCGACTGGGAAGGTTAGTTAACTGAAATTGGTGAATCCAATGCTACTCTGAGGGTCGAAACACTCCTTGTTAAAAGATGAGATGCTGTTCCGCAGACTTACTCTGGAATTCATCTGAACAGTGCAAGAAGCAAAATGCAGGAAGCCAGAGAGGGATTGGGTTACATGATTAAAGGAATAGGTAACCAGAATTTCAAGGTCACTCCTGCACACTGAATGGAGGAGATTTTCAAAGTTTTCTCCCAGTCTGCATTTAGTTTTTCCAGTGTAGAGGAGCGCACATTGTAAGCTTGGAATGTGCTACAGTGAGGCAATATCTATCCTGAGAATAACATGAATTAATAGTACTTGATTTATTCTTAAAACTTTGAAAAAAATTACAAAGTGGGATCCTTTATCTGCAAATTGCTGTATGACTAGTACAGTTTTCTTCTTGACTTGGTAAGGCCATTTGTTTCTCCTTGGACAGAATGATAATAAATTTTTAAAATTGCACCATTATTTCTGCAGCCTTTAAGTCCATCAGCTAATATTGTAAAGAGCTGTGCGGTTTTTAGTTCAGACTCAACAATTAACCTTCTATTTCTACACTCCTGCATATTCCTGTATAAACCTCATACATGCTTGCATTCACAAAATGTGCTGACACTTGTCAAATGAGTTTCTCAAGTTTATAAACATTAAGATCTTTTGATTCATGTCTTCCAAATTTATTTCACCAGCCAGCCCACACAACAGAGATGGGACTCCAGTGTGAGACTTACTGGCCCCAAGACATTCTCCTGCTGTTCCATTCTTTTGCTTCTCAACCTTCCTTAGTTAAAAATAATGCTTCCATTACATTTCAGCTAGTGCAGTAGCAGTTTAATATTCTACCTTAGTTGTCAGACCCTTTGCCCAAAATATACTGCCAGCCTGCATAACTCATTTAAAATGAGGGATGACTCCAAAACTGCACTGGGCCCCATTGGCTCTACCTTTAAACTGAATACTCACAGCTGATCTTACACCAGGATACCAATTTGATCAACAGTCACTAGTCATGACCTCTTCTATCATCATCTCCATCTCTTTATGATTCTCTACATCTTATTTTTGGACATACAGTAGTGTGTATACGCTAATTAATTTCAATTACAGTTGAGTGAACTTGGCCTTTTCTCCTTGGAGTGTCGGAGGATGAGAGGTGACCTGATAGAGGTGTATAAGATGATGAGAGGCATTGATCATGTAGATAGTCACAGGCCTTTTCCCAAGGCTGGAATGGCTAACATGAGAGTACAGTTTTCAGGTGCTTGGAAGTAGGTACAGAGGAGATGTCAGGGGTAAGTTTTTTAAGCAGAGAATGATGGTGTGTGGAATGGGCTGCTGGCAACAGTGGTGGAGGCAGATACAATAGGGTCTTTTAAGAGACTCCTGGATAGGTACATGAAGCTTAGAAAAATAGAGGGCTATGAGTAACCCTAGGTGATTTCTAAGTAAGTACATGTTTGGCACAGCATTGTGGGCTGAAGGGCCTGTATTGTGCTGTAGGTTTTCTGTGTTTCTGCAGCAACCATCCTATTGAGGAGAGGTTGTATTTTACAATTATCACTTCAGTGGGCAGCATTATGATTTGACTAAACTTCTTTATAGGCTATTGGTATTAATTTATAATTACAAATGACCAAAAACTAAGAATGTCTACAATTGGAAATCTTTTATTTTGGTAGACAAAAAAAAACAGAATAGAAGCTTCCTTATTTTATTTTCCACTATCTGTGGTTTTTCATTCGAACTTGGGGAGTGGTTTGATAGCTTATGTTTCTACCCAACAGCGGCACATACAAACCGCGTTAAGATGTCTCTATTAATTGAGCTGATATACTGTATATATTCAACAGAATCGAAGCAAGATTCAAATATGTAAAACTTTCCATGATTTCTGGATACCCCAAGCAATTTTACAGGTGATGAGGTATTTTTGAAGTGTAGCCATGTCTGTAATGTGGAAAAATTGAATTACCATTGCATTTTAACTATATTTTCATATTTAAAGCTAACTGAACAAGGTAGACAACTGCAACATCAAATTGCTTTGCCCGCAAATGATTAAACATACAGTTTGAGTTATTGATTTGCAAATTGTGATGTACTTTGGTGAGATCATTATTGTATTACTCTGGGCAGCAATAATTCATGTTAGATTTTCACACAAAAATATGATCATAGATGTTGCAGTTTTTAAGAGTTCTACTGCACAGTTGCTGAAACAATTGCATAAAGCCTTTCATTGTGTTTATTTCCTCTTGCTGAATCTGATTAAAGGCATTATTTAAATAGTTAGTTGGGACGAAGTTCCTTAGAATTTATAAGATTAAGAGGAGATCTGATCAAAACTTTAGAAAACCTTTAACTTAGCAACGATTAACAGGCTGGATAGAGGGAGAATGCCTCCAAGTAACGAGGGAGAGACCACTTAAAATAAAGATATATTTCTTCACTCGAGGGTAGTGAATCTTTGGAATTCTGTAGGTTGTGGTTGGGAACCCAAGCCATCCCAACCACAATCTATTCCAACTGCTACCATCCGGGAAGTGATACCGCAGCATAAAAGCCAGCATCTTCCGGCAGGCCATCAGACTGATGAACTCATGCTGATTTGAGTGTACTCTATATTACATTGACTGTTCTATTTATTATAAATTACTATGATCACACATGGCACTTTTAGATGGAGACATAACATGAAGATCTTTAATCCTCATGTATGTGAAGGATGTAAGAAATAAAATCAATTCAAAATCAAGAGGACTCTGGAAGCTTACATGTTTTGTTCATCAGAAGGGTAGAAAGGATTAAGACCCGAATTATTCCTGGTCCATTTGGCCCATCGAGTCTGCCCTGCCATTCCATCATAGCTGATTTATTATCCCTCTTAACCCCATTCTTCTGATTTCTCCCTGTAACCTTTGACACCCTTACGAATCAACAACCTTCACCTTAAAAATACCCAATAACTTGGCCTCCACAGCCAGCTGTGGCAATTCACCCCCCCTCTGGCTAAGAAATTCCTCCTCATCTCTGTTCAAAAGTGACATCCTTCCATTCTGAGACTGTGCCCTCTGGTCCTAGGCTCCTCCACTATTGGGAACACCCTCTTAATGTCCAATCTCTCTAGGCCTTTCAATACTAGAAAGGTTCAATGAGATCCCAGATCATTCTTCTAATCTCCAGTGAGTGCAGGCTCAGACCCTTTTAATTCCTAGTATCGTTTTCAGGAACCTCCTCTGGACCTTCTCCAATGGCAGCACATCCTTTCTTAGATACGGGGCCCAAAACTGCTCACAGTACTCCAAGTGCAGTCTGACCAATACCTTATAAAACCTCAACATTACATCCTTGCTTTTATATTCTAAACCTCTCGAAATGAATGCTAATATTGCATTTGTTATCCTTACTGCTGACTCAACCTGCAAGCGGCACACCACAAGTAACTGGCATACAACCAGGAAAGGCCCCCTTTATTCTCTCACTTTGCCTCCTGCCAGTCAGTAAATCTACTGTCCATGCTAGTATCTTTCCTGTAATGCCATGGGCTCTTATCATCTTCAGCAGCCTCAAGTTCAGCACCTTGTCAAAGGCCTTCTGAAAATCCAAGTAAACAACATCCACTGGCTCATATTTGTCTATCCTGCCTGTTACTTCCTCAAAGAATTCCAACAGACTTGTCAGGCAAGATTTCCCATTAAGGAACATTTTAATCATGTTCCTCCAAGTATCCCAAAATCTCGTTCTTAATCATGGAGTCTAACATCTTGTCAACCACTGAAATCAAGCTAACTGGCCTATATTTTCCTGTCTTTTGCTTCCCTCCTTACTTATAGAGTGGAGTGACATTTACAATTTTCCAGTCTTCCAGAACCATTCCAGAATCTAGTGATTCTTGAAAGATCATTACTGATGTCTCCACAATCTCTTCAGCAAACTCTTTCTGGTCCATGTCACCTACCTACCTTCGGACCTTTCAGCTTACCAATAACATTCTCCTTCGTTTAATTTCCCAAATATTGATTGGCATGTCCCTAGAGCGAGCGGTTTAGATGGGGTGGAGTTTGTTAGGTGTGTTCAGGGAGGTTTCTTGACACAATATCTAGATAAGCCTACAAGAAGAAAGGCTGTACTTGATCTGGTATTGGGAAACAAACCTGGTCAGGTGTCAGATCTCTCAGTGGGAGAGCATTTTGTAGATAGTGATCACAATTCTATCTCCTTTACCATAGCACTGGAGAGGGATAGGAACAGACAAGTCAGGAAAATGTTTAATTGGAGTAAGGGGAAATATGAGGCTATCTGGCAGGAACTTGGAAACATAAAATGGAAACAGATGTTTTCAGGGAAACGTACAGAAGAAATGTGGCAAATGTTCAGGGGATATTTGCATGGGGTTCTGCATAGCTAAATTCCAATGAGACATGGAAAGAATGGTAGGGTACAGGAACCATGGTGTACAAAGACTGTTGTAAATCTAGTCAAGAAGAAAAGAAGAGCTTATGAAAGGTTCAAAAAACTAGGTAATGATAGAGATCTAGACGATTATAAGGCTAGCAGGAAGGAGCTTAAGAAAGAAATTAGGAGAGCCAGAAGGGGCCATGAGAAGGCGTTGGCAGGCAGAATTAAGGAAAACCCCAAGGCATTCTTCATGTGAAGAACAAGAGGATACGACGTGAGAGAATAGGACCAATTGCGTGTGATAGTGGAGAAGTGTGTATGGAACCGGAAGAGATGGCAGAGGTACTTAATGAATACTTTGCTTCAGTATTCACTACGGAAAAAGGATCTTGTTGATTGTAGGGATGACTTACAGTGGACTGAAAAGCTTGAGCATGTAGATATTAAGAAAGAGGATGTGCTGGAGCTTTTGGAAAGCATCAAGATGGATAAGTCACTGGGACTGGATGAGATGTACCCCAGGTTACTGTGGGAGGCAAGGGAAGAGATTGCTGAGCCTCTGTTGATGATCTTTGCATCATTAATGGGGTCAGGAGAGGTTCCAGAGGATTGGAGGGTTGCGGATGTTGTTCCATTATTCAAGAAAGGGAGTAGAGATAGCCCAGGAAATTATAGACCAATGAGTCTTACTTCTGTTGTTGGTAAGTTGATGGAGAAGATCCTGAGAGGCAGGATTTATGAACATTTGGCGAGGCATAATATGATTAGGAATAGCTAGCATGGCTTTGTCAAAGGCAGGTCATGCCTTACGAGCCTGATTGAATTTTATGAGGATGTGACTAAACAGGTTGATAAAGAGCAGTAGATGTAGTGTATATGGATTTCAGCAAGGCATTTGATAAGGTACCACATGCAAGGTTATTGAGAAAGTAAGGATGCATGAGATCCAAGGGGACATTGCTTTGTGGATCCAGAACTGGCTTGCCCACAGAAGGCAAAGAGTGCTTGTAGATGGGTCATATTCTACATGGAGGCCGGTGACCAGTGGTGTGCCTCAGGGATCTATTCTGGGACCCCTACTCTTCGTGATTTTTATAAATGAACTGGATGAGGAGGTGGAGGGATGGGTTAGTAAATTTGCTGATGACACAAAGGTTGGGGGTGTTGTGGATAGTGTGGAGGGCTGTCAGAGGTTAGGGAGGGACATTGATAGGATGCAAAACTGGGCTGAGAAATGGCAGATGGAGTTCAACCCAGATAAATGTGAGGCGATTCATTTTGGTGGGCCAAATATGATGTCAGAATATAGTATTAGTGTGGAGTGTGGAGGATCAGAGGGATCTTGGGGCCCGAGTCCATAGGACACTCAAAGCTGCTGAGCAAGATGACTCTGTGGTTAAGAAAGCATATGCTGCATTGGCCTTCATCAATCATGGGATTGAGTTTAGGAGCCAAGAGGTAAAGTAACAGCTAGATAGGACCCTGGTCAGACCCCACTTGGAGTACTGTGCTCAGTTCTGGTCGCCTCATTACAGGAAGAATGTGGAAACTATAGAAAGGGTGCAGAGGAGATTTACAAGGATGTTGCCTGGGTTGGGGAGCATGCCTGATGAGAAAAGGTTGAGTGAACTTGTTTTTTTTCCTTGGAGCGACGGAGGATGAGAGGTGACCCGATAGAGGTGTAGAACATGATGAGAAGCATTGATCGTGAGGATAGTCAGAGGCTTTTCCCCCGGGCTGAAATGGCTAACACGAGAGAGCACAGGTTTAAGGTGCTTGGAAGAAGGTACAGAGGAGATGTCAGGGGTAAGTTTTTTACGCAGGAAGTGGTGAGTGTGTGGAATGGGCTGCCAGCAACAGTGGTGGAGGCAGATACAAGAGGGTCTTTTAAGAGACTCCTGGATAGGTATACAGAGGTTAGAAAAATAGAGGGCTATGGGTAACCCTAGGTAATTTCTAAGGTAAAGACATGTTTGGCACATCTTTGTGGGCCAATGGGCCTGAATTGTGCTGTAGGTTTTCTATGTTCCTTAATAGCGACTGCACTCACTTCTGCCCCGTGACAGTCTTAAAATTCTGGCATTTTGTTGGTGTCTTCCACAATGAAGACTGACACAAAATACTTACTGAGTTTATCTGTCATTCATTTGAAATGCACCACCTCCTCCCACCCCACTCCAGCATCATTTTCCAGCAGTCCGATATCCACTCTTGCCTCTATTTTACTCTTTTTCACTCAATGATCACCGTATCAGGTACACCTGCTCGTTAGTCCAAATATCTAATCAGCCAATCCTGTGGAAGCAACTCAATGCATAAAAGCATGTAGACATGGTCGAGAGGTTCAGTTTTGTTCAGGCAATCCTTAAGAATTTTATAAACTTCCATGCGATCACACCTCAGTCCAGGGAGTATAGTCATAGCCCATCCATTCTCTTCTTGTAATTAAACCGTCTAGTCCCAGCATCAATCTTAGGAATCCTTTCTACACTCTTTCAGATCAATGGATTCGTTCCTGTAGCTAAGTTAGCAGAAGTGCACAAAATACTCCAAGTGCAGTTGTCCCAACTCTTGTACTCAATCCTCTGACCAACTATGGCAAGTGTATCATTTGTGCTCTGTACCACCCTGTCAACTTCTGTCACTATCAAGAAATAATCAACTTGTACTCCTAGTTATCCTTCTCCTACAACACTCCCCAGGATCCTTTGATTTACTATGTAAACCTTGCTTTAATTTACCAAAATGCAACACTTCACACATGTCAGTGTTAAATGCCATCTGCCTTTCTATGGCCTGCTCTCCCAGCTGAACTAGATTCTTCTATGATGTCCACCACACCACAAATTTTGGTTTTATCCACAAACTTACAAGTTATGCCACTTATTTTCTCATCCAAATTGTTAGTAAAGATGACAAGCTACAGTGCAACCAGGACCCTTCCCTGTGGCACACCACTGGTCATAGGCCTCCAGTCTGCGACCCAACCCTCCACTATCACCTTCTGCCTCCTTCCACCAAGCCAAGTTTGAATCCCATTCTCTTGCACTGTTTGGATGCCACCTTCTAGAGCAGCATGGCATGTTTGATAGGATCTTGTCAAATGTCTTGCTCAAGTCCATGTAGCCAATGTCTATTCAATCTTATCAATCTGTCTTATCAATCCTCTTAGTCACTTCGTCAAGCTCTTGGGACATAATTTCCCTAATATAAAGCCATTCCTTACTGCCTAGCCTAAGTCAGTCCATGCCTTTCCAAATGTAGGCAATCCTAACTCTCAGAATCCCTTTTTGTAACTCTCCTGCAATTGATGTTAGGCTCATCAGCATGCCATTCCTTGCAGCCTTTCCTAAATACACTCATTGGCTACCTTATTAGGTATCCAATGGTATTAGGTATTAGGTACACCTGCTCATTAATGCAATTATCTAATCATGAATCATGTGGCAGCAGCTCAATGCACAAAAGCATGCAGACATGGTCAAGAGGTTCAGTTGTTGTTCAAACCAAACACCAGAATGAGGAAGAAAAGTGATCTAAGTGACTTTGATTGTGGAATGATTGTTGGTGCCAGGTGGGGAGGTTTGAGTATCTCAGAAACCGCTGATCTTCTGGAATTTTCACACACAACAGTCTCTGGAGTTTATGGTGTGAAAAACATAAAAACACATCCAGTGAGTGGCAGTTCCATGTGCAAAATGCATTGTTAATGAGAGATAAGATAATATCTGCAGATGCTGGAAATCCAAGCAACACACACAAAATGCTGGCAGAACTTAGCAGGTCAGACAACATCTATTGAAAAGAGTACAGTCAATGTTTCAGGCTGCGACCCTTCATCATGACTGGAGAAAAAAAGATGAGGAGTCAGAGTAAGAAGGCAGGGGAAGGGGAGGAAGATACACAAGGTGATAGGTGAAACTGGGAGTGGGGAGGGGTGAGGTAAAGAGCTGGGAAGTTGATTGGTGAAAGAGATACAGGGCTGGAGAAGGGGAATCTGATAAGAGAGGACAGAAGGCCATGGAAGAAAGAAAAGGGGGAGGAGCACCAGAGGGAGGCAATGGGTAGGCAAGGAGATAAGGTGAGAGAGCGAAATGGGAATGGGGAATATTGTGGGGGGACATTACCAGAAGTTCGAGAAATCGATATTCATGCCATTGGATTGGAGGCTACCCAGACAGAATACAAGGTGTTGCTCCTCCAACCTGAAAGTGGCCTCATCACACCCATAGAGACCATGAACTGATATGTTGAAATTCAAATGGAAAGTGGAACTAAAATGGGTGGCCACTGGGAAATTCCACTTTTTCTGGCAGACCGAGCGTAGGTGCTCGACAAAGCGGTCTCCTAATCTACATCACCGATACACAGGAGGCCACACCGGGAGCACCAGACACAGTAAGTGACTCCAAACCACAGGTGAATTGTCACCTCACATGGAAGGACTGTTTGGGGCCCTGAATGGTAGTGAGGGAGGAGGTATAGGGACAGGTGTTGTATTTGTTCCGCTTGCACGGAAAAGTGCCAGGAGGGAGATCAGTGGGGAGGGATGAGTAGACAAGGGAGTCGTGTAGGGAATGATACCTCCCCCAAACTTTCTTTTTTTTTGTAATTTATTTTTTTATTGAAGTTCATCAAACAAACATTTTCATAAGGTGTATTTCAGACATTGTACATATATATCATATAATCATATATGTCACAAATCTCCACAGAATATTTATCTGAGGTATACACTTATAGAAAAGAGAGGAAGGAAAAAACAAGCAAAAGGAGAAAACTATGTACAAGTAGGGAGTAATCTTTTTTTACAACATTGTAGCGGTGTGCTACACGCAGCGCTAAAATTACGACACGGAGTCGGTAACTGCAGTCGAAGGAAAAAACTTTATTCGAAAACTTCAGCCTCACTTTTAAGCCTCTGTCAACCGGCCCCCCATGGCAAAGAGGCTCCAAAGCTCTGTGCTCGCAAACCCCCGTAGGCTATCTAATTGTGAGTCGGTTCGGATACGCTAGGAAATGAGTCGCCACATAACCGCCCCCCAGAACCGGCGATACACCCCCCAATGTCCACAGTCTGGGCCAGAACCTGCTTGGGAGGTCGGCCTCTGCGCCGAGGCGCCGGAAACTCGGCCGGTTGCGCCAGGTCCACATGGGCCGGCTTGAGGCGGTCCACCGTGAAAACCTCCTCCTTCCCCCCAACGTCCAGCACGAATGTGGACCCGTTATTCCGGAGCACCATAAACGGCCCCTCGTATGGCTGCTGCAGCAGTGGCCGATGCCCGCCCCTTCGTACAAACACAAACTTACAGTTCTGTAGGTCTTTGGGTACGCAGGTCGGGTGCCGCCCATGCTGTGAAGTGGGTATGGGGGCCAGGTTACCGAGCTTCTCCCGAAGTCTGCCCAGGACTGCTGCGGGTTCTTCCACTTGCCCCCTTGGGGCTGGTAGGAACTCCCCGGGGACGACCAGGGGCGCGCCGTATACCAACTCGGCCGACGAGGCGTGCAGGTCGTCCTTGGGCGCTGTGCGGATGCCGAGTAGGACCCAGGGAAGCTCGTCCGCCCAGTTGGCTCCTCGCAGGCGGGCCATGAGGGCCGACTTCAGGTGACGGTGGAAACGCTCCACTAGCCCGTTCGACTGCGGGTGGTAGGCAGTTGTGTGGTGCAGCTGAGTCCCCAAAAGGCTGGCCATAGCTGACCACAAGCTGGGGAACTGGGCGCCTCTGTGTGAGGTAATGTGGGCCGGTACACCAAAGCGAGATATCCAGGTGGCGATCAGGGCTCGGGCGCAAGATTCGGAGGTGGTGTCGGTGAGCGGGACCGCCTCTGGCCATCTTATGAACCGGTCCACGATAGTCAGGAGGTAACGCGCTCCGCGCGACACTGGCAGGGGGCCCACGATATCCACATGAATGTGGTCGAAACGCTGGTGGGCGGGATGGAACTGCTGCGGTGGGGCTTTGGTGTGCCGCTGCACCTTGGCCGTCTGGCAGTGCATGCACGTTCTGGCCCATTCACTGACCTGTTTGCGGAGTCCGTGCCAAACAAACCTGCTGGAAACCATCTGGACAGTTGTCCGGATGGAGGGATGCGCCAAGTTATGAATGGAGTCGAAAATGCGGCGCCGCCATGCTGTCGGGATGACCGGACGGGGCTGGCCGGTGGCGACGTCACAGAGTAGGGTCCTCTCACCCGGGCCCACGGGGAGGTCCTGGAGCTGCAGACCGGAGACTGCAGTCCTGTAACTCGGAATCTCCTCATCTGCCTGCTGTGCCTCTGCCAGTGCCTCAAAGTCTACCCCTTGGGAAAGGGCATGAACGGTAGGGCGAGAGAGCGCATCCGCCACGACATTGTCCTTACCCGAGACGTGCCGGACATCCGTCGTGTATTCAGAGATGTAGGACAGGTGGCGTTGCTGGCGGGACGACCAGGGGTCGGACGCTTTCGTAAACGCAAAGGTAAGCGGTTTGTGGTCCGGGAACGTGGTGAAGGGCCGACCTTCTAGGAAGTACCTGAAATGCTGGATTGCCAGGTAGAGCGCCAACAGTTCCCGGTCGAAAGCACTGTACTTGAGCTCGGGTGGCCACAGGTGTTTGCTGAAAAACGCCAGGGGTTGCCAGCGACCTGCGATGAGTTGCTCCAGCACCCCACCGACTGCCGTGTTAGATGCGTCCACTGTGAGGGCGGTAGGGGCATCCATTCTGGGATGTACTAGCATCGCAGCGTTCGCCAAAGCTTCCTTCGTTTGAACGAAAGCGGCGGCGGACTCCTCGTCCCAGGTAATGTCCTTGCTCGGACCCGACATCAGGGCGAACAGGGGGCGCATGATCCGGGCAGCTGAAGGGAGGAAGCGGCGGTAGAAATTGACCATACCTACGAATTCCTGAAGGCCTTTGATCGTGGTGGGTCAGGGGAAGTGGCGGACCGCATCTACCTTAGCGGGCAGAGGGGTTGCCCCGTCTTTAGTAATCCTGTGACCCAGGAAGTCAATGGTATCGAGTCCGAACTGGCATTTGGCGGGGTTGATTGTAAGACCGTACTCACTCAGTCGGGCGCAGAGTTGACGGAGGTGGGACAGATGCTCCTGACGACTGCCGCTGGCTATGAGGATGTCATCCAAATAGATGAACGCGAAGTCCAGGTCCCGTCCCACCACGTCCATTAACCGCTGGAACATCTGTGCGGCATTCTTCAGGCCAAACGGCATGCAGAGGAACTCGAAAAGGCCGAATGGGGTGATGAGAGCCGTTTTGGGGACGTCGTCAGGATGCATTGGGATTTGATGGTATCCCCGGACGAGATCTACCTTGGAGAAGATCCGTGCGCCGTGCAGGTTTGCCGCAAAGTCTTGAATGTGCGGCACAGGGTAGCGGTCCGGTGTGGTAGCCTCGTTCAGCCTGCGGTAGTCGCCGCACGGTCTCCAGCCCCCCGTCGCTTTGGGCACCATGTGCAGGGGGGAGGCCCATGGGCTGTCGGACCGCCGGATGATCCCCAATTCCTCCATCCTCTGGAACTCCTCCTTCGCCAGTCGGAGCTTGTTCGGGGGAAGCCGCCGAGCACGGGCATGGAGGGGTGGTCCCTGGGTCGGGATGTGGTGCTGTACGCCGTGCCTGGGCATGGCTGCTGTGAACCGCGGTGCCAGAACCGATGGGAACTCCGCCAGGACCCTGGTGAAGTCGTTGTCGGACAGCGTGATGGAGCCGAGCTGAGGGACCGGCAACTGGGCTGCACCCAGGGAGAACGTCTGAAAGGTCTCGGCGTGTACCAGTCTTTTCCTGGGCAGGTCGACCAGCAGGCTGTGAGACCACAAAAAATCCGCACCCAGAAGCGGTTGGGCTACGGCGGCCAGTGTAAAGTCCCACGTGAACTGGCTGGAGCCGAACTGTAGCTGCACCTGACGGGTGCCATAGGTCCTTACGGTGCTGCCGTTCACGGCCCTCAGGGGGGGACCCGGTGCCCTGCTGCGGGTGTCGTAACTCGTCGGAGGTAAAACGCTGATCTCAGCCCCAGTATCGACCAAAAACCGGCGTCCCGACCTTCTATCCCACACATACAGGAGGCTATCCCGATGGCCAGCCGCCGTAGCCATCAGTGGCGGCTGGCCCTGGCGTTTCCCGGGAACTCGCAGGGCGGGCGACAACGGCGGGCCTCTGCACCCCACCGCTGGTGGTAGAAGCACCAGTGTTCCTTGGGCCAGGGGTTGGCGGGCTCTGCGGCCGGGCCTGGACTGGTTTGCTGCCGGGAGCGGGGCTGGGAGATCCGTGCGATGGACGCCCCGCTCACCTTTTTGGCGTTCCACAGCAAGTCCGCCCGGGCTGCCACCTTCCGGGGGTCACTGAAATCCGCGTCAGACAGCAGCAGGCGGATGTCCTCGGGCAGCTGCTCCAGGAATGCCTGCTCAAACATGAGGCCTGTGTGTCCGTCGGCCAGAGACAACATCTCATTCATTAAAGCCGATGGAGGTCTGTCGCCCAAGCCTTCCAGGTGCAGTAAACGGGCAGCCCGCTCGCGCCGTGAGAGTCCGAAAGTCCTGAGGAGCAGGGCTTTGAATTCCGTGTACTTGCCGTCTGCCAGGGGTGACTGTACGAACTCCGCGACCTGGGCCGCTGTGTCCTGGTCGAGGGAGCTCACCACGTAGTAGTAGCGGGTGTCTTCTGAGGTGATCCGGCGAACGTGGAATTGGGCTTCGGCTTGCTGGAACCATAGGTTCAGTCGCTGTGTCCAAAAACCCGGCAGTTTCAACGAAACCACATGAACAGAGGCGGCGTCGGTCATTTCTGGTCCAAACATCGTTTGGACCGTCGGGGTCACCAATTGTAGCGGTGTGCTACACGCAGCGCTAAAATTACGACACGGAGTCGGTAACTGCAGTCGAAGGAAAAAACTTTATTCGAAAACTTCAGCCTCACTTTTAAGCCTCTGTCAACCGGCCCCCCATGGCGCAGAGGCTCCAAAGCTCTGTGCTCGCAAACCCCCGTAGGCTATCTAATTGTGAGTCGGTTCGGATACGCTAGGAAATGAGTCGCCACAACATATTCATTGATTTGTGAGAATAAAATTAGGCCTATGAGGCATTATGTAGTTAAACCATTTTCCCCAGTATGAATCAAATTGTTCCAGCTTATGATTAACAGATGCTGTTATCTTCTCCATTTTGTAAATGTCCATTGTAATTTCCATCCATGCATTTAAAGTTGGGCTCTTCTGTGATAACCATTTCCTAGTAAGAGTCTTTTTACCAGCCACCAACGGTATATTCATTAAATATTTTATCTCTTTTCAACCATTCTTGAGGTACATACCCAAAATATATGGTCTTACTCTCTAAGGGTATTTCACATTTAAAGATGTCTTGTAGGGCATTGTGTATCCCCCTCCAATAGTCTTTGATAACAGGGCAGTCTCAAAAAATATGATAATGATTTGCATTTTGATTTCCACAATTTCTCCAGCAAGCAGGGAGGTTACTATCATAATGGGATTTCTGAGAAGGTGTAATAAAATATCCTATCAAGTTTTTCCATCCAAACACCCTCCATTTCTGTGAACTGTACACTTCAATTGATACCTCCATATTATTGTCCATTCTTCCTCCGATATAATTATCCCTCCTTTCCCCCATTTTGTTTTAATGTATGAAGTCAAATGTGTTTTAAAATTTGACAAACCCTTATACATGCTTGAAATGATTCTACTACGGTTATCTGAATTATATGCTTTTCTAAATAGCTCTATCAAGCATGTACTTGCCTTGGTTCCATTTTTAAGCATCCTATTAACATATTGTTGCATCTGTAAATACTGATAAAAATATTATATAAAAACACAAAATGCTGGCAGAACTCAGCAGGCCAGACAGCATCTATGGGAGGAGGTAGTGACGATGTTTCGGGCCAAAACCCTTCATCAGGAGTGAAGTAACATGGGATGGTCAAGGGGGGATAAGAAGTGGGGGGAGGGATAAAGTAGAGAGCTGGGAAGTGATAGGCTGGAGGGAAATGGGCTGGGGGAAGGTGGAGTATTATGGGAAATAAAAGAGAAAGAAAGGTAGGGCTGGGGGGAGATTATAGTGAGGGGGGAGAAAGAGAGAGAAAGAGAACCAGACCGAAATAATAAATAGGGATGGGGGTAAGGGGGGGGGGCAGTGGTATCAATGGAGGTCTGTGAGTTGAATGTTCATGCCAGCAGGTAGGAGGCTACCCAGGCGGGAGATAAGGTATTGCTCCATCGACCTGCGTGTGGCCTCATCTTGATGGTAGAGGAGGCCATGGACAGACATATAGGAGTGGGAGTGGTCTGTGGAATTGAAGCGTGTGGCCACAGGGAGATCCCACCACTGCTGGAGGACTGAGCACCGGTGTTCGGCGAAACAGTCTCCCAGTCTGTGGCGGGTCTCCCCAATGTATAAATGGCCACATCGGGAGCACCGGATACAGTATATCACCCCAGTTGACTCGCAGGTGAAGTGATGCCTCACCTGAAAGGAATGTTGGGGGCCTGGGATGGTGGTGAGGGAAGAGTGTGGGGGCAGGTGTAGCACTTCTTCCGTTTGCAGGGATGAGTGCCCGGAGGGAGGTCGGTGGGGAGGGATGGGGGGGGGGATGAATGGACAAGGGAGTCGCGTAGGAAGCGATCCCCCGACAGTCCTTTCAGGTGAGGCACCACTTCACCTGCGAGTCAACTGGGGTGATATACTGTATCCAGTGTATAAAGAGTCTAGGCCCGAATCGTCGACAGCACTTCTTCCTATAGATGCTGCCTGGCCTGCTGCGTTCCACCAGCATTTTGTGTGTGTTGATAAATATCCATTGATTTTAATCCTAGCAGTAGGGTTGTCATATAGTGTCTGTATAGTTTTAATAATTGTGTCTTGGAAACCAAATCTATGTCAAACTCTGTAAAGATAATTCCAATTAACCGAATCAAATGCTTTTTCAGCGTCCATGCTTATCACTATTGCTTCGATTTTATTTTTTTGTATATGATCCATAATGTGAAGTGTCCTTCGCATATCGGCTTGTGTTTGGCGTTGTCGTATAAAACTTGTCTGATCGTTACATATCAGTATGGGTAGAAACTCTTCTAATCGTTTGGCCATGATGGAGGTAAATAATCTATAATCTACATTAAGAACGGATATTGGTCTAAATGACCCGCATTCCATTTTATTCCCCCACACTTTCCGCTTTCCACTGTGAGTCTGTTGGTGTCATCTACTGTATATCAGTGAGATCCAACGTAAATTGGGAGACCTCATCTTTTTTTCTCCATCCTGATGAAGGGTCTCAGACCGAAACGTCAACTGTCCTCTTTTCCATAGATGCTACCTGGCCTACTGAGTTCCTCGAGCATTTTGTGTGTTTTGCTTGTTAATAAGAGGAGAATGGCCAGACTGGTTCAAACTGACAAGAAGGTGACAGTAACTCAAATAATCACAGGTGGTGTGCAGAAGATCACCTCTGAACACACAACACATCAAACCTTGAAGTGGATGGGCTACAGCAGCTGACGACCATGAATATACACTCAGAATGTACCTAATAAAGTGACTACTGAGTGAAGGTTTCCTGGATCATAATGCACAAACACAGATGAAGAACTGAGATCAGTTTATACTTGTTGAAACGCATTCTACTTGGTTCCCAACCATACCCAGCGTTGGTCCTTCTGGAGAACTTGATGTGGGCTTTAACACTGTAGCTGATTGATTCAGGAACTGATTGTACTGGATGACTTGTCAAGTGCAAGTTCAAGTTATTGGCATTCAACCTGCACTTGTATACAGCTAAATGAAGCAACATTCCTCTGGGACTAAGTTTCAAAATTCAGTACATATATCACATACAGTACATAAAATAATATTAACACCATCATATTAATGGATACTAAAAATATTCTGCCGATGTACAAGTTGATATAAAGTGCATATACGACATGTAGTTAAAAATACAACAGTGTAATGCTACTGGCGCAGTCATAAATAATGTGTATTTGGTCGTAACATGGCGTTCAAATACCTCACAGCTTGGGGGAAGGAATTGTTAGCCACCTGACAATCCTTGTTCATATGCTGTGATATCTTCTGCCTGATGGTAAGAGGTTAAGGAGATTATGGGACAGATGGGAATTGCCCTTGAGGGCTCTGTGAACACAGCACTTCTGGATGGGGTGAGTGAGACCCTGGTCATTCTCTCAGCAGTCCTCACAATCTGTTGCAAGAACTTGCAGTCAGATGCCTTGCAATTCCCTTACCAGATGGTGATACAGCTGGTCAGAACACTCTTGATGGTGCTCCAGTAGAATGTGGTTAGAATGGGGGTAGGGAGCATCACTCGCCTCAGTCTCCCGAGGAAGTGGAGGCAGTGCTGTAAATTCTTGACTGAAGAGGTGGTGTTGAGGAACCAGGTGAGCTCATCCATTATGTGACCGTAATACCATAAGACAGAGGAGCAGAATTAGGCCATTTGGCCCATTGAGTCTGCTTTGCCATTCCTTCATAGCTGATTTATTATCCCTCTCAACCTTGTTCTCCTGCCTTCACCCGGTAACCTTTGACATTTTATTAACCAAGATCTTATCGACCTCTGCTTTAAATATACCCAATGACTTGGCCTCCGCAATAACCTGTAGCAATAAATTCCACAGATTCAGTACCACCTGGCTAAAGAAATTCTTCTTCATCTCTGTTCTAAATGGATGTCCCTCTATGTGCCCTGTAAGAAACTTTGTGCTACTGACTCTCTCCACACAGGAGCCATTGGGAGTGGTCACCCTGCACCTTCTTGAAGTCCACAATCATCTCTTTCATCTTGTCCAAATTGAGACTCAAGTTTCTGTGTTTGCCACAGTCCACAAACTTCTCTATCTCCTTTCTTTATGCTGAATCATCATTGTTGCTGATAAGACCAACCACTGTTGTGTTATCAGCAAACTTATTGATCTGGTTATAGCTGGATCTAGCAGTGCAGTCATGAATCAGCGGTGTGAACAGCAACGGGCTGAGCACACAGCCCTGGGGGGCATCAGTGCTCAGGGTGATGGAGCTAGAGATATTACTGACAACACGGACTGTCAGAGGTCTCTCCATCAAGAAACCCAGGATCCAGCCACAGTGGGAGATATTGAGGGTTACTTCAAGATGTGATCGAAAAGCTGTGACCAACAGGACTTTAGACCAAGTACTGGGGTTGGGAGCTTAGTACTTTTTTGACTGTTACAGTAATGATGGATCTGAATGGCCTATTTCTATGTCTCACATTTTCTATGATCCTATAAAAGCACAGGTCTATGGTGATGAGATTTAGCACCAGGTCTATGACAATAGGCTCACATTTAGTCACTATGATAGAAGACACTTGAAGCACTATCTACATGCCAGCTTCCATTAGAGAAATCCTGTCAGTTCATTTCACTCCTGTAACCCTCAACTTATTCATTCACATGGTCATCAATTTCCCCTTGGTCTTTTTAGTCTATTATCTCCACTGAGTTGTAACTTACTGCAGCCAATTAGCTCACACATATTGGAGATGTGGGGGAAGCACGAGAAGCTGATTGAAACAGTCAAGATGACTGGAAGGATGTGAAAACACCCAGAGAGACAGCAAACCAAGGGCAGTTGAGGTGTGACACAGCAGCTGTACCATAGGACTTAGCAGTGGACCAGAGCTATTGGGAGCTGGAACTGGACCTGGTGCAGTGGGACCTGGAGCTGAATTAATGGGACCCCAGATTGGACCTGGACTAACGGGACCTAGAAATGGACCAGATGGTGGGGGCCAATGGGACCCAGATATGGACTTGGACCAATGGACTCACAATTAGACCTGGACAAATGGACTCAGAACTGAACCTGGACCAATGAGACTCAAAACTGGACCAGGTGCTTAGGACCACTGGGACCCACAAATGGACCTGGACCAATGGGACCCAGAAATGGGTCTGGACAAATGAGACCCGTAACTAAACCTGGAGCAATAGGACCCGAAAATGGATCTAAAGATTAGCATGGAAACTGCAGCTGGACAAATGCAAACCAGAACTGGGATTTGGAGGTGGATCAATGGGACCTGGAAGTGGAGCTGGGGCAATGGGAACTGGGACTGAAATTGGACTCAGGACGGCAACATACATCATCAAGGATTCCCTTCAACTGGGCAATACCACCTTCTTGCATCTGCTACTGGGTTGGAGGTACTTAAGTCCCACACAACTGGATTCAGGAACAACAACTTATCTTCAACTATTCGGTTCTTGAACCAATTGGCATAGCCTTAATCATTAGAGTTTAGCGACATTATGACCACTTTGAAGCAAAATTGCTTTTATGCCCTAATTGTGTTTTTATTGCAAATATTGTGTTTAATTTGTATTTATGCTTTTCTTGTGAATGCCACTTATATGTGTCATGTGCACATGATGCTGCTGCAAGTAGGATTTTCATTTCACCAGTGCATACATGAACTTGTGCATATGACAATAACCTTGACTTTGATTTTGACCAATAGGATCCAGAGCAATGAGGTCCTCAAAATGACCTGGAGCAATGGGAACTGGAACTGAAGCTGGAGTCAATGAGAACTGGAACCGGAGCTGGAGCAATGGGAACTGGAACTGGAACCGGAGCTGGAACAATGGGAAATGGAACTGGAGCTGGAGCAATGGGAACTGGAACCGGAGCTGGAGCAATGGGAACTGGAACTGGAACCGGAGCTGGAGCAATGGGAACTGGAACTGGAACCGGAGCTGGAGCAATGGGAACTGGAACTGGAACCGGAGCTGGAGCAATGGGAACTGGAACTGGAACCGGAGCTGGAGCAATGGGAACTGGAACTGGAACCGGAGCTGGAGCAATGGGAACTGGAACTGGAGCTGGAACAATAGGAACTGGAACCAGAGCTCGACCATTGATAAGTAGAACTGGAGCTGGAGTCAATGAGAACTGGAACCGGAGCTGGAGCAATGGGAACTGGAACCAGAGCTGGAGTCAATGGGAACTGGAACCAGAGCTGGAGTCAATGGGAAATGGAACCAGAGCTGGAGTCAATGGGAACTGGAACCGGAGCTGGAGCAATGGGAACTGGAACCAGAGCTGGAGCAATGGGAACTGGAACCGGAGCTGGAGTCAATGAGAACTGGAACTGGAGCTGGAGCAATGGGAACTGGAACCGGAACTAGAGCAATGAGAACTGGAACCGGAGCTGGAGTCAATGAGAACTGGAACCAGATCTGGAGCAATGGGAACTGGAACCAGAGCTGGAGTCAATGAGAACTGGAACCGGAGCTGGAGTCAATGAGAACTGGAACCGGAGCTGGAGCAATGGGAACTGGAACCGGAGCTGGAGCAATGGGAACTGGAATCAGAGCTGGAGCAATGGGAACTGGAACTGGAGCTGGAGCAATGGGAACTGGAACCGGAACTAGAGCAATGAGAACTGGAACCGGAGCTGGAGCAATGGGAACTGGAACCGGAGCTGGAGTCAATGGGAACTGGAACCGGAGCTGGAGCAATGGGAACTGGAACCGGAGCTGGAGTCAATGGGAACTGGAACCAGAGCTGGAGTCAATGAGAACTGGAACCGGAGCTGGAGTCAATGGGAACTGGAACCAGAGCTGGAGTCAATGAGAACTGGAACCGGAGCTGGAGCAATGGGAGCTGGAACCGGAGCTGGAGTCAATGGGAACTGGAACCGGAGCTGGAGTCAATGAGAACTGGAACCTGAGCTGGAGCAATGAGAACTGGAACCGGAGCTGGAGTCAATGAGAACTGGAACCGGAGCTGGAGTCAATGAGAACTGGAACCAGAGCTGGAGTCAATGGGAACTGGAACCGGAGCTGGAGTCAATGAGAACTGGAACCTGAGCTGCAGTCAATGAGAACTGGAACCGGAGCTGGAGCAATGGGAACTGGAACCGGAGCTGGAGTCAATGGGAACTGGAACCGGAGCTGGAGCAATGGGAACTGGAACCGGAGCTGGAGTCAATGAGAACTGGAACCAGAGCTGGAGTCAATGAGAACTGGAACCGGAGCTGGAGCAATGGGAACTGGAACCGGAGCTGGAGCAATGGGAACTGGAACTGGAGCTGGAGCAATGGGAACTGGAACCGGAACTAGAGCAATGAGAACTGGAACCGGAGCTGGAGCAATGGGAACTGGAACCGGAGCTGGAGTCAATGGGAACTGGAACCGGAGCTGGAGTCAATGGGAACTGGAACCGGAGCTGGAGCAATGGGAACTGGAACCGGAGCTGGAGTCAATGGGAACTGGAACCGGAGCTGGAGTCAATGGGAACTGGAACCGGAGCTGGAGCAATGGGAACTGGAACCGGAGCTGGAGTCAATGGGAACTGGAACCGGAGCTGGAGTCAATGGGAACTGGAACCGGAGCTGGAGCAATGGGAACTGGAACCGGAGCTGGAGCAATGGGAACTGGAACCAGAGCTGGAGCAATGGGAGCTGGAACCGGAGCTGGAGTCCATGAGAACTGGAACCAGCGCTGGAGTCAATGGGAACTGGAACCGGAGCTGGAGTCAATGGGAACTGGAACCAGAGCTGGAGTCAATGGGAACTGGAACCGGAACTAGAGCAATGAGAACTGGAACCGGAGCTGGAGCAATGGGAACTGGAACCGGAGCTGGAGCAATGGGAACTGGAACCGGAGCTGGAGTCAATGGGAACTGGAACCGGAGCTGGAGTCAATGGGAAATGGAACCAGAGCTGGAGCAATGAGAACTGGAACCGGAGCTGGAGTCAATGGGAAATGGAACCAGAGCTGGAGCAATGGGAACTGGAACCGGAGCTGGAGTCAATGAGAACTGGAACCAGAGCTGGAGCAATGGGAACTGGAACTGGAGCTGGAGCAATGGGAACTGGAACCGGAGCTGGAGTCAATGGGAACTGGAACCTGAGCTGGAGCAATGGGAACTGGAACTGGACCTGGAGCAATGGGAACTGGAACCGGAGCTGGAGCAATGGGAACTGGAACCGGAACTAGAGCAATGAGAACTGGAACCGGAGCTGGAGCAATGGGAGCTGGAACCGGAGCTGGAGTCAATGGGAACTGGAACCGGAGCTGGAGTCAATGAGAACTGGAACCGGAGCTGGAGTCAATGAGAACTGGAACCGGAGCTGGAGTCAATGGGAACTGGAACCGGAGCTGGAGCAATGGGAACTGGAACCGGAGCTGGAGCAATGGGAACTGGAACCGGAGCTGGAGCAATGGGAACTGGAACCGGAGCTGGAGTCAATGGGAACTGGAACCGGAGCTGGAGTCAATGGGAAATGGAACCAGAGCTGGAGCAATGAGAACTGGAACCGGAGCTGGAGTCAATGGGAAATGGAACCAGAGCTGGAGCAATGGGAACTGGAACCGGAGCTGGAGTCCATGAGAACTGGAACCAGCGCTGGAGTCAATGAGAACTGGAACCAGAGCTGGAGCAATGGGAACTGGAACTGGAGCTGGAGCAATGGGAACTGGAACCGGAACTAGAGCAATGAGAACTGGAACCGGAGCTGGAGCAATGGGAACTGGAACCGGAGCTGGAGTCAATGAGAACTGGAACCAGAGCTGGAGTCAATGGGAACTGGAACCGGAACTAGAGCAATGAGAACTGGAACCGGAGCTGGAGTCAATGGGAACTGGAACCGGAACTAGAGCAATGAGAACTGGAACCGGAGCTGGAGCAATGGGAACTGGAACCGGAGCTGGAGTCAATGGGAACTGGAACCAGAGCTGGAGTCAATGAGAACTGGAACCAGAGCTGGAGCAATGGGAACTGGAACCGGAGCTGGAGTCAATGGGAACTGGAACCAGAGCTGGAGTCAATGAGAACTGGAACCGGAGCTGGAGCAATGGGAACTGGAACCAGAGCTGGAGTCAATGAGAACTGGAACCAGAGCTGGAGTCCATGAGAACTGGAACCGGAACTAGAGCAATGAGAACTGGAACCGGAGCTGGAGTCAATGAGAACTGGAACCGGAGCTGGAGTCAATGGGAACTGGAACCGGAACTAGAGCAATGAGAACTGGAACCGGAGCTGGAGTCAATGGGAACTGGAACCGGAACTAGAGCAATGAGAACTGGAACCGGAGCTGGAGCAATGGGAACTGGAACCGGAGCTGGAGTCAATGAGAACTGGAACCAGAGCTGGAGTCAATGGGAACTGGAACCGGAACTAGAGCAATGAGAACTGGAACCGGAGCTGGAGTCAATGGGAACTGGAACCGGAGCTGGAGCAATGGGAACTGGAACCGGAGCTGGAGTCAATGGGAACTGGAACCAGAGCTGGAGTCAATGAGAACTGGAACCGGAGCTGGAGCAATGGGAACTGGAACCTGAGCTGGAGTCAATGGGAACTGGAACCGGAACTAGAGCAATGAGAACTGGAACCGGAGCTGGAGCAATGGGAACTGGAACCGGAGCTGGAGTCAATGAGAACTGGAACCGGAGCTGGAGTCATTGAGAACTGGAACTGGTGCTGGAGCAATGGGAACTGGAACCAGAGCTGGAGTCAATGAGAACTGGAACCGGAGCTGGAGTCAATGGGAAATGGAACCTGAGCTGGAGCAATGGGAACTGGAACCGGAGCTGGAGCAATGGGAACTGGAACCGGAGCTGGAGTCAATGGGAACTGGAACCGGAGCTGGAGCAATGAGAACTGGAACCGGAGCTGGAGCAATGGGAACTGGAACCGGAGCTGGAGCAATGAGAACTGGAACCGGAGCTGGAGTCAATGAGAACTGGAACCGGAGCTGGAGTCATTGAGAACTGGAACTGGTGCTGGAGCAATGGGAACTGGAACCAGAGCTGGAGTCAATGAGAACTGGAACCGGAGCTGGAGTCAATGGGAAATGGAACCTGAGCTGGAGCAATGGGAACTGGAACCGGAGCTGGAGCAATGGGAACTGGAACCGGAGCTGGAGTCAATGGGAACTGGAACCGGAGCTGGAGCAATGAGAACTGGAACCGGAGCTGGAGCAATGGGAACTGGAACCGGAGCTGGAGCAATGAGAACTGGAACCGGAGCTGGAGCAATGGGAACTGGAACCTGAGCTGGAGTCAATGGGAACTGGAACCGGAGCTGGAGCAATGGGAACTGGAACCAGAGCTGGAGTCAATGGGAACTGGAACCGGAACTAGAGCAATGAGAACTGGAACCGGAGCTGGAGTCAATGAGAACTGGAACCGGAGCTGGAGCAATGGGAACTGGAACCGGAACTAGAGCAATGAGAACTGGAACCGGAGCTGGAGCAATGGGAACTGGAACCGGAGCTGGAGTCAATGGGAACTGGAACCAGAGCTGGAGTCAATGAGAACTGGAACTGGAGCTGGAGCAATGGGAACTGGAACCGGAGCTGGAGTCAATGAGAACTGGAACCGGAGCTGGAGCAATGGGAACTGGAACCGGAGCTGGAGTCAATGAGAACTGGAACCGGAGCTGGAGCAATGGGAACTGGAACCAGAGCTGGAGTCAATGAGAACTGGAACCGGAGCTGGAGTCAATGAGAACTGGAACCGGAGCTGGAGTCAATGAGAACTGGAACCGGAGCTGGAGCAATGGGAACTGGAACCGGAGCTGGAGTCAATGAGAACTGGAACCTGAGCTGGAGTCAATGAGAACTGGAACCGGAGCTGGAGCAATGGGAACTGGAACCGGAGCTGGAATCAATGGGAACTGGAACTGGAGCTGGAGTCAATGAGAACTGGAACCAGAGCTGGAGTCAATGGGAACTGGAACCTGAGCTGGAGTCAATGGGAACTGGAACCGGAGCTGGAGCAATGGGAACTGGAACCGGAGCTGGAGTCAATGAGAACTGGAACCAGTGCTGGAGTCAATGGGAACTGGAACCTGAGCTGGAGTCAATGGGAACTGGAACCGGAGCTGGAGCAATGGGAACTGGAACCAGAGCTGGAGCAATGGGAGCTGGAACCGGAGCTGGAGTCCATGAGAACTGGAACCAGCGCTGGAGTCAATGAGAACTGGAACCGGAGCTGGAGTCAATGGGAAATGGAACCTGAGCTGGAGCAATGGGAACTGGAACCAGAGCTGGAGTCAATGGGAACTGGAACCGGAACTAGAGCAATGAGAACTGGAACCGGAGCTGGAGCAATGGGAACTGGAACCGGAGCTGGAGTCAATGAGAACTGGAACCTGAGCTGGAGCAATGGGAACTGGAACCGGAGCTGGAGCAATGGGAACTGGAACCGGAGCTGGAGCAATGGGAGCTGGAACCGGAGCTGGAGTCAATGGGAACTGGAACCGGAGCTGGAGTCAATGAGAACTGGAACCGGAGCTGGAGCAATGGGAGCTGGAACCGGAGCTGGAGTCAATGGGAACTGGAACCGGAGCTGGAGCAATGGGAACTGGAACCGGAGCTGGAGCAATCGGAACTGGAACCGGAGCTGGAGTCAATGGGAACTGGAACCGGAGCTGGAGTCAATGGGAACTGGAACCAGAGCTGGAGTCAATGAGAACTGGAACTGGAGCTGGAGCAATGAGAACTGGAACCGGAGCTGGAGTCAATGAGAACTGGAACCTGAGCTGGAGTCAATGAGAACTGGAACCGGAGCTGGAGCAATGGGAACTGGAACCAGAGCTGGAGTCAATGAGAACTGGAACCAGAGCTGGAGTCCATGAGAACTGGAACCGGAACTAGAGCAATGAGAACTGGAACCGGAGCTGGAGTCAATGAGAACTGGAACCGGAGCTGGAGTCAATGGGAACTGGAACCGGAACTAGAGCAATGAGAACTGGAACCGGAGCTGGAGTCAATGGGAACTGGAACCGGAACTAGAGCAATGAGAACTGGAACCGGAGCTGGAGCAATGGGAACTGGAACCGGAGCTGGAGTCAATGAGAACTGGAACCAGAGCTGGAGTCAATGGGAACTGGAACCGGAACTAGAGCAATGAGTACTGGAACCGGAGCTGGAGTCAATGGGAACTGGAACCGGAGCTGGAGCAATGGGAACTGGAACCAGAGCTGGAGTCAATGAGAACTGGAACCGGAACTAGAGCAATGAGAACTGGAACCGGAGCTGGAGCAATGGGAACTGGAACCAGAGCTGGAGTCCATGAGAACTGGAACCGGAACTAGAGCAATGAGAACTGGAACCGGAGCTGGAGCAATGGGAACTGGAACCAGAGCTGGAGTCAATGGGAACTGGAACCAGAGCTGGAGCAATGGGAACTGGAACCTGAGCTGGAGTCAATGGGAACTGGAACCGGAACTAGAGCAATGAGAACTGGAACCGGAGCTGGAGTCAATGGGAACTGGAACCGGAACTAGAGCAATGAGAACTGGAACCGGAGCTGGAGCAATGGGAACTGTAACCGGAGCTGGAGCAATGGGAACTGGAACCGGAACTGGAGTCAATGAAAACTGGAACCGGAGCTGGAGTCAATGAGAACTGGAACCGGTGCTGGAGTCAATTGGAAATGGAACCGGAGCTGGAGTCAATGGGAAATGGAACCTGAGCTGGAGCAATGGGAACTGGAACCGGAGCTGGAGCAATGGGAACTGGAACCGGAGCTGGAGTCAATGGGAACTGGAACCGGAGCTGGAGCAATGGGAACTGGAACCGGAGCTGGAGCAATGGGAACTGGAACCGGAACTAGAGCAATGGGAACTGGAACCGGAGCTGGAGTCAATGAGAACTGGAACCGGAGCTGGAGCAATGGGAACTGGAACCGGAACTAGAGCAATGAGAACTGGAACCGGAGCTGGAGCAATGGGAACTGGAACCGGAGCTGGAGTCAATGGGAACTGGAACCGGAGCTGGAGTCAATGAGAACTGGAACTGGAGCTGGAGCAATGGGAACTGGAACCGGAGCTGGAGTCAATGAGAACTGGAACCGGAGCTGGAGCAATGGGAACTGGAACCGGAGCTGGAGTCAATGAGAACTGGAACCGGAGCTGGAGCAATGGGAACTGGAACCAGAGCTGGAGTCAATGAGAACTGGAACCGGAGCTGGAGTCAATGAGAACTGGAACCGGAGCTGGAGTCAATGAGAACTGGAACCGGAGCTGGAGCAATGGGAACTGGAACCGGAGCTGGAGCAATGGGAACTGGAACTGGAGCTGGAGCAATGGGAACTGGAACCGGAACTAGAGCAATGAGAACTGGAACCGGAGCTGGAGTCAATGGGAACTGGAACCGGAGCTGGAGCAATGGGAACTGGAACCGGAGCTGGAGTCAATGGGAACTGGAACCGGAACTAGAGCAATGAGAACTGGAACCGGAGCTGGAGCAATGGGAACTGGAACCGGAGCTGGAGCAATGGGAACTGGAACCGGAACTGGAGTCAATGAAAACTGGAACCGGAGCTGGTCAATGAGAACTGGAACCGGAGCTGGAGTCAATGGGAAATGGAACCGGAGCTGGAGTCAATGGGAAATGGAACCTGAGCTGGAGCAATGGGAACTGGAACCGGAGCTGGAGCAATGGGAACTGGAACCGGAGCTGGAGTCAATGGGAACTGGAACCGGAGCTGGAGCAATGGGAACTGGAACCGGAGCTGGAGCAATGGGAACTGGAACCGGAACTAGAGCAATGAGAACTGGAACCGGAGCTGGAGTCAATGAGAACTGGAACCGGAGCTGGAGCAATGGGAACTGGAACCGGAGCTGGAGTCAATGAGAACTGGAACCGGAGCTGGAGCAATGGGAACTGGAACCGGAGCTGGAGTCAATGAGAACTGGAACCGGAGCTGGAGCAATGGGAACTGGAACCGGAGCTGGAGTCAATGAGAACTGGAACCGGAGCTGGAGTCAATGAGAACTGGAACCGGAGCTGGAGTCAATGAGAACTGGAACCGGAGCTGGAGCAATGGGAACTGGAACCGGAGCTGGAGCAATGGGAACTGGAACTGGAGCTGGAGCAATGGGAACTGGAACCGGAGCTGGAGTCAATGGGAAATGGAACCAGAGCTGGAGCAATGGGAACTGGAACCTGAGCTGGAGTCAATGGGAACTGGAACCAGAGCTGGAGTCAATGAGAACTGGAACCAGAGCTGGAGCAATGGGAACTGGAACCGGAGCTGGAGTCAATGGGAACTGGAACCGGAGCTGGAGTCAATGAGAACTGGAACCGGAGCTGGAGCAATGGGAACTGGAACCGGAGCTGGAGCAATGGGAACTGGAACCGGAGCTGGAGCAATGGGAACTGGAACCGGAGCTGGAGCAATGAGAACTGGAACCAGAGCTGGAGTCAATGAGAACTGGAACCGGAGCTGGAGTCAATGAGAACTGGAACCGGAGCTGGAGTCAATGGGAAATGGAACCGGAGCTGGAGTCAATGGGAAATGGAACCTGAGCTGGAGCAATGGGAACTGGAACCGGAGCTGGAGCAATGGGAACTGGAACCGGAGCTGGAGTCAATGTGAACTGGAACCGGAGCTGGAGCAATGGGAACTGGAACCGGAGCTGGAGCAATGGGAACTGGAACCGGAACTAGAGCAATGAGAACTGGAACCGGAGCTGGAGTCAATGAGAACTGGAACCGGAGCTGGAGCAATGGGAACTGGAACCTGAGCTGGAGTCAAAGGGAACTGGAACCGGAGCTGGAGCAATGGGAACTGGAACCAGAGCTGGAGTCAATGAGAACTGGAACCGGAGCTGGAGTCAATGAGAACTGGAACCGGAGCTGGAGCAATGGGAACTGGAACCGGAGCTGGAGCAATGGGAACTGGAACTGGAGCTGGAGCAATGGGAACTGGAACCGGAACTAGAGCAATGAGAACTGGAACCGGAGCTGGAGTCAATGGGAACTGGAACCGGAGCTGGAGCAATGGGAACTGGAACCGGAGCTGGAGTCAATGAGAACTGGAACCGGAGCTGGAGTCAATGAGAACTGGAACCTGAGCTGGAGTCAATGAGAACTGGAACCGGAGCTGGAGCAATGGGAACTGGAACCGGAGCTGGAGTCAATGGGAACTGGAACTGGAGCTGGAGTCAATGAGAACTGGAACCAGAGCTGGAGTCAATGGGAACTGGAATCTGAGCTGGAGTCAATGGGAACTGGAACCGGAGCTGGAGCAATGAGAACTGGAACCAGAGCTGGAGTCAATGAGAACTGGAACCGGAGCTGGAGTCCATGAGAACTGGAACCTGAGCTGGAGTCAATGGGAACTGGAACCGGAGCTGGAGCAATGGGAACTGGAACCAGAGCTGGAGCAATGGGAGCTGGAACCGGAGCTGGAGTCCATGAGAACTGGAACCAGCGCTGGAGTCAATGAGAAATGGAACCGGAGCTGGAGTCAATGGGAAATGGAACCTGAGCTGGAGCAATGGGAACTGGAACCAGAGCTGGAGTCAATGGGAACTGGAACCGGAACTAGAGCAATGAGAACTGGAACCGGAGCTGGAGCAATGGGAAATGGAACCTGAGCTGGAGCAATGGGAACTGGAACCGGAGCTGGAGCAATGGGAACTGGAACCGGAGCTGGAGTCAATGGGAACTGGAACCGGAGCTGGAGTCAATGAGAACTGGAACCTGAGCTGGAGCAATGGGAACTGGAACCGGAGCTGGAGTCAATGGGAAATGGAACCTGAGCTGGAGCAATGAGAACTGGAACCGGAGCTGGAGTCAATGGGAACTGGAACCGGAACTAGAGCAATGAGAACTGGAACCGGAGCTGGAGTCAATGGGAAATGGAACCTGAGCTGGAGCAATGGGAGCTGGAACCGGAGCTGGAGTCAATGGGAACTGGAACCGGAGCTGGAGTCAATGAGAACTGGAACCGGAGCTGGAGTCAATGAGAACTGGAACCAGAGCTGGAGTCAATGGGAACTGGAACCGGAGCTGGAGTCAATGGGAACTGGAACCGGAGCTGGAGTCAATGGGAACTGGAACCGGAGCTGGAGCAATGGGAACTGGAACCGGAGCTGGAGTCAATGAGAACTGGAACCGGAGCTGGAATCAATGAGAACTGGAACCTGAGCTGGAGTCAATGAGAACTGGAACCGGAGCTGGAGCAATGGGAACTGGAACCAGAGCTGGAGCAATGAGAACTGGAACCGGAGCTGGAGTCAATGGGAAATGGAACCAGAGCTGGAGCAATGAGAACTGGAACCGGAGCTGGAGTCAATGGGAAATGGAACCAGAGCTGGAGCAATGGGAACTGGAACCTGAGCTGGAGTCAATGGGAACTGGAACCAGAGCTGGAGTCAATGAGAACTGGAACCAGAGCTGGAGCAATGGGAACTGGAACCGGAGCTGGAGTCAATGGGAAATGGAACCAGAGCTGGAGCAATGAGAACTGGAACCGGAGCTGGAGTCAATGGGAAATGGAACCAGAGCTGGAGCAATGGGAACTGGAACCTGAGCTGGAGTCAATGGGAACTGGAACCAGAGCTGGAGTCAATGAGAACTGGAACCAGAGCTGGAGCAATGGGAACTGGAACCGGAGCTGGAGTCAATGGGAACTGGAACCGGAGCTGGAGTCAATGAGAACTGGAACCAGAGCTGGAGCAATGGGAACTGGAACTGGAGCTGGAGCAATGGGAACTGGAACCGGAGCTGGAGTCAATGGGAACTGGAACCAGAGCTGGAGTCAATGAGAACTGGAACCAGAGCTGGAGCAATGGGAACTGGAACCGGAGCTGGAGTCAATGGGAACTGGAACCAGAGCTGGAGTCAATGAGAACTGGAACCGGAGCTGGAGCAATGGGAACTGGAACCGGAACTAGAGCAATGGGAACTGGAACCGGAGCTGGAGTCAATGAGAACTGGAACCGGAGCTGGAGCAATGGGAACTGGAACCAGAGCTGGAGTCAATGAGAACTGGAACCAGAGCTGGAGTCCATGAGAACTTGAACCGGAACTAGAGCAATGAGAACTGGAACCGGAGCTGGAGTCAATGGGAACTGGAACCGGAGCTGGAGCAATGGGAACTGGAACCGGAGCTGGAGTCAATGAGAACTGGAACCGGAGCTGGAGTCAATGAGAACTGGAACCTGAGCTGGAGTCAATGAGAACTGGAACCGGAGCTGGAGCAATGGGAACTGGAACCGGAGCTGGAGTCAATGGGAACTGGAACTGGAGCTGGAGTCAATGAGAACTGGAACCAGAGCTGGAGTCAATGGGAACTGGAACCTGAGCTGGAGTCAATGGGAACTGGAACCGGAGCTGGAGCAATGAGAACTGGAACCAGAGCTGGAGTCAATGAGAACTGGAACCGGAGCTGGAGTCCATGAGAACTGGAACCTGAGCTGGAGTCAATGGGAACTGGAACCGGAGCTGGAGCAATGGGAACTGGAACCAGAGCTGGAGCAATGGGAGCTGGAACCGGAGCTGGAGTCCATGAGAACTGGAACCAGCGCTGGAGTCAATGAGAACTGGAACCGGAGCTGGAGTCAATGGGAAATGGAACCTGAGCTGGAGCAATGGGAACTGGAACCAGAGCTGGAGTCAATGGGAACTGGAACCGGAACTAGAGCAATGAGAACTGGAACCGGAGCTGGAGCAATGGGAAATGGAACCTGAGCTGGAGCAATGGGAACTGGAACCGGAGCTGGAGCAATGGGAACTGGAACCGGAGCTGGAGTCAATGGGAACTGGAACCGGAGCTGGAGTCAATGAGAACTGGAACCTGAGCTGGAGCAATGGGAACTGGAACCGGAGCTGGAGTCAATGGGAAATGGAACCTGAGCTGGAGCAATGAGAACTGGAACCGGAGCTGGAGTCAATGGGAACTGGAACCGGAACTAGAGCAATGAGAACTGGAACCGGAGCTGGAGTCAATGGGAAATGGAACCTGAGCTGGAGCAATGGGAGCTGGAACCGGAGCTGGAGTCAATGGGAACTGGAACCGGAGCTGGAGTCAATGAGAACTGGAACCGGAGCTGGAGTCAATGAGAACTGGAACCAGAGATGGAGTCAATGGGAACTGGAACCGGAGCTGGAGTCAATGAGAACTGGAACCGGAGCTGGAGTCAATGGGAACTGGAACCGGAGCTGGAGCAATGGGAACTGGAACCGGAGCTGGAGTCAATGAGAACTGGAACCGGAGCTGGAATCAATGAGAACTGGAACCTGAGCTGGAGTCAATGAGAACTGGAACCGGAGCAGGAGCAATGGGAACTGGAACCAGAGCTGGAGCAATGAGAACTGGAACCGGAGCTGGAGTCAATGGGAAATGGAACCAGAGCTGGAGCAATGAGAACTGGAACCGGAGCTGGAGTCAATGGGAAATGGAACCAGAGCTGGAGCAATGGGAACTGGAACCTGAGCTGGAGTCAATGGGAACTGGAACCAGAGCTGGAGTCAATGAGAACTGGAACCAGAGCTGGAGCAATGGGAACTGGAACCGGAGCTGGAGTCAATGGGAAATGGAACCAGAGCTGGAGCAATGAGAACTGGAACCGGAGCTGGAGTCAATGGGAAATGGAACCAGAGCTGGAGCAATGGGAACTGGAACCTGAGCTGGAGTCAATGGGAACTGGAACCAGAGCTGGAGTCAATGAGAACTGGAACCAGAGCTGGAGCAATGGGAACTGGAACCGGAGCTGGAGTCAATGGGAACTGGAACCGGAGCTGGAGTCAATGAGAACTGGAACCAGAGCTGGAGCAATGGGAACTGGAACTGGAGCTGGAGCAATGGGAACTGGAACCGGAGCTGGAGTCAATGGGAACTGGAACCAGAGCTGGAGTCAATGAGAACTGGAACCAGAGCTGGAGCAATGGGAACTGGAACCGGAGCTGGAGTCAATGGGAACTGGAACCAGAGCTGGAGTCAATGAGAACTGGAACCGGAGCTGGAGCAATGGGAACTGGAACCGGAACTAGAGCAATGGGAACTGGAACCGGAGCTGGAGTCAATGAGAACTGGAACCGGAGCTGGAGCAATGGGAACTGGAACCAGAGCTGGAGTCAATGAGAACTGGAACCAGAGCTGGAGTCCATGAGAACTTGAACCGGAACTAGAGCAATGAGAACTGGAACCGGAGCTGGAGTCAATGAGAACTGGAACCGGAGCTGGAGTCAATGAGAACTGGAACCGGAACTAGAGCAATGAGAACTGGAACCGGAGCTGGAGTCAATGAGAACTGGAACCGGAGCTGGAGCAATGGGAACTGGAACCAGAGCTGGAGCAATGGGAACTGGAACCGGAGCTGGAGCAATGGGAACTGGAACCAGAGCTGGAGCAATGGGAGCTGGAACCGGAGCTGGAGTCCATGAGAACTGGAACCAGCGCTGGAGTCAATGAGAACTGGAACCGGAGCTGGAGTCAATGGGAAATGGAACCTGAGCTGGAGCAATGGGAACTGGAACCAGAGCTGGAGTCAATGGGAACTGGAACCGGAACTAGAGCAATGAGAACTGGAACCGGAGCTGGAGCAATGGGAAATGGAACCTGAGCTGGAGCAATGGGAACTGGAACCGGAGCTGGAGCAATGGGAACTGGAACCGGAGCTGGAGTCAATGGGAACTGGAACCGGAGCTGGAGTCAATGAGAACTGGAACCTGAGCTGGAGCAATGGGAACTGGAACCGGAGCTGGAGTCAATGGGAAATGGAACCTGAGCTGGAGCAATGAGAACTGGAACCGGAGCTGGAGTCAATGGGAACTGGAACCGGAACTAGAGCAATGAGAACTGGAACCGGAGCTGGAGTCAATGGGAAATGGAACCTGAGCTGGAGCAATGGGAGCTGGAACCGGAGCTGGAGTCAATGGGAACTGGAACCGGAGCTGGAGTCAATGAGAACTGGAACCGGAGCTGGAGTCAATGAGAACTGGAACCAGAGATGGAGTCAATGGGAACTGGAACCGGAGCTGGAGTCAATGAGAACTGGAACCGGAGCTGGAGTCAATGGGAACTGGAACCGGAGCTGGAGCAATGGGAACTGGAACCGGAGCTGGAGTCAATGAGAACTGGAACCGGAGCTGGAATCAATGAGAACTGGAACCTGAGCTGGAGTCAATGAGAACTGGAACCGGAGCAGGAGCAATGGGAACTGGAACCAGAGCTGGAGCAATGAGAACTGGAACCGGAGCTGGAGTCAATGGGAAATGGAACCAGAGCTGGAGCAATGAGAACTGGAACCGGAGCTGGAGTCAATGGGAAATGGAACCAGAGCTGGAGCAATGGGAACTGGAACCTGAGCTGGAGTCAATGGGAACTGGAACCAGAGCTGGAGTCAATGAGAACTGGAACCAGAGCTGGAGCAATGGGAACTGGAACCGGAGCTGGAGTCAATGGGAAATGGAACCAGAGCTGGAGCAATGAGAACTGGAACCGGAGCTGGAGTCAATGGGAAATGGAACCAGAGCTGGAGCAATGGGAACTGGAACCTGAGCTGGAGTCAATGGGAACTGGAACCAGAGCTGGAGTCAATGAGAACTGGAACCAGAGCTGGAGCAATGGGAACTGGAACCGGAGCTGGAGTCAATGGGAACTGGAACCGGAGCTGGAGTCAATGAGAACTGGAACCAGAGCTGGAGCAATGGGAACTGGAACTGGAGCTGGAGCAATGGGAACTGGAACCGGAGCTGGAGTCAATGGGAACTGGAACCAGAGCTGGAGTCAATGAGAACTGGAACCAGAGCTGGAGCAATGGGAACTGGAACCGGAGCTGGAGTCAATGGGAACTGGAACCAGAGCTGGAGTCAATGAGAACTGGAACCGGAGCTGGAGCAATGGGAACTGGAACCGGAACTAGAGCAATGGGAACTGGAACCGGAGCTGGAGTCAATGAGAACTGGAACCGGAGCTGGAGCAATGGGAACTGGAACCAGAGCTGGAGTCAATGAGAACTGGAACCAGAGCTGGAGTCCATGAGAACTTGAACCGGAACTAGAGCAATGAGAACTGGAACCGGAGCTGGAGTCAATGAGAACTGGAACCGGAGCTGGAGTCAATGAGAACTGGAACCGGAACTAGAGCAATGAGAACTGGAACCGGAGCTGGAGTCAATGAGAACTGGAACCGGAGCTGGAGCAATGGGAACTGGAACCAGAGCTGGAGCAATGGGAACTGGAACCGGAGCTGGAGTCAATGAGAACTGGAACCAGAGCTGGAGTCAATGAGAACTGGAACCGGAACTAGAGCAATGAGAACTGGAACCGGAGCTGGAGCAATGGGAACTGGAACCGGAACTAGAGCAATGAGAACTGGAACCGGAGCTGGAGCAATGGGAACTGGAACCGGAGCTGGAGTCAATGAGAACTGGAACCAGAGCTGGAGTCAATGGGAACTGGAACCGGAGCTGGAGCAATGGGAACTGGAACCGGAGCTGGAGTCAATGGGAACTGGAACCGGAGCTGGAGCAATGAGAACTGGAACCGGAGCTGGAGTCAATGGGAAATGGAACCAGAGCTGGAGCAATGAGAACTGGAATCGGAGCTGGAGTCAATGGGAAATGGAACCAGAGCTGGAGCAATGGGAACTGGAACCTGAGCTGGAGTCAATGGGAACTGGAACCAGAGCTGGAGTCAATGAGAACTGGAACCAGAGCTGGAGCAATGGGAACTGGAACCGGAGCTGGAGTCAATGGGAAATGGAACCAGAGCTGGAGCAATGAGAACTGGAACCGGAGCTGGAGTCAATGGGAAATGGAACCAGAGCTGGAGCAATGGGAACTGGAACCTGAGCTGGAGTCAATGGGAACTGGAACCAGAGCTGGAGTCAATGAGAACTGGAACCAGAGCTGGAGCCATGGGAACTGGAACCGGAGCTGGAGTCAATGGGAACTGGAACCGGAGCTGGAGTCAATGAGAACTGGAACCAGAGCTGGAGCAATGGGAACTGGAACTGGAGCTGGAGCAATGGGAACTGGAACCGGAGCTGGAGTCAATGGGAACTGGAACCAGAGCTGGAGTCAATGAGAACTGGAACCAGAGCTGGAGCAATGGGAACTGGAACCGGAGCTGGAGTCAATGGGAACTGGAACCAGAGCTGGAGTCAATGAGAACTGGAACCGGAGCTGGAGCAATGGGAACTGGAACCGGAACTAGAGCAATGGGAACTGGAACCGGAGCTGGAGTAATGAGAACTGGAACCGGAACTAGAGCAATGAGAACTGGAACCGGAGCTGGAGCAATGGGAACTGGAACCGGAACTAGAGCAATGGGAACTGGAACCTGAGCTGGAGTCAATGCGAACTGGAACCGGAGCTGGAGCAATGGGAACTGGAACCGGAGCTGGAGTCAATGAGAACTGGAACTGGTGCTGGAGTCAATGAGAACTGGAACCAGAGCTGGAGCAATGGGAACTGGAACCGGAGCTGGAGTCAATGGGAACTGGAACCAGAGCTGGAGTCAATGAGAACTGGAACCGGAGCTGGAGCAATGGGAACTGGAACCGGAACTAGAGCAATGGGAACTGGAACCGGAGCTGGAGCAATGGGAACTGGAACCGGAGCTGGAGTCAATGAGAACTGGAACCGGAGCTGGAGCAATGGGAACTGGAACCAGAGCTGGAGTCAATGAGAACTGGAACCAGAGCTGGAGTCCATGAGAACTTGAACCGGAACTAGAGCAATGAGAACTGGAACCGGAGCTGGAGTCAATGGGAACTGGAACCGGAGCTGGAGCAATGGGAACTGGAACCGGAGCTGGAGTCAATGAGAACTGGAACCGGAGCTGGAGTCCATGAGAACTGGAACCTGAGCTGGAGTCAATGAGAACTGGAACCGGAGCTGGAGCAATGGGAACTGGAACCGGAGCTGGAGTCAATGGGAACTGGAACTGGAGCTGGAGTCAATGAGAACTGGAACCAGAGCTGGAGTCAATGGGAACTGGAACCTGAGCTGGAGTCAATGGGAACTGGAACCGGAGCTGGAGCAATGAGAACTGGAACCAGAGCTGGAGTCAATGAGAACTGGAACCGGAGCTGGAGTCCATGAGAACTGGAACCTGAGCTGGAGTCAATGGGAACTGGAACCGGAGCTGGAGCAATGGGAACTGGAACCAGAGCTGGAGCAATGGGAGCTGGAACCGGAGCTGGAGTCCATGAGAACTGGAACCAGCGCTGGAGTCAATGAGAACTGGAACCGGAGCTGGAGTCAATGGGAAATGGAACCTGAGCTGGAGCAATGGGAACTGGAACCAGAGCTGGAGTCAATGGGAACTGGAACCGGAACTAGAGCAATGAGAACTGGAACCGGAGCTGGAGCAATGGGAAATGGAACCTGAGCTGGAGCAATGGGAACTGGAACCGGAGCTGGAGCAATGGGAACTGGAACCGGAGCTGGAGTCAATGGGAACTGGAACCGGAGCTGGAGTCAATGAGAACTGGAACCTGAGCTGGAGCAATGGGAACTGGAACCGGAGCTGGAGTCAATGGGAAATGGAACCTGAGCTGGAGCAATGAGAACTGGAACCGGAGCTGGAGTCAATGGGAACTGGAACCGGAACTAGAGCAATGAGAACTGGAACCGGAGCTGGAGTCAATGGGAAATGGAACCTGAGCTGGAGCAATGGGAGCTGGAACCGGAGCTGGAGTCAATGGGAACTGGAACCGGAGCTGGAGTCAATGAGAACTGGAACCGGAGCTGGAGTCAATGAGAACTGGAACCAGAGATGGAGTCAATGGGAACTGGAACCGGAGCTGGAGTCAATGAGAACTGGAACCGGAGCTGGAGTCAATGGGAACTGGAACCGGAGCTGGAGCAATGGGAACTGGAACCGGAGCTGGAGTCAATGAGAACTGGAACCGGAGCTGGAATCAATGAGAACTGGAACCTGAGCTGGAGTCAATGAGAACTGGAACCGGAGCAGGAGCAATGGGAACTGGAACCAGAGCTGGAGCAATGAGAACTGGAACCGGAGCTGGAGTCAATGGGAAATGGAACCAGAGCTGGAGCAATGAGAACTGGAACCGGAGCTGGAGTCAATGGGAAATGGAACCAGAGCTGGAGCAATGGGAACTGGAACCTGAGCTGGAGTCAATGGGAACTGGAACCAGAGCTGGAGTCAATGAGAACTGGAACCAGAGCTGGAGCAATGGGAACTGGAACCGGAGCTGGAGTCAATGGGAAATGGAACCAGAGCTGGAGCAATGAGAACTGGAACCGGAGCTGGAGTCAATGGGAAATGGAACCAGAGCTGGAGCAATGGGAACTGGAACCTGAGCTGGAGTCAATGGGAACTGGAACCAGAGCTGGAGTCAATGAGAACTGGAACCAGAGCTGGAGCAATGGGAACTGGAACCGGAGCTGGAGTCAATGGGAACTGGAACCGGAGCTGGAGTCAATGAGAACTGGAACCAGAGCTGGAGCAATGGGAACTGGAACTGGAGCTGGAGCAATGGGAACTGGAACCGGAGCTGGAGTCAATGGGAACTGGAACCAGAGCTGGAGTCAATGAGAACTGGAACCAGAGCTGGAGCAATGGGAACTGGAACCGGAGCTGGAGTCAATGGGAACTGGAACCAGAGCTGGAGTCAATGAGAACTGGAACCGGAGCTGGAGCAATGGGAACTGGAACCGGAACTAGAGCAATGGGAACTGGAACCGGAGCTGGAGTCAATGAGAACTGGAACCGGAGCTGGAGCAATGGGAACTGGAACCAGAGCTGGAGTCAATGAGAACTGGAACCAGAGCTGGAGTCCATGAGAACTTGAACCGGAACTAGAGCAATGAGAACTGGAACCGGAGCTGGAGTCAATGAGAACTGGAACCGGAGCTGGAGTCAATGAGAACTGGAACCGGAACTAGAGCAATGAGAACTGGAACCGGAGCTGGAGTCAATGAGAACTGGAACCGGAGCTGGAGCAATGGGAACTGGAACCAGAGCTGGAGCAATGGGAACTGGAACCGGAGCTGGAGTCAATGAGAACTGGAACCAGAGCTGGAGTCAATGAGAACTGGAACCGGAACTAGAGCAATGAGAACTGGAACCGGAGCTGGAGCAATGGGAACTGGAACCGGAACTAGAGCAATGAGAACTGGAACCGGAGCTGGAGCAATGGGAACTGGAACCGGAGCTGGAGTCAATGAGAACTGGAACCAGAGCTGGAGTCAATGGGAACTGGAACCGGAGCTGGAGCAATGGGAACTGGAACCGGAGCTGGAGTCAATGGGAACTGGAACCGGAGCTGGAGCAATGAGAACTGGAACCGGAGCTGGAGTCAATGGGAAATGGAACCAGAGCTGGAGCAATGAGAACTGGAATCGGAGCTGGAGTCAATGGGAAATGGAACCAGAGCTGGAGCAATGGGAACTGGAACCTGAGCTGGAGTCAATGGGAACTGGAACCAGAGCTGGAGTCAATGAGAACTGGAACCAGAGCTGGAGCAATGGGAACTGGAACCGGAGCTGGAGTCAATGGGAAATGGAACCAGAGCTGGAGCAATGAGAACTGGAACCGGAGCTGGAGTCAATGGGAAATGGAACCAGAGCTGGAGCAATGGGAACTGGAACCTGAGCTGGAGTCAATGGGAACTGGAACCAGAGCTGGAGTCAATGAGAACTGGAACCAGAGCTGGAGCAATGGGAACTGGAACCGGAGCTGGAGTCAATGGGAACTGGAACCGGAGCTGGAGTCAATGAGAACTGGAACCAGAGCTGGAGCAATGGGAACTGGAACTGGAGCTGGAGCAATGGGAACTGGAACCGGAGCTGGAGTCAATGGGAACTGGAACCAGAGCTGGAGTCAATGAGAACTGGAACCAGAGCTGGAGCAATGGGAACTGGAACCGGAGCTGGAGTCAATGGGAACTGGAACCAGAGCTGGAGTCAATGAGAACTGGAACCGGAGCTGGAGCAATGGGAACTGGAACCGGAACTAGAGCAATGGGAACTGGAACCGGAGCTGGAGTAATGAGAACTGGAACCGGAACTAGAGCAATGAGAACTGGAACCGGAGCTGGAGCAATGGGAACTGGAACCGGAACTAGAGCAATGGGAACTGGAACCTGAGCTGGAGTCAATGCGAACTGGAACCGGAGCTGGAGCAATGGGAACTGGAACCGGAGCTGGAGTCAATGAGAACTGGAACTGGTGCTGGAGTCAATGAGAACTGGAACCAGAGCTGGAGCAATGGGAACTGGAACCGGAGCTGGAGCAATGGGAACTGGAACCAGAGCTGGAGTCAATGGGAACTGGAACCGGAACTAGAGCAATGAGAACTGGAACCGGAGCTGGAGTCAATGAGAACTGGAACCTGAGCTGGAGTCAATGGGAACTGGAACCGGAGCTGGAGCAATGGGAACTGGAACCAGAGCTGGAGCAATGGGAGCTGGAACCGGAGCTGGAGTCCATGAGAACTGGAACCAGCGCTGGAGTCAATGAGAACTGGAACCGGAGCTGGAGCAATGGGAACTGGAACCGGAGCTGGAGTCAATGGGAACTGGAACCGGAGCTGGAGCAATGGGAACTGGAACCAGAGCTGGAGTCAATGGGAACTGGAACCGGAACTAGAGCAATGAGAACTGGAACCGGAGCTGGAGCAATGGGAACTGGAACCGGAGCTGGAGTCAATGGGAAATGGAACCTGAGCTGGAGCAATGAGAACTGGAACCGGAGCTGGAGTCAATGGGAACTGGAACCGGAGCTGGAGCAATGGGAACTGGAACCAGAGCTGGAGCAATGGGAACAGGAACCGGAGCTGGAGTCAATGGGAACTGGAACCGGAACTAGAGCAATGAGAACTGGAACCGGAGCTGGAGTCAATGGGAACTGGAACCAGAGCTGGAGTCAATGGGAACTGGAACCGGAACTAGAGCAATGAGAACTGGAACCGGAGCTGGAGTCAATGGGAACTGGAACCAGAGCTGGAGTCAATGGGAACTGGAACCGGAGCTGGAGCAATGGGAACTGGAACCGGAGCTGGAGCAATGGGAACTGGAACCGGAGCTGGAGCAATGGGAACTGGAACCGGAGCTGGAGTCAATGGGAACTGGAACCGGAGCTGGAGTCAATGAGAACTGGAACTGGAGCTGGAGCAATGAGAACTGGAACCGGAGCTGGAGTCAATGAGAACTGGAACCGGAGCTGGAGCAATGGGAACTGGAACCGGAACTAGAGCAATGAGAACTGGAACCGGAGCTGGAGCAATGGGAACTGGAACCGGAGCTGGAGTCCATGAGAACTGGAACCAGCGCTGGAGTCAATGAGAACTGGAACCAGAGCTGGAGCAATGGGAACTGGAACCTGAGCTGGAGTCAATGAGAACTGGAACCGGAACTAGAGCAATGAGAACTGGAACCGGAGCTGGAGTCAATGGGAACTGGAACCAGAGCTGGAGCAATGGGAACTGGAACCGGAACTAGAGCAATGAGAACTGGAACCGGAGCTGGAGTCAATGGGAACTGGAACCTGAGCTGGAGTCAATGGGAACTGGAACCGGAGCTGGAGCAATGAGAACTGGAACCTGAGCTGGAGTCAATGGGAACTGGAACCGGAGCTGGAGTCAATGGGAACTGGAACCGGAACTAGAGCAATGAGAACTGGAACCGGAGCTGGAGCAATGGGAACTGGAACCGGAGCTGGAGTCCATGAGAACTGGAACCGGAGCTGGAGTCAATGGGAAATGGAACCTGAGCTGGAGCAATGGGAACTGGAACCGGAGCTGGAGCAATGGGAACTGGAACCGGAGCTGGAGCAATGGGAACTGGAACCAGAGCTGGAGTCAATGGGAACTGGAACCGGAACTAGAGTAATGAGAACTGGAACCTGAGCTGGAGTCAATGGGAACTGGAACCGGAACTAGAGCAATGGGAACTGGAACCGGAGCTGGAGCAATGAGAACTGGAACCGGAGCTGGAGCAATGGGAACTGGAACCGGAGCTGGAGTCAATGGGAAATGGAACCAGAGCTGGAGTCAATGAGAACTGGAACCAGAGATGGAGTCAATGGGAACTGGAACCGGAGCTGGAGTCAATGAGAACTGGAACCGGAGCTGGAGTCAATGGGAACTGGAACCGGAGCTGGAGCAATGGGAACTGGAACCGGAGCTGGAGTCAATGAGAACTGGAACCGGAGCTGGAATCAATGAGAACTGGAACCTGAGCTGGAGTCAATGAGAACTGGAACCGGAGCAGGAGCAATGGGAACTGGAACCAGAGCTGGAGCAATGAGAACTGGAACCGGAGCTGGAGTCAATGGGAAATGGAACCAGAGCTGGAGCAATGAGAACTGGAACCGGAGCTGGAGTCAATGGGAAATGGAACCAGAGCTGGAGCAATGGGAACTGGAACCTGAGCTGGAGTCAATGGGAACTGGAACCAGAGCTGGAGTCAATGAGAACTGGAACCAGAGCTGGAGCAATGGGAACTGGAACCGGAGCTGGAGTCAATGGGAAATGGAACCAGAGCTGGAGCAATGAGAACTGGAACCGGAGCTGGAGTCAATGGGAAATGGAACCAGAGCTGGAGCAATGGGAACTGGAACCTCAGCTGGAGTCAATGGGAACTGGAACCAGAGCTGGAGTCAATGAGAACTGGAACCAGAGCTGGAGCAATGGGAACTGGAACCGGAGCTGGAGTCAATGGGAACTGGAACCGGAGCTGGAGTCAATGAGAACTGGAACCAGAGCTGGAGCAATGGGAACTGGAACTGGAGCTGGAGCAATGGGAACTGGAACCGGAGCTGGAGTCAATGGGAACTGGAACCAGAGCTGGAGTCAATGAGAACTGGAACCAGAGCTGGAGCAATGGGAACTGGAACCGGAGCTGGAGTCAATGGGAACTGGAACCAGAGCTGGAGTCAATGAGAACTGGAACCGGAGCTGGAGCAATGGGAACTGGAACCGGAACTAGAGCAATGGGAACTGGAACCGGAGCTGGAGTCAATGAGAACTGGAACCGGAGCTGGAGCAATGGGAACTGGAACCAGAGCTGGAGTCAATGAGAACTGGAACCAGAGCTGGAGTCCATGAGAACTTGAACCGGAACTAGAGCAATGAGAACTGGAACCGGAGCTGGAGTCAATGAGAACTGGAACCGGAGCTGGAGTCAATGAGAACTGGAACCGGAACTAGAGCAATGAGAACTGGAACCGGAGCTGGAGTCAATGAGAACTGGAACCGGAGCTGGAGCAATGGGAACTGGAACCAGAGCTGGAGCAATGGGAACTGGAACCGGAGCTGGAGTCAATGAGAACTGGAACCAGAGCTGGAGTCAATGAGAACTGGAACCGGAACTAGAGCAATGAGAACTGGAACCGGAGCTGGAGCAATGGGAACTGGAACCGGAACTAGAGCAATGAGAACTGGAACCGGAGCTGGAGCAATGGGAACTGGAACCGGAGCTGGAGTCAATGAGAACTGGAACCAGAGCTGGAGTCAATGGGAACTGGAACCGGAGCTGGAGCAATGGGAACTGGAACCGGAGCTGGAGTCAATGGGAACTGGAACCGGAGCTGGAGCAATGAGAACTGGAACCGGAGCTGGAGTCAATGGGAAATGGAACCAGAGCTGGAGCAATGAGAACTGGAATCGGAGCTGGAGTCAATGGGAAATGGAACCAGAGCTGGAGCAATGGGAACTGGAACCTGAGCTGGAGTCAATGGGAACTGGAACCAGAGCTGGAGTCAATGAGAACTGGAACCAGAGCTGGAGCAATGGGAACTGGAACCGGAGCTGGAGTCAATGGGAAATGGAACCAGAGCTGGAGCAATGAGAACTGGAACCGGAGCTGGAGTCAATGGGAAATGGAACCAGAGCTGGAGCAATGGGAACTGGAACCTGAGCTGGAGTCAATGGGAACTGGAACCAGAGCTGGAGTCAATGAGAACTGGAACCAGAGCTGGAGCAATGGGAACTGGAACCGGAGCTGGAGTCAATGGGAACTGGAACCGGAGCTGGAGTCAATGAGAACTGGAACCAGAGCTGGAGCAATGGGAACTGGAACTGGAGCTGGAGCAATGGGAACTGGAACCGGAGCTGGAGTCAATGGGAACTGGAACCAGAGCTGGAGTCAATGAGAACTGGAACCAGAGCTGGAGCAATGGGAACTGGAACCGGAGCTGGAGTCAATGGGAACTGGAACCAGAGCTGGAGTCAATGAGAACTGGAACCGGAGCTGGAGCAATGGGAACTGGAACCGGAACTAGAGCAATGGGAACTGGAACCGGAGCTGGAGTAATGAGAACTGGAACCGGAACTAGAGCAATGAGAACTGGAACCGGAGCTGGAGCAATGGGAACTGGAACCGGAACTAGAGCAATGGGAACTGGAACCTGAGCTGGAGTCAATGCGAACTGGAACCGGAGCTGGAGCAATGGGAACTGGAACCGGAGCTGGAGTCAATGAGAACTGGAACTGGTGCTGGAGTCAATGAGAACTGGAACCAGAGCTGGAGCAATGGGAACTGGAACCGGAGCTGGAGCAATGGGAACTGGAACCAGAGCTGGAGTCAATGGGAACTGGAACCGGAACTAGAGCAATGAGAACTGGAACCGGAGCTGGAGTCAATGAGAACTGGAACCTGAGCTGGAGTCAATGGGAACTGGAACCGGAGCTGGAGCAATGGGAACTGGAACCAGAGCTGGAGCAATGGGAGCTGGAACCGGAGCTGGAGTCCATGAGAACTGGAACCAGCGCTGGAGTCAATGAGAACTGGAACCGGAGCTGGAGCAATGGGAACTGGAACCGGAGCTGGAGTCAATGGGAACTGGAACCGGAGCTGGAGCAATGGGAACTGGAACCAGAGCTGGAGTCAATGGGAACTGGAACCGGAACTAGAGCAATGAGAACTGGAACCGGAGCTGGAGCAATGGGAACTGGAACCGGAGCTGGAGTCAATGGGAAATGGAACCTGAGCTGGAGCAATGAGAACTGGAACCGGAGCTGGAGTCAATGGGAACTGGAACCGGAGCTGGAGCAATGGGAACTGGAACCAGAGCTGGAGCAATGGGAACAGGAACCGGAGCTGGAGTCAATGGGAACTGGAACCGGAACTAGAGCAATGAGAACTGGAACCGGAGCTGGAGTCAATGGGAACTGGAACCAGAGCTGGAGTCAATGGGAACTGGAACCGGAACTAGAGCAATGAGAACTGGAACCGGAGCTGGAGTCAATGGGAACTGGAACCAGAGCTGGAGTCAATGGGAACTGGAACCGGAGCTGGAGCAATGGGAACTGGAACCGGAGCTGGAGCAATGGGAACTGGAACCGGAGCTGGAGCAATGGGAACTGGAACCGGAGCTGGAGTCAATGGGAACTGGAACCGGAGCTGGAGTCAATGAGAACTGGAACTGGAGCTGGAGCAATGAGAACTGGAACCGGAGCTGGAGTCAATGAGAACTGGAACCGGAGCTGGAGCAATGGGAACTGGAACCGGAACTAGAGCAATGAGAACTGGAACCGGAGCTGGAGCAATGGGAACTGGAACCGGAGCTGGAGTCCATGAGAACTGGAACCAGCGCTGGAGTCAATGAGAACTGGAACCAGAGCTGGAGCAATGGGAACTGGAACCTGAGCTGGAGTCAATGAGAACTGGAACCGGAACTAGAGCAATGAGAACTGGAACCGGAGCTGGAGTCAATGGGAACTGGAACCAGAGCTGGAGCAATGGGAACTGGAACCGGAACTAGAGCAATGAGAACTGGAACCGGAGCTGGAGTCAATGGGAACTGGAACCTGAGCTGGAGTCAATGGGAACTGGAACCGGAGCTGGAGCAATGAGAACTGGAACCTGAGCTGGAGTCAATGGGAACTGGAACCGGAGCTGGAGTCAATGGGAACTGGAACCGGAACTAGAGCAATGAGAACTGGAACCGGAGCTGGAGCAATGGGAACTGGAACCGGAGCTGGAGTCCATGAGAACTGGAACCGGAGCTGGAGTCAATGGGAAATGGAACCTGAGCTGGAGCAATGGGAACTGGAACCGGAGCTGGAGCAATGGGAACTGGAACCGGAGCTGGAGCAATGGGAACTGGAACCAGAGCTGGAGTCAATGGGAACTGGAACCGGAACTAGAGTAATGAGAACTGGAACCTGAGCTGGAGTCAATGGGAACTGGAACCGGAACTAGAGCAATGGGAACTGGAACCGGAGCTGGAGCAATGAGAACTGGAACCGGAGCTGGAGCAATGGGAACTGGAACCGGAGCTGGAGTCAATGGGAACTGGAACCGGAGCTGGAGTCAATGGGAAATGGAACCAGAGCTGGAGCAATGGGAACTGGAACCGGAGCTGGAGCAATGGGAACTGGAACCGGAGCTGGAGTCAATGAGAACTGGAACCGGAGCTGGAGTCAATGAGAACTGGAACCAGAGCTGGAGTCAATGGGAACTGGAACCGGAACTAGAGCAATGAGAACTGGAACCGGAGCTGGAGTCAATGAGAACTGGAACCGGAGCTGGAGCAATGGGAACTGGAACCGGAACTAGAGCAATGGGAACTGGAACTGGAGCTGGAGCAATGGGAACTGGAACCGGAACTAGAGCAATGAGAACTGGAACCGGAGCTGGAGCAATGGGAACTGGAACCGGAACTAGAGCAATGGGAACTGGAACCGGAGCTGGAGTCAATGAGAACTGGAACCGGAGCTGGAGTCAATGAGAACTGGAACCGGAGCTGGAGCAATGGGAACTGGAACCGGAGCTGGAGTCAATGAGAACTGGAACCGGAGCTGGAGTCAATGAGAACTGGAACCGGAGCTGGAGCAATGAGAACTGGAACCGGAGCTGGAGTCAATGAGAACTGGAACTGGAGCTGGAGTCAATGAGAACTGGAACCGGAGCTGGAGTCAATGAGAACTGGAACCGGAGCTGGAGTCAATGAGAACTGGAACCGGAGCTGGAGCAATGAGAACTGGAACCGGAGCTGGAGTCAATGAGAACTGGAACTGGAGCTGGAGTCAATGGGAACTGGAACCAGAGCTGGAGTCAATGAGAACTGGAACTGGTGCTGGAGCAATGGGAACTGGAACCAGAGCTGGAGTCAATGGGAACTGGAACCGGAACTAGAGCAATGAGAACTGGAACCGGAGCTGGAGTCAATAGGAACTGGAACCGGAGCTGGAGCAATGGGAACTGGAACCGGAGCTGGAGTCAATGAGAACTGGAACTGGTGCTGGAGCAATGGGAACTGGAACCAGAGCTGGAGTCAATGGGAACTGGAACCGGAGCTGGAGCAATGGGAACTGGAACCAGAGCTGGAGTCAATGGGAACTGGAACCGGAACTAGAGCAATGAGAACTGGAACCGGAGCTGGAGTCAATGAGAACTGGAACCGGAGCTGGAGCAATGAGAACTGGAACCGGAGCTGGAGCAATGGGAACTGGAACCGGAGCTGGAGTCAATGAGAACTGGAACCGGAGCTGGAGCAATGGGAACTGGAACCGGAGCTGGAGCAATGGGAACTGGAACCAGAGCTGGAGTCAATGGGAACTGGAACCGGAACTAGAGCAATGAGAACTGGAACCGGAGCTGGAGTCAATGAGAACTGGAACCGGAGCTGGAGTCAATGAGAACTGGAACCGGAGCTGGAGCAATGGGAACTGGAACCGGAGCTGGAGTCAATGAGAACTGGAACCGGAGCTGGAGCAATGGGAACTGGAACCAGAACTAGAGCAATGGGAACTGGAACCGGAGCTGGAGTCAATGAGAACTGGAACCGGAGCTGGAGTCAATGGGAACTGGAACCGGAGCTGGAGCAATGGGAACTGGAACCGGAGCTGGAGCAATGGGAACTAACACTGATGACACATGACCTGCCAAGTGCTTCTAGCATTTCCAATATTTTTCAAAGAAGGAAAAACATTCAGTGGTAATAGCACTTATGGTGAAATGACCAATCTATCAGAAAACAGTTGTTATTCTGCTGTTTCTTTCACAAGCAGTTTGTTCATACTGTAGAATAAGAAACTTAATACATATTGTTGATCATTTGTATTTAATTATTTGAAATTAGATATACACAAATATTTCAGTAAATAATAACAGTGAGACTGCAGACTTCAATAATAAACCAATTAACTCTAGTTTTAACTCTTGGAATACACCTGGAAATATCAGAGAAGTATTGCGTAATAACAGTATATTGCAGTTTAAACAGTGATCATTCGATAGATAATCTAAACATTTAAAAAATGATTACAGGTAAATCACAACAGTAACTTTATGGACAACATGAATTTTCTTTCCGTTTTTGTAAAGGTACATACCATTGCTTAGCGAGCACAGCAAGTCATATAATTTACCATCAATAAAGTATATAATACACACAATGTTATCATTTATATAATGTGAAGGTTTGACCAATTTGAACACCTTTCCTTACTTAATTTAGAAAAAGCTACTAACAAAAATTCTGCTCACAACTTTTGAGACATGGATACAAAAATGAACCACAGTTTCAAGGAAGCATTCACTAATATTCACCTGCATAATTAGCCCATTACATATTATTTGTTACTAAGAAAAATATTTTGACTTGCCTCTTTTATATAGGTAAAACCTAGACCAGAATACAAATAATTTCAGTGTGTACATCATACAGAAAGTTCAGCATATAGAGAAGGCAAGAAGTATTAAAGGAGGATGAAAGGTAATATACAATTGCTGTATCTTTAAAAGATGAAAATGTATAATCCAAAATTCACTGCTTGATTATAATTTCTATTGTTAACATCATTGTAAAACCCCACACTAAAGTGGAGAAGTGTATTTTATGTGTATGTATATCTAAATAAAAAAAAGCCAAGTAATTGGTGGTTTCCTTAGATATTTATATTATTTGTAGCAAAAATTATGTGATTAGTCATTGCATGTGTATGATACAAAGAAATCACAAATCCAATAAACAGGAGAAAATATAATGATTTTGTTCTAAGATAACTATTAACATTTATAATGCCTTAGAACCGTAGATTCCAAAATTTTTGTATAAACATATCTGCTGGCTTGTGATGTATTAGATTTACAAACTTACTAAATATTTTGTGTTAGTCTTCACTGTGGCAGATGCTAGCAGCATGCTAGAAATTTGAGTGTCTGGGGGCAGAAGTGGGTGTAGTTATTATTATTAAGAAGAACGTGTGTGGGAAGCTGAAAGGTCTGAAGGTAGATAAGTCACCTGTACCAGATGGTCTACACCCCAGGTTTCTGAAAGAGGTAGCTGAAAAGATTGTGGAGGCATTAGAAGTGATCTTTCAAGAATCACTAGATTCTGGAATGGTTCCAGAGGACTGGAAAATTGCAAATGTCACTCCACTATTTAAGAAGGGAGGGAGGCGGAAGAAAGGAATTTATATACCAGTTAATCCGACCTCAGTGGCTGGGAAAATTTTGGAGTCAATTGTTAAAGATGTGGTTTTGGGTACTTGGAGACACATGATAAGACAAGGTCAGCATGGTCTCCTTAAGGGAAAATCTTGCCTGACAAATGTGTTGGAATTCTTTGAGGGAAATAACAAAGGAGAGTCAGTGGATTTTCAAAAGGCCTTTAACAAGGAACAATACATGAGGCTGCTTATCAAGATAAGAGCCCATGATATTTACAGGAAAGATACTAGCATGGATAGAAAATTGGCTGGTTGGCGGAAGGCAAAGAGCTGGAATAAAGGGGACCAATTCTGGCTGGCTGCTGGTGACAACGGGTGTTCTGCAGGGGTCAGTATTAGGATTGCTTCATTTCACGTTATATGGCAAAGTTTTGGATGACAGAATTGATGGCTTTGAGGCCAAGCTTTCAGATGATTCCAAAGTAGGTGGAGGGACAGATATTGTTAAGGAAGAAGGGAGTCTGCAGGACTTAGTTTAGGAGAATGGACAAAGAAGTGGCAGATGGAATATGCAAATGGGAAGCGTATGGTCATGCACTTTGGTAGACAGAATAAATAGGGAGAAAATTCAAAAATCTGAGATGCAAAGGGACGGGAGGAATCTCTAAAGGTTAACTTGCAGGTTAAATCAGTGGAGAGGAAGGCAAATACACTGTTAGCATTCATTTCAAGAGGACTAGAATATAAGAGCAAGGATGTGATGCTGAGGCTTTAAAAGGCATTGGTCAGACTGCACTTCCGAGTATTGTGAGCAATTTTGGACCCCTTATCTAAGAAACGATGTGCTGGCATTGGAGAAGGTACAGAGGAAGTTCACGAGAATGATTCTGGGAATAAAAGGGTTAATATATGAGGAGCGTTTGAAGGTTCTGGGCCTGTATTCTCTGGAGTGTAGAAGAATAAGGAGGTATCTCATTGAAACCTATCAATTGACAGGCCTAAAAAGAGTGGATATGGAGAGGATGTTTCCTATAATGGGTGTATGTAGAACCAGAAGACACAGCCTCAGAATAGAGGAATGTCCATTTAGAACAGAGATGAGAAGGAATTTTTTTAGTCAGAGTGTGGTGAACCCATTGCTACAGATGACTGTGGAAGCCAAGCCATTAAGTATACTTAAAACAGAAGTTTATGAGTTCTTGGTTAGTAAGGGTGTCAAAGGTAAGGGGGAGAAGATAGGGTTAGGAGGGATAAATCAGCCCTGATGGAATGGCAGAGCAGACTCGATGGGGCTGAGAGGCCTAATCCTGCTCCTATGTCTTATGGTCTTACTGTCTATAGTTGTATTCATCTTTTGGGAATGTGTAAGAATGTCACACATCAAACTCTAAAATGTCAATCAGCAATGATAATTTGCAACATGAAAACAGCAGCTAAGCAACAACTATCTATGTGCTTTCTATGTGCACCTCCTTCAGTGTGTAAAGCATTTATTCATCATGTATACTTACAACATGTGTATAATACATACAATTTGCTGTGTATCACATACTACTTATATATACCTAATTTTTCTCCCTCATAGCTCTAAATAACATCTTGATAGAGCAGTTATGTGTGGGATGCAGCTATCAGGAACATTTTTTTATAATGCACAACAATGTTCTAGTCTTAAAATTAAATTAATCCTATTCCTCAAAATTTTAGAATATCTGGTTTGGAAGCTTATTTTCAACAGTAGGTCTACTAGCTTCCAGGATTTGGCTAAGACAACTCATTTTTCATTTCATTAGTTTTAGTTTTACTCAAGGTCTAAGTTAAATGCATTGTATAATTCCATTAATGAGATGTTAAGACATTTTAATTAAGGGCACTGCATGTACATTTTGATAAGTGGAGTGAAAAGAGGTACAGGAGCCTTAGGTCCCACACCACCAGCTTCAGGAATAGTTATTACTTTTCAGCCATTAGGCTCTTGAACCAGCATCAATAACTTCACTCACCTCAACAGTGAACTGATTACTGAACTCAAACTATGGACTCACTTTCAAGGGCTCTCAGAACTCATGTTCTCAGCTTTCTTTCTTTCATTATTATTTGTTTTTATTTTGTGTTTACATAATGTCTTTTGCACATTGGTTGCTTGTCCATTTTTGTGTGAAGTTTTTCATTGATTCTTGCAAGAAAATGAATCTCAGCTATATGGCGATGAATAAATTTACTCGGAACTTTGAAATCCGTGCATTTTGGATGAAGTGAAATCCACAAACTTTTTGATAAAGCCAATGATCAACTAATTCGACCTTTACTGAATCTATGCATTTCCCTTAGCAAACACACTATATATTTAATTTATGCAAATAGGCATATGTATAGACAATTTGATCAAGTGAATGAAGTGAAATGCAATGCTATTTTGATTTAGTGAATGCACTTCTATATTGATTCAGTAAGTGCACGCACACCCCATTTAAATGAAATGCATAGCAATATGAATATGTGAATGCTTAGTTCTGATTAAGTAAAACGGATGGATGAAGCCGATTGAATATTGAAAGGCCTAATGAAGTGGACGTGGAGAGGATGTTTCCAGTTGTGGGCTAGTAAGGACCAGAAGGCACAGCATCAGAATAGAAGAACATTCCTTTAGGACTGAGATCAGGAGAAATATATTTTGCCAGAGGGTGGCGAATCTGTGGAATTCATTGCCATATACAGCTGTGGAAGTCAAATCATTGTGTATATTTAAAGTTGAGGTTAATAAGTTCTTGATTAATAAAGGCATCAAAGCTTATGAGGAGAGGGCAGGAGAATGGCGTTGAACAGGATAAGTCAGCCATGATGAAACAGCAGAGCAGGCTAAATGGGTCAAATGGCTTAATTCTACTCTTATGTCTTACAGTGTTATGGATTTTTGCCTTGAGTACAGCATACATGATTTGAAGAGAAAATACGGAAGAATCTGGGATCTAGTCAGGGGTCAAACTGGGACATTCATGACCTACTTTGACTGTGATACAAACACAGCACATATTTATCTGCAACCTCTTAAGCATATTCATTAAAAACTAAGTGTTTTGTTAAATAATCTGAAGTGGCACAAATTACAGTTGTAATTAGAACATTGTAAATAGAGCAGTATAGCACAGTACAGGCTCTTTGGCCCAAGATGGTGTGCCAACCCTTTAACCTTCTCCAAGATCAATCTAACCCTTCCGTTCCACATAATCTCCATTTTTGTTTCATCCATTTGCCTAAGAGTCTCTTAAATGTTCCTAATGTATCTGCCTCCATCACCACCCCTGCCAACACATTCTATGTACCTACCACTCTCTGTGTAAAAATCCTACCTCTGACTTTCACCTTATACTTTCCTCACAACACCTTAAAGTTACACTCTCTTGCATTAGTCTGTCTGTCCCGGGCAAAAAGTCTCTGGCTATCCACTTGATCTACGCCTCTTATTGTCTTGTACACCTCTATCAAGTCAACTTTCATCCTCCTTCACTCCAAAGAGAAAAAACCTAGCTCACTGAATCTATCTTTATAAGATATGTTCTCTAATCCAGACAGCACACTGGTAAATCTCTTCTGCACGCTAAGGCTTCCATGTTCTTCTGATAATGAGGTGGCCAGAACTGAACAGAAAACTCCAAGTTTGGTCTAACTAGAGTTTTATAGAGCAGTTCTTGAACTCGCTTCTGACTAATGAAGACCTACACACCATATGACTTCATAACCACCCTATCAACTGCTGCTGCAACTTTGATTAGGTTACATATTTAGGATGAATTTCCATTCTGATGACTCACCAAAAAATTCAGTATGGTGAGCTGCAGAGAATACTGACGCTAGGTTAGAAAATTAACAGTTAACCATCAAATAATTCTGAAATTACCTTGGACCATAATTGTTTTTTTGAGAGTGTGATCTCTTGGAGCTGAAAACGTCACACAGACCAATCTGTATCTATTACACTTCAATTTAACCCTGTTCAGTATCATTAGGTAAATCTTTGGTAAGGAAAGCCAACGGAAAAATTGCACCATACAACAACTACAAAGGGAAGCATTTTTCCTTTTACAGAATCAGTTCATAGATTACCTACTGAATGCATAATCACCCTCCAACTACCCCATATCACCTAATTTTCCTCTTCAACAGATATTCTCTTTGTTCTGTCCATCCTTCCCACCACCTTCTTCCCATTGCTGTTTTCACATTATATGTCAATGATTCGGATGATGGAATTGATGGTGTTTGCAGATGATACAAAGATAGGTGGAAGGGCAGGTAGTGTTGAGGAAGCAGGGAGCCTGCAGAAGGAATTGGACAGATTGGCAGAATGGGTATAGGGGTGGCAGATGGAATATAGCATAACCAAGTGTATGGTCATGTGCTTTGGTAGAAAGAAAAAAGGCATAGATTATTTTCTAAATGGGCAGAAAATTCAAAAATCAGAGGTGCAAAGGGACTTGGGCATCCTTGTGCAGGATTCCCTAAAGATTAACTTGCAGATTGAGTTGGTGGTAAGGAAGGCGAATGCAATATTAGCATTCATTTGGAGTGAACTAGAATGTAAGAGTGAGGATGTAATGCTGAGGCTTTATAAGGCATTGGTCAGACTGCACTTGGAGTATTGTGAGCAGTTTTATGCCTCTTATCTAGGAAAAGATGTGCTGACATCGTAGAAGGTCCAAAGAAGGTTCAGGAGAAGGATTCTGGGAATGAAAGAGTCAACATATGAGGAGTGTTTGATGGCCCTGGGCCTGTACTCAATAGAGTTTAGAAAAATAAGGGGGTATTTCATTGAATCTATTGAATGTTGAAAGACCAAAACAGAGTGGATGTGGAGAGGATGGGTTCTATAGTGGTTGAGTATAGGCTCAGAGGGCACAGCCTCAGAATAGAGGGACATCCATTTAAAATGGAGATGAGGAGGAATATCTTTAGCCAGAGAGTTGTGAATCTGTGGAATTCACTGCCATGGACAGCTGTGGAGGCCTAGTCATTGGGTGTATTTATGGCAGAGGTTGATAGATTCCTGGTTAGTCAGGGTATCAAATGTTACAGGAAGAAGACAGAAGAATGGGGTTGAGAGGGATAATAAATCAGCCATGATGGAATGGCAGAACAGACTTGATGGGCTGAGTGGCCTAATTCTGCTCCTATGTCTTATAGACCACTCTGAAACCTCAAATTCCCTTTGTTATCTCTTGTTCCCAGTTCTGATATGCAGTTTTTCAACTTGAAAATTTGAGTTTGTTTCTCTTATGACAGGCACTGTCCAAACTGCTGAATGTTTCTGGTATTTTCTGTTTTTACTTCAGATATCCAGCATCTGAAGTTTGTTTTTGATTTTTTTTGGCCTGTTTCTTCAATTTATTGGTATTCATTGAAATTACCATAAGTCAATATATTGATCATTAAGAAGTGAAGCTCATCTGTTGTTTGATGCTCCAGTTTGTACACAAGACACAAAGGCCTCCTTTATGTGACAACATACTTGCAAAGTTACTTATTAAGACATGAAACGATCTGAGACTTTTTTGGTCTTATTTGAAAGGCATCACCAAAATTCTTCAGAAATCCCAGCAAAAAGCCAGAAAAACCTAAAACCCCTTAAGCTCATTGTATTCATTGACCTCAAAACTGCTTCAAGCTTGACCACACTAAATAGCTGGACAGCCTTATTTTGTTACGTGGTCTTCTCCTGATCATGTGTTCCAGAACAATTTGGTAAATGGAGCAACATAGCTTTGATTCCAAACTTTAAAAAATAAACATATGTCAAAAATGATTATTATTAACCTAAGGAAAGGAGAATAGAGTGCTTTATGGAAAGAGGAAATATCCATGTGTGGTTCTTACAGGGTGCCATGTACCTGAATTGTTTATCTGTACAATTCAAAATACAATTTATATGTATAATCCAATTTAACTGATTCATCCAGCAACGAAAGGATTAAGCTTCAAGATATTTCTAAGAGTAATGAGAAATATGACATCATAAAGGGAAATACGTGCTACTGATAAACCTTAATCATCTCTAAAATGATTATACCACTTTTCTAATTGAAGTACATCATGGTTATAGGGCATTGTAAACATAAGGATTTTCAAATCTCTCAGTGGGCTAAGAATTGGCGGTTACATGCTTGATCCCTAAGCACATGGATATTTTTGGCAACTTGACACAGGCATGTATAATTATGTATAATCATGTATTTAAAAAGCTTCAAAAAATTGCACGATAGAAAAATTATGAATGAAATTACCTTTATATCCTAATCACATAAGTTAAACACATTTAATATTGAGTAAAGTTCTTTGATGAGTAAAGAAATTAGTGCTTGGATACAGAAAGTAATAGACTTACATAAAGCCCAACCACATAGGTTAATATAAAGGAGAAGATGGAGCATTGATTGGAGTTTTGAGAAAGGACTCCAGAGAATCACTGTCATTGGTGATTTAAAAGCTGAAATCCACGAACCACAGAAACCAAAAACAACAGAGCTAAGAAAGACGCCACCAAAAAGAGAGTGGACCAAGATCTAGGAACACCGCTTCAATCAGAGGAACATTAATGAGTTGATAAATACATCAACAATTCCCCTTCAAAATAATAATCCTAGAAACTATTTTCCTTATTATATGGATGCCAAACCTGTAATGATTTAATACAGTAAGGTCTTAAAATATATATTTCCCTAATTATTTTTGAGAAGACACAGAAATAAGATTGTAAGACATCACCTTTTCTTAAAGAAAACTAGGCTCCCATTTCTGACTAAGTAATGAGTTTGGAATGTAGGATGATGTAATTTAATTTTAAAAATCCTTTGTTCTAGAACCAAGCCAGTTGCCTACTCCAAAAACACCTCTTCAAGAATGAATGGAAACAATTTTCCACAATGCTTTCCTCTGTCTTCTGCCCTTAAAGTCAAACCACTGAAGCACAAATTTCTACAATTCTATTTATCGGTTGTGATCAGGCTTCACATGAAATACACAGTTGTATAAAGTATCAACGAAAATATTTTTTTATATACATACTTGAGTATATGTGTTTTGTGTTGGCAAAACGCAATCTACTGTAATTGTACACTTCCAGCAATTGTATACCATCTCTCCTATATTTTTCAAATGAAATTCATATTGAGTCTATATTTTTCTTTTGATAAATTCTTGTTACATATATATTCTTTAAATCTGTTACAAAGTTAAAAATACAATTAAAAAAACAACATTTTAAAAGCACCCTCTCGGGATTTATTTAAAAAATGATCTTCATTATGTTACTGATCAGCTACAGAGATGGGCCTGATCTGAAATCACAGGAAGCAACATCTTTTTACAATAGGCTAGTATCAGAAATACATCAAAAACAGTCTAAAAGGATATTCAGGTATTTAACGATGAGCAATACCTTTTGTAATTCATCATCTATCAAAGTTTAACTTCAGGTCCAAAAGGTGAAATGCTATTCTTTTTATAACTTGAGTAGAGATAGAGCAAGTATATGATCTCGGATGTACTGTTGCATTAATATGGAGCACAATAACTAACAGCACAGTATCTAGAGACCTGGGCTGCTGAAGTGATTCCAACCCCAGTAGAGCAACCTGATTGCTTAAATTTAAACACTTAAACTAAATCTACAAACAAAAGTTAGCGGCAGTAAAGTTAATCATTGAACTGGTGGATTTTCATAAAACTCTACCTCATTCACTAAGGGTTTTAGATAGAGTTTTAAGGGAAGGAAGGAAATTTATCAGGTCTGGCTTTGACATGACCCTGGATTCACCAAGGTGATTAACTGTTAGATGCACTTTTAAATGGCCAGGAAGCTACTCTATTCAGGGGTAATTGGGTGATACTAATACCTACGTTCTATGAAGAAAAAAAACATTAGGGTAGAAGTGTATCCATTATCGCATGCTGTATGCATGATACTAAGTGCAATGCCCATTATATACCACTTCTGATATCACCGCTATTCAGAACAGGAAAGTATCACGTATGTCATGTGAGAATAGTGACCAAGAATAGATTTGTATAGCATTGCTTTTTTCAGCAAATTGACAACTCAATGGATTCTGTTACCTGCTAATTGATTATGGCCTTGCTTGCATGGTGCAAAAAGAGGCAAAGGAGAATAATGTTAATAATCTAAAGTGTTTACATTGATGAACATCTCTTGAGTATATTTATAAGCACATTAAACAAAGCCCTATAAATATTCTACCTGTACTAAGAGTTCAATGGAAATGTCCTTTATTAAATTAACAGATGGAATATTTGAACAAATAAACATTCACCAACAAAAAAGGCATTTTGAAATAAATGCAGAAATGATAGAAATACTTAGCAAATCAGGCAGCAATTGTGAAGGGAGATGTACAGCATTAGCCTTTCAGGTCAACAACATTTTATCTAAATCTTGAAACATTAATGTTGTCTCTCCTATTACAAATGATCCTTGATTGCTGAGTATTTCCAAAACTTTATTATTTAATTTCAGATTTGGAATATTTTGCCCTGGATGCTTTTAGTTCATTTTCTGTCCTAATTTCATCTTAGTTATATTTTATTAAGAAATAAAGGGAAGAAGCTTAATTAATATCAAGACTTTGACCTTGATGACCTGGGTTATGTTTGCAGCCCACAATAACCTTCTAGTTAACCTTTATAATATGTTTATGAACTGTTGCTGAACTCGGTCCCATTTTAGCTCAGATTTTAAGGATGTGAATACACATCATTACTGTTCTGAAACTGTAAATTCACAATGGGGATAGAAAATTGGTTATTTTGTTAAAGGCATAACCACACTGAATGACTTATATCCAAATTATATTAAATTAAAAAAATCTAAACTCTGTTTATCACAATTAGAGCAGTGAACTTAAAGACAGTAAACAAGATAGGTCCAAATAATTTTTTTTAGTTACAAAGTCCAGTGAACCATTAAAAAGGGATACTCTCCCACAGATAATATAATTAGTAATGATTAGGTTAAGTCTGAATGAAAAAAGTCCTTGAGAATAAGAGTGTTAGAAAACAAATTCCCAGTGCTAGGCCAAAGCAATATAGTTGTGTCCAATTTGTAGAATCACAAATGTAGGAAAGTTTGGGATAAAACTTAGGACGAGTACTTTAAACACACAAAGTACCTCCTTCACTATACAGTATGCATGGTTAGTTGTTTGTCTTTTTGAACAGAAAAATTAAATTTTGACAACTGTATTAAGGAATAATACCGTATTCACATACAGAATTTACTCTTAAGAAATACTGTATGTTGTCATTGGCAGAAGACAATGACCACAGCATTCAACTATCTCACATAAGCATACAAATGAAACAAATTTTGACAGATTTTAAAGAATCCTTTCCAAAGTAATGGCAATGATTTCAGGTTTGATTCTGGATAAACTTTCAATTCAAATTCTGACACCTGTCCACTTTAGAGTAATTTAAAAGGCATTGAAATGAAATAAAAGATTATAAGTTTAAAGAAAATCAATATTTTAAAAACCCATACCCATGATTATTTTCCCTAATGTATACAATGCCAATTGCTTATAAAATCTGAAAATGCTAGAAAATCCCAGTGGATCAGGAAGATTCAGTGCTGAGAGAAAGACTTTTAGATCATTGAGTTAAGAGACTTTACAGCATTTTCTGTTTTGACTCAGATTTCCAACAATGTGTTGATTTGTTGTTTATTTTTCTGGTGAAAAGCTGCAAAGAGCACAAAAGCTGTATTGTTTAATCTTGTTAATCTATCAGAATCTGTCATAAACCACCAAACTGGACACTGATGTCCAAAAACTATGCCTAGTTCCTATATCGCTTAAAAATAAAATCATAAAGATGGCCTGGGAGAATTCCCATCCTTTCCTTTCAAAACATTTTTATTTATGATTCATTAAAGATTGGCACAATATACTTGTTGGAAGCATGACTAGTTGCCCCACTTATGAATTATCCAAAATGATGCTTCTTTACTTCTAAAGGACTTTTTCTACAAAGTTAATGGTACTCTGTGTAAAACATATTCCTCTACCCTTTGGAAGAACATTAGTAGACCCAGCTCACTGGTACCCATTGGGGCTCTGTGCAGAGTTTCTCCATGGATGCCTGAAGCTTTTGGAAGGCTTTGTCAAGATTATCATTTATAATGGTGTGATCGAAGTAGTGGTTGTACGCTCGCTGAATGCGGGAGCTCTCTTCCACCGTTTTCTTCAAATCTGCATCCTTAAAGTAAATAAAAGTAGATTGGGAATTATTTGCTTTTCGGCGGAATGTGCGTGTTCCGCCTCACTAATTATTCTGCAATACATAATATGATAGATTAGCAGACAAATTATAAAGGACTACGAGACAGAAATGTGTCAGTGGATCCAGACTTTCGAAGTGGAGTTAAAGGTGTAGTCATTCATTGCATCGTGTGGCCAGCAAGATAACAATGCTTTGATGCCTAATATCTGAAATCAATAAATTTTCCAGCAGCTTTTTGTATCTTCCCACCTAACCCCCAGGAACATCTTTCCAGGCTTCAGGCTGACAGCTTGCATGGAAGTGACCATTCTTGCTGCTGATGCCTTTCACCCGCACTGCAAACAGTCTCATATCATTGGCACCAGGGAAATAAAAATCCAATAGTTATTTGCAAATATGCAACATTGCTGTAATAGGCTCCCTATACATATTCTCTCAAAAAACATTGAGTTCTCTCATCACCAGTGGTATTTCTTCATGTTCTTGTTATCCTTCCAAGATCCTGCAACATATAAGATTATTGAGGGATTGGACAAGATAGAGGCAGGAAATATGTTCCAGATGCTGGGAGAGTCCAGTACCAGAGGGCATGGTTTGAGAATAAGGGGTAGGTCATTTAGGACAGAGTTAAGGAAAAACTTCTTCTCCCAGAGAGTTGTGGGGGTCTGGAATGCACTGCCTCAGAAGGCAGTGGAGGCCAATTCTCTGGATGCTTTCAAGAAGGAGCTAGATAAGTATCTTGTGGATAGGGGAATCAAGCGATATGGGGACAAGGCAGGAACCGGGTATTGATAGTTGATGATCAGCCATGATCTCAAAATGGCGGTGCAGGCTTGAAGGGCCGAATGGTCTACTTCTGCACCTATCTATTGTCTACCCTCCTTCAAGATTGAGGATGACTTGCTTTCATTCTGGTTCTGTGGATTCTCGCTCAGAGAATCTTCTGAAGAAGGATGAGGTGGTGCATTCCTACCATCATTTATGCTGTGTTTCAGTATGTTCCCAATGAGTGCACTTGAACGTTTGTGTCAATCTGTATGTCCTTTTTCCATTTGGAGCAGTCAGAAGGAGTAATGGTTCCCAGGCATCAGTGCAGTTTTTCAAGAAGGATTAAAGTACCTCATGAAACTTTTACCTCTGCCTGCTTGGTAAGCCCTTCAGAACTTGGAGCAGTGTGTCTAAAAAGCCAGGTGCTGAGTATACGAATGATATGGTTTGCCCTAAAAAATCAATTGTATGTAGTTAGGGCCTTGAGGCTGCAGACATTGGCCTTAGGAGGACTCGGATGTTGGTTCACCTAACCAACCAATGAATTTGGAGGATTTTCAAGAGACAGCGTCAGTATCTTCCCAATACTTTGAGATGCCTGCACTAGGTTCTCCAGGTATCAGAAGATGGGGTCACTGGTGCCTGGAGACCACAAGTTTGAGGTCTTAATTTACAAACACCCTCCTCCACAGTCATACTTGCAACACTCTCACTGGCCAGGCCATTGTTATGTAGGTATGCAAATGATATACTAGTTGATCAATTGATGATCAGTATATCATCCTCCGCAACTACTGCCATCTCCAAAGGGATCCTACCACCATACATATCCTTACCTCCATCCCCCTCTCTGCTTTCCATAGAGATTGCTCCCTCCGTGACTCCCTTGTCCATTCGTCCCTTCCCACTAATCTCCCTCCTGGCATTTATCCCTGTAAGTGGTCAACATACTACAGGTACACCTATCCATTCACCTCCTCCCTCACCTCCATTCAAGGACGCAAACAGCCCTTCCAAGTGAGGTAACACTTCACCTGCGAATCTGCTGGGGTCATCTTCTGTGTTCAGTGCTCCTGAAGTAGCCTCCTCTTAATTAGTGAGACCCATTGTAAATTGGGGGACAACTTCGTCACGCACCTCGGCTTCATCCGCCCAAACATTTTTAATTTGATTCTCATTCCCATTCTGACATGCCAGTCCATGGCCTTCTCCTGTGCCAAAATGAGGGCAGAGGAACAACACCTTATATTTCATCTGGGTAGCCTCCAACCTGATGGCACGAGTATCGATTTCTCCTTCCAGTAAAAATATTATACCCTCCTCCTCACCTCTTCTTCGATTCACCACTCTGGCCTCTTTACCTCTTCTCACCTGCCGATCAACTGACCCTGGGTTCCCTCTTCTTTCCCTTTCTCCTATGATCCACTCTCCTCTCCTATCAGATTCCTTCCTCTCCAGCCTTTATCTTTCCTATCCACCAGGTTTCACTGACCACGTTCTAGCTACCCACCTTGCACTCCTCCCCACCTTTTTATTCTGGTGTCTTCCCCCTTCTTTTTCAGTCCTGAAGAAGGGTCTCAGCCTGAAACATATATACATATGTTTCAGATATACATCTCCATAGATGCTGCCTGAGTTGCTTTGTTTATGATCTACTAGCTTACAAGAACTATCAGCTTTTTATTTTTGTAACGAAAACAAAATTGCCGACATTTACTTCCTCAACTGTGCAACAGTTTGAGACTCCCTAGCATCCTTCTGATCTATTAGAGTGAATTTAAGTTCATTTAAAGGGGCGATTTCCAGGTAGCCATCCATTTTAATTCAGCTTCCCATTCCCACGTGTCTTTCCATGGCCTCCTTTGCTGCCAGAATGGAGCAATACCTCATAATCCATCTGAGTAGCCTCCAAATGGCATGAACATTGATTATTCTAACTTAAGGTAATATCTCCCCTCCCCTTTCTCTCTTTTCCCATTCCGGCTCCCAAATTACCCCTTCTCTTCCCCTCACCTACTTTGGTTCTGCTCCTCCTTCCCTTTCTCCCATTGTCCACATTTCTCCTCCTATTAGTTTCCTTCTTCTTCAGCCATTTACCCCTTCCACCTATCAGCTTCCAGCTTCGTTCATCTCCCACCCACCCACCCACCCACCTCCCCCTTCACCTGGTCTTACCTATCACTATCAGCTGATACTCCTTCCCCTCCCACCACCTTCTTACTCTGGTTTCTTCCCACTTCCTTTCCAGTCCTAATGAACGGTCTCAGCCCAAAACATCAACTGCTTATCCCTCTTTGTAGATGCTGCCTGACCTGTTTGAGTTCCTCCGACACTTTGTGTGTGTTGTTCATTCTTTTATGTTCAATCTCAATAATAGCTTCAGATTGTATTTGAATGCTTTTGAGTGCCAGGAACATTCACAAACATTAAACTCTTTTCTATCTTTGCCTGCAAGTGGGGGCTTCACCAGCTGTTAAAGGGTTTGTGTAGGTGGGCTCCATCAGGCATACATGTTGTTGTAATTAAATATCTAAGCACCTTGTGTTCACTGATCAGATTTTCACTGAACAAGTTCATGTCAGTGGACCTGCTCAGGGTGTGTTTAATCAACCATCAGTGGGGAATTACTGAGGAAATCCCTAATTTATATTTCTATGAAATGTTTAATGGTTTACAGTTAATTAAATTTCTTTCTTTTATTATTACCTTTTAAAATGTACTTACACCATGCTAAGTAAACACTGAAACATTTTCACCGAGCTGAGATTTGATGATATTGCCTGGAAATAAAATTGATTTACACAAATGCAACTTACAGTTAATTGTTTTGTTGTAACTCCCATGTCAATAGCTGCCCTGTGCATTGCTCGGAGTGTGTCCAGGTCTGGAGCCTCAATAAATACCACATAAGGCATGAATTCAGATGTCCGCAGAACCTTCAGAGCCTGCAAAAGATTGTCCCAGTATCATGACCTTGATTTAAACAACATCCCAACTTATTCAGCCAGTAAGTGGGACTGAGTCAAGGCAAGGGACTCTCCAAACTGTACTTGATGTGTGATCCTGGATAATGGGACTTGACTTGGGGACAATAATGTTGCCACTGGATGCTACTCCACACTGTCTTAGGTTTGTCAAACAATTTTCTTCATGATAATCAGATTTCAAATTTGTTGTGCCATCTGAATTAGAATAAAACTGAGTGGAAAATTCAAGAAAAATGTACTTTGCCTTTGATGTCTCATTTTCAAAATGACATGTATACAAAGTAAGGACTGTAATTAAATAGACGGTTCTATAAAGGACACAGACACAATTAATTGAGTGCCCCTAGTGCTGTAATGTTTCTTTGAATGTGCAGGGAGGACAGTGTTTCAAGGAAATATCTGGAGGACATTTAGAGATCTTGGGCAGAGGAAGCTGATGTTCTCTCCTGGTGAAATGAGAGACAGTTGAACATTTTGGTTTTGAGGAGAAGGTACTCCTATTCACTTTGGGTATATCTGCAGACTACTCTTTGGTCAATAATGAAGAGATAGTCAGAGACTAGAGAGAAGGAGATTGCTCCCAGCCTCCACCAAGAGCAGTCTGATAGGGGTTGTGGACACTTGGACAGTGTTATGTTTTATAACTGCAAAACATTAAACTAATTCAATAGCAGGCACGGGAGTCCGAAATGTCAGTGTAATTTTGTGCTTACTTTAAGCGGGGCGTGTACTTATCACACGGTGGTGTGATGACCCATGCAATTCACATATTTATACCTATACCCTGTAAAAAATTACTTAAATGAATAAGAATGCTTAATCAAACAATATATTTACAATATTACTCAAATACTACTGAAATATTAAATACACAACATTCCTCCCTGCTTAGCTATAAACTCCAACTCAATAGAGAATATATCTCAACTATATACCAGTATACTATATAATTATAATTACTATACAGATATCCACAGGATAGTAAATTTTTAAATGATCTGATTTAGGCCTAAAGATATAATCACTGTGGAGGATTTTCTGCAAGTTTTGCCCCTAAGCCTGCTATGGGCTGGTGTATATGAACCCCTGCTACAATGGTGACACAGTTTGTTCAGCCAGGTCAGTCAGTTTCTGTTTGGATTTTGTTCAGATTCACTTTCATTCCTGACTGCAACTCAATTGTGTCTCTGTTTGTGGCTTCCATTGAAATAGTGATTTCAATGCACTTTTAAATGTGAGTTGTGCTTCAAATAGGAGCCACTTTGGAATGCTTTTTTTTTGTAAGATTCCACAAACTAAATGATCTCTCCGTGTGTCATTAAGCCCAACACTAAACCGACAGTGCCCAGACAATCTCTTCAACTCAGCCATGAATGCTGAAATGGATTCCCCTTCCTTTCGATTCTGCTTATGAAACTGAAAGTGTTCCGCAATCAACAATGGCTTTGGTTCTAAATGTTCCTGCATTACTTTCACAAGAACAGCAATGCTCATTTCTGCTGGTTTGGTGCAATCAAACTGCTCAGGAAATTGTATGCCCATAAATCTGATCGTTTCTTATTGGCTATTTTATTTCCTTCAAAGTACTGTTCAATAGGCTTAGTATACATAAGCCAGTTAGCTCTTGTGGAATCAAATGTGAGAATCTTTCCGATGTAGCCAGCCATTTCTGCTGTTTTTTTTTTATGATTATTATCACCTAGTACTCACTCCTTGAACCCATGAATTCTTCCATTTTCTGCCTTTTTTAAAAACTTGACTGTCTGTATGTGCTGGGCTAGTTTTGTTTACTTGCTGCATCTCTTTTTAGTTCAAGCATCTTGCACACTTCAATAGGTTGGTAGCTGTCTCAGGTTCATTTTAAAAGTACCTCTTCACTACTGTTATGTTTTGTAACTTCAAAACATTAAACTAATTCAAAGAAAGGCAAAGGAGTCTGAAATGTGAGCCTAAATTCATGTTTACTTTAAGCGAGGTAAGCACATATCATGTTGTAGTGTGATGTCGTATGCAATTCACGCATTTATACATATAACCCATAATTAATTATTTAAACAAACAAGAATGCTTAATCAAACAATATATTTACAATATTACTCAAATCCCACTGAAATATTAAATACACAACAGACAGGTATATAGATGGAGAAGGATTAAAGGGATATGGGCCAAGCACAAGCAAGTAGGAATATCTCAGGTAGACATCTTGGTCAACATGGGTGAGTTGGGCTGAAAGGCTTGTTTCTATGCTGTATAACTCTACTACTCTTAACCTAGACCATGATCTGGCTAAATAAAGGCTGCCTTAATAAATGTGTAGAAATAAATGAAGAGTTAAAGGTGTTTCTAAAAGCTGGGAAATTCAGATAGGCCTGAGGAAGTGCTGAAAATTGCATTCTTGTAGGGCTAGGAAGAGCAGGCTCTGTTGATATCTCATCCCACCAACCTCCTAGGCCAAGGCCGCAGCCTTGAATCGATACTTTCTACTGACAGCCAGACACTGTCCCCTGCGCCCCTGTCTGGACTTCCTTCCATATGATTGTGGCTTGGTCTTCCATTCAGACTGTGAATCCAATACAAATGGATCTTGGCCTGGGTAGCAACATGTAACAAGTCTGCTACAGGCACCGGTGATGGGTCCTAAACCGGTTATAATTTATATAAATGACTTAGATGAAGGCTGCTGTATCTGGTTGCTAAATCTCTTATGGAATAAAGATAGTAAAGATATGGAATGTATTATGGAATAAAGATAATAAAGTTATGGAATGTAAACTGTGAATCACACATGAGGAGGATCCAAGAGAATACAGATCAGTTAAGTGAATGAGAAAAGACCTGTCTGATGGAGTATGATGTGGCAAAAGGTTTTAATAACAATTTTGGTAGGAAAAATATGAAGAAAGATATTATCAAAATGAGAGTTTGTAGAACTCTGAGTTGGAGATGTATTTGAGATTTCTAGTGAATGATTCATGAAAAGGCTTGTAAAGCAAGTTGTTTTGAAAGCTAAAATAATGTTACTGTTTAACACACAGGAAATGAATGCAAAGGTAGGACAGATATGAGCTTTGTTTGTGTAGGGCATTAATGAGACAGCATCCGGAGAACTCTGTATTGGTCTCCTTATTTAAGGAAAGATAGTAATGTGTTTACTAGAATGCATGGCCTGTCCTTTGAGGAAAAGATTAGACAGTGTAGATCTGCATTCACTGCAACTCAGAAAAGAATTAGTTGAAACAATAAAGCTCCTGAGGGACCTTGACCAGGTGGATGTGGAGAGGATGTTTCTTCTGTGGGAGAAGAAGAAACTAGAGATTGCTGTTTAAAAGTCAGGAGTCACATATTTAAGACAGCATGTTTTAACCCCCTAGGCTAAGAAATTCTCTTTCCCAAAAGATGCCTGAAGCATAAGTTAGAATATTTTCAGTCAAAGTAGCTCGATATTTAATACGCAAATCAATGAAATATTAGATAGGAATGCAGAGTTGATGTTATAGTCTGACTGGCCATGATCTTATTAAATGGTACAGCAGGCTTGAGGGGCCAAATGGTCTACATCTGCAATCATTTTGTAGGTTTGAATTATGCCTGTAGGTCTACATGATTGATTTTTATAGATCAAGCACTATATTCTCTGGGTAAGAAAGCTTCACCATTCTGGTGTATGATGAAAGTATGAACATGACTGAGATACACTTCATTAACAAAATATGACAAATTTCATATGCATTTACAATACACATTTATAGAAAATGAGGCTCACCTCAAATATGTAATATCAGTGCTCATGTACCTAATATAGTGGCATAGCTGTTTTGATATGAGTACAGAAATATTCATTGACTGGCACAGTGAAACTGTTTCATTTAAACTACCCCTATTGATCCTTTGCTGTGCTGACTGATATGCAAGTAACCATCAATTTATTCTAAAATCATAACTTCAAAATCTTTCTGAACCTCACAAATGAGGAGTGAATGAGAACAGGCTCAAATTCATAATTTGTAGGTTTCAATGAGATTACCCCCAAAACCATCAAATACTGAAAGGCTTAAATAGGGTGAATGTGAAGAGGATGTTTCCTACAGGACCAGAGGGCTCAGCCTCAAAATAGAAGGACATCCCTTTAGAACAGAGATGAGGAGAAATATCTTTAGCCAGAGGGTGGTGAGTGTCTGACATTCATTGCCACGGACGGCTGTGCAGGCCTAGTCACTGAGTATAGTTAAAGCGGAGGTTGATAGGTCCTTGATTAGTCAGGGTGTCAAAGGTTAACGGGAGAAGGTGCTAGAATGGGGGTTGAAATGGATAATAAATCAGCTATGATGGAACGATAGAGCAACCTTGATGAGCCGAATGACCTAATTTTGTTCCTATGCCTTATGGTCATATAATTTATAGGGCACTGAATTTAAGTTTGATCTTCATTACTGCAAATGAGTTTTCCAATACTGTGATCATCATCTAGTGCATGAGTTTTATGGATTTCAACAGCAATTCGAATGCATTTATTGCAGTGTTTAATATGTATTTCAGGAAAAGTGTATACTCTAGAATTCTCCACATTTATTTTGAATTTCAAATTGCAATGTATGCTTCAGTTCTGATTCTGCCCATACCTGCGGGTTTGCATCCAGGATGCATATTTTCCCACTTTCAACAACCTCATGAATGGAATCAATCTTTGTTCCATAAAGATTTCCTTCATATTCGCCATGTTCCAGATACCGACCGCCTTTGATGTCACTTTCCATTTCAGCACGGGACACAAAGGCATAGATATGGCCATCATTTTCGTCCTCCTTTGGTTTCCGTGAAGTAACTATAATGAAGAAATACACATGAAGCTATAAGGATTTGGGACGAGTGGAAAAAGAAATATAGGCAAAAGACAATGGCTGAACAGACAAAAAAGGCCATTTCATTTGTTGCTGACCCTTTTTTTCACTTGATATAGATATTGTTAGATATTGCTAGATATGAGACTGGAGTTATTTGAAGAGAAGCCATTCTATCCATATAAACAATAGACAATAGGTGCAGAAGTAGACCATTCGGCCCCTCGAGCCTGCACTGCCATTTTGAGATCATGGCTGATCAATTACCATCAATACCCGGTTCCTGCCTTGTCCCCATATCCCTCGATTCCCCGAATAAGATACCTATCTAGCTCCTTCTTGAAAGCATCCAGAGAATTGGCCTCCACTACCATCCAAGGCAGTGCATTCTAGACCCCCACAACTCTCTGGGAGAAGAAGTTTTTCCTTAACTCTAAATGTCCTAAATGACCTACCCCTTATTCTCAAACCATGCCCTCTGGTACTGGACTCTCCCAGCATCTGGAACATATTTCCTGCCTCTATCTTGTCCAATCCCTTAATAATCTTATATGTTTCAATCAGATCCCCCCTCAATCTCAATTCCAGTGTGTACAAGCCCAGTCTCTCTAACCTCTCTGTGTAAGACAGTCCAGACATCCCAGGAATTAACCTCATGAATCTACGCTGCACTTCCTCTACAGCCAGGATGTCCTTCCTCAACCCTGGAGACCAAAACTGTACACAATACTCCAGGTGTGGTCTCACCAGGGCTCTGTACAAATGCAAGAGGATTTCCTTGCTCTTGTACTCAATTCCCTTTGTAATAAAGACCAACATTCCATTAGCCTTCTTCACTGCCTACTGCACTTGCTCATTCACCTTCAGTGACTGATGAACAAGGACTCTGAGATCTCTTTGTAATTCTCCCTTACCCAACCCTACACTGTTCAGATAATAATCTGCCTTCCTGTTCTTACTCCCAAAGTGGATAACCTCACACTTATTCACATTAAATGCCATCTGCCAAGTATCTGCTCACTCACCCAGCCTATCCAAGTCACCCTGAATTCTCCTAACATCCTCATCACATGTCACACTGCCACCCAGCTTAGTATCATCAGCAAATTTGCTGATGTTATTTTCTATGCCTTCATCCAAATCGTTAACATAAATGGTAAACAGCTGTGGTCCCAATACCGAGCCCTTTGGCACTCCACTAGTCACCACCTGCCATTCCGAGAAACACCCATTCACTGCTACCCTTTGCTTTCTATCTGCCAACCAATTTTCTATCCATGTCAATGCCTTCCCCCTGATGCCCTGAGCTTTGATTTTACCCACCAGTCTTCTATGTGGGACCTTATCAAATGCCTTCTGAAAATTGAGGTACACTACATCCACTGGATCTCTCCTGTCTAACTTCCTGGTTACATCCTCGAAAAGCTCCAACAGATTAGTCAAGCATGATTTCCCCTTGGTAAATCCATGCTGGCTCGGCCTAATCCTATCACTGTTATCTAGATATGCCACTATTTCATCCTTAATAATGGACTCTAGCATCTTTCCCACCACCGATGTCAGGCTGACAGGTCAATAGTTCTCGGTTTTCTCCCTCCCTCCTTTCTTAAAAAGTGGGATAACATTAGCCATTCTCCAATCCTCAGGAACTGATCCTGAATCTAAGGAACATTGGAAAATGATTACCAATGCATCCGCAATTTCCAGGGCCACCTCCTTTAGTACCCTAGGGTGCGGACCATCTGGACCTGGGGATTTGTCAGCCTTCAGTCCCATCAGTCTTCTAACTGGACAGGAAATTAAAGTTGTCTGAATTGAAACGGTAGATCAGTTAATTGGTATCTGAAGGATGAAGACATTTTCCCCTGCAGCATAACCAGTCTTTACTATAGCTTCAATTACATGTGGTACTAATTTTGGAACTGTGCCATTGCATGGTGGGCCCAAGTCTCAAAGTAGCATGATTAGAATTTCCCACTAAGTGGCGATAGAAAATTTGAACATTTGGCAGGAGAATATATAGCCTCATTGATATCTGTTTCCGCTAGTAGAGTTACATTGTATAAGTTGCCTGGAAGCTTAATGGAAAGTGTTGTCAAAAGTGCTGAAGCAATCCCTGATGTTGGCGCCTCCAGGATAATCATGTTTTGCCTTCAAAGTCAATCATAAATAGGTTAATAAAGGAAGTTGTTCCTGTGAAACCAGGAGCATCTGGAAAAAATATGATGTCTTTATCATTGTAAACAGCCTCTGTAATCATATCCAAGACACCTCTTTGTCACCTCACTAAACTTTTTCTTTAATATACTTGTCTGGCTGGTTTATAACTTGATGGACGTCCCACAGAAACTCAGCATTAACATGCATTTTTAATTTTTCTTTGCGGTTCAGGTAAACATCAAAAATACTTGTGTTGGGTTCACCCCTTTTATTACCTCAAACATAAATGTGAAAAAAAATCTCATCAATATTCAATAGGGAAAATGAAGCCTGCTTAGGGCGGGGTGGGGGGGGGCTTTTAGAAAAAAAAATAGTATAATGAATATCTTTCTGCCAATCCAAACTTGCATGCAAGGTTTCAGATTTGTGTGTTGCTTCTAACCAAGCTTTGACCAAAAATATGGACTTATTTTGTGATGTGTATATTTGGATTTCTAGCATTTGTAGTTTCTTTTGACTTTCATGTTTTAAATTTAGACTTGCTTCACGGCAATCTTCCCAGTAATAACTTCCAGGAATTGCTGGCAGGCCAGATAGGTCCTGAAGTCCAAGCTACTACAATCTCTGGCAGCAAAGTAGCTTCAATTGCTAGCCCTCTTACGAGGTGACTGGCAAAGCTGTTAACAACAACAATAATGGTAAAAAAAAATGTTTCCTATTACTGAAATCCCATGTTCACAATGCTAGCCTGGAGTCACACGTGGGCTAAAAGAAAGCTAATTTTATTCCACAAAAGATACCGGTGCACCTAAAAATTGTTTCACAGCAAGATCTATGGAAAATTAGATGGAATCCTTGATGACAGGAGTTCTTGATACTTGCACGTAAGCTCTGCATTTACTGCATGCAATTTGCTGAACTGCAAACAGAATAAATACATTCTATTATTCTACAATGTTAGTTACATATATTGTGCAGTTTATTCCTCTGCGAATGCTCCAGGGAAGTAGACCACCATAACAACAAAATTTTGAGAAATGTGGGCATCATTGCAACACCAAAGAATATTATACAGAAGACCCTCAGATAAGATCTGCCCCTTCTAGAAGTACTTCATCTTTGGTTCAGACCTCCTTTCCTGCTATTGACTTCTATGTATTGATGATGCAATCTTACAAGAGGAATGTGTGCTGTGTGCTTATTCAAGTCACTATAATTCAGGCAATTATAGATGCAATTACCACTCCTGTACACAGTTAAATTTCTACATTTCAAGTCTTTAATCAGAATCAGAAGTATTAACGCTGATAGATGTTATGAAATTGGTTATTTTGTGGCAGAGTACAATGCAACACATGAAGAATTACAATTAGTTACCAGAATGAATAAATTAATAATGCAAAAGAGTAATAGTGAGGTAGTGTTCATGAACCGTTTAGAAATCTGATGGCGGGAGAAGAAGTTGTTCCAAACACACTTCAGGCTCTGTACCTTCTCACTTGATGATAATAATGAAGAAAGCATGCCCCAAATGATAAAAGTCCTTAGTGATGTCTGCTGTTTCCTGTGGCACTGCCTTTTAAAGATGTCTCAACAGTAGGGAGGCTTAAGCCTGTGATGGAGCTGGCTGAGTTTACAACCTCTTATGATCCAGTGCATTGAAGCCTTCATACCAGGCTGAGATGAAGCAAGTCACAATCTGTGTAAATTTGCTAGAGTCTGTTGTGACATACCAAATCTCAAACTTCTAATGAGGTATAGCTGCTGGCATGCCTTCTTCACCATTGCCTCAATATGTTGGGTCCAGGATAGATCCTCTGAGATGTTGATACCCAGGAACGTAAAGCTGCTCACCCTTTCCACTGCTGACTGCTCAATGAGGTTTGGCACATGCTTTGCTGGTTTCTCTTTTCATAATCAATTGCTTGGCCTTGTGTGCAAGGTTGTTGTTGCGACACCACTCAATCGATCTCAGTCCTGCACACCTCCTTCACAGCTTTTACAAGTATCCAGGAGTTTCACAGCTACTGTTTCTAACACTGGCCCAGAAATTCACCTGCACCTTGAAAAGGGCCCATAGAAATGTTGTGTAGCTGTCACATCAAATCCAACAGTGCTCAAGTGTTAGGCATTAATGAATGCCCATTGTCTTCATCTTAAGCAGTTTCACAGATTGAAGGATGACATGGTTCTACTCCTATTTTGTGGAAAGTCCAGACACTTCCAGAGATGTGGCAGAAGTGCCAGATGAGGTGGGCTGGTGAGTAGTCTCTTCCACCATATATGCAAGGTTTTGTGAACTCCTGACATAACAATTTGAGGCTGTCAACACCATCACAATTGATTGTTCTCTACCTTGGCCAGAGACCACAAGCTTTAGTGGGAAAGTTGCATTTTTTTGAGGAAACTTTGAGCAGAGCTTTGGTAATCCCTAGTATAGAGCCCTTGTTTCGCGGGTCTAGTGTCACACCATCTGGGGATATCAGCTGGGAAGAGAGCACATCCTGCCAGTGAACATGGGGAATTTTATTGATGATAGCTTTGAGATGCCTGCTGTCAGTAGCCAGTACTCAGGAGAATATAGGAGGGCAGCGATCACTGTTGACCAGTGGGCTATGAGTTTTGTCTCAGGTCTCAGGTGCAAAGATTCAAACACTTTTTTCCTCAACTGATCAAAGGCTATGCTAGTGCATTGAATGTGACGGCAAATTTCATCATCGATGCTTACCTTTGCTGAGGGGTGGCTCCAGAGAAATAACTTGATCTTAGGTTCACCTTTACTGTTGGTAATGCGACATGGTGCAGGCAGGTTATCCTGTGGATGTTGTGTGCAAGGCCCATTCTTTCACACAGTTCAGTGGTGAATCACCAACAGCTTGAAGCTCAGCCTCTGAACATGAACGTGGCAGTGCCACTACATGATGCAGCGTGACTATGAGGACTACATTACTTGGCTTTGTAGTACAGTGGCTGTAAATTGAACAGCCCCCCATTAGGTATGAAGATTAATTCCATTCCCATGGGAAGTTATTAAGAGGTGAGGCACAGCATTGCAGTGAGAACACCAGAAAAAATTGTTAAGGCAATGACACAGCCTTAATAACTTTGGACCTGATTGAAGTTGCAGGGCCTGGGTCTGAGAGTGAGAAGCAACTCGACGTTTAGCCAATTTAAGCACCAAGCCAGGTTAAAAAGATTAAGGCATTGAAGCTGAGGGTGAAGGACAAACCGGTGTTTGGTTCACTACTCTGTGAAGCTTACTCACCTCAGTGCTGAACTGACTGTAGCTGTGGCCTGCAGCCATTGGGCTCCTGTGTCATCTCAGACCTGAACTCGCTCTGTGGCCATGGACTCACTTTCGGGAACTCTATGGTTCATGTTGTGTGTGTTATTTGCTTACTTTTTTATTGTCTGCATGATTTGTTCTTTTTTCGCACATTGGATATTTGATGGTCTTTGTCATGTGGAGATTTTGGTGAATTCTATAGTATTCCTTTGTTTTGTGGTTGCTTGCAAGAATATAAATCTCAAGGTTGTATATGGCATACATATTTCAATGATAATTGTACTTTGAACAGCTTTATTTAACACCAGAGCAGCTCTTCGGGTATAGGGAAGAGGTGGTAGAAGAGGACCCTGGTGATGGTTTTCCTTTTGGCAGGAAACAGAGAGATCTCCTTGGTGTGGAGAAGGAGAGAGTCTGCCACTGGCTGTAAGTAAAATTCTCTGTTTTTGGATGCTAATGAATATATTTGTACATTTGTACTGATTTATTCCAGCTGATGCTTCCTTACATTATATAAAAACAGATCTCAACTCTTATTTATCACCACTCACCACTAAGCCTCAAAAATAGTGGCTTGGTTATTAGCTGTATGAGGAAGCTGATGATAGTAGAATTAAGAGGTCTTGATGGTGATAATTCCATCTTCCAAAGTTGAAAATACTATAGTTAAATATTGAGACCTCACGGTTCACACTTTACGTTTTCCAGTAGTATAGCAGTGAATTTACCTGCAACATTACAAAGACTTGAGCGAGAAGAGGACATGAGAAGTTCTTGGCAGGTAGGATTAAGGAAAATGCCAAGGCATTCTACATGGAGAGTGACTAGACAAAGGACTGAACAGGTATAAAAGAGGAAACCTGTGCCTGGAGTTAGAGGAGGTCCTTAATGAACACTTTGCTTCAGTATTCACCAGTGACAGGGACTTGGATATATGTGTGGACTGCATGGAATAGGTTAATATGCTGGAACATGTTGACATTAAAAAAAGAGTATGTCATTTCTGCAGAATTAAGACATTTGGCCCATTGAATGTGCTCTGCTGGAGCTTTTGAAAAACATTAGGATTGGGGCTGGGGCTGGGGGTTGGACGGGATATAGCCCATAGGAAGCAAGAAAAGAAATTGCTGCACGTTTGGTGATGATCTTTGTGTCTTCACCGGCCATAGGAGTACCAGAAAATTGTTATTTTATGTTATTGCTTTGTTCAAGAAAGGGAAGAGGGCTAATCCTGGAAATTACAGACCAGTGAGTCTTACGTTGGTGGTGGGCAAACTATTTGACAGGATTCTTAGAGACAGGATATGGGTTAAATGTGGAAAAACAGGATAGCTCAAGTAGACAACTGGATCGCCATGGATTGTTGGGCTGAAGGGTGTGTCTCCATGGTGTTTAAATCTATGACACAAGTAAAAATCCAGAGAATTAAATCCAGATCCTATTTTGAAAGATATCAGAATTTAAATTCAGTTGGCTTTTAATATCTTTGAATAAAAGTGTATTAGTAACAGTGACTGTATAATTATGGAATTCTTGTACAAGCTTATGGTATTGTTCTAAGATAAAAAGATATGTTCAAGAGCCATCTACTAGACATGCAAAATGTAGAAGAACATGTGAGATGACCCAATTACTGAGAAATCATGCAACTTTACCAAAGTGTATTTCTGATTATCCTACAAACACTTCCAATTCTATTTTCAGCTGAAAATATCTGACTTGAAAAAGTCATTGTACTTTGTGTATTGAACCTGGTGTTTAATTTTGATCACTTGGCTTAAAAGTAATTCATTTATATATGATATAATTAGATTGGTTATCTTGGTCCAACTGATTTCACTTTCCAAGATCAGACCTGGAACCCAGAGATCAGAGATCTTAAAACCCTCCATATTCCAGCTCTCCTTTGCTCCAAATCCAAGTCAATCATCATAAACCAACGAAGTAACCAGAATAGTGATCATAAGATGATCTGGTATTCAAAGGATGTAGGAAAACAAATCAATATCTACTCACAAGGAATGGTCGTTCCAAATCTCATTGGGTCAGACATGATGAGTCTGTTCTTCAGGCTTCTTCTTCCAACACCTTGTGCTCCTATAAGAACCAAAGTTTTCCTCTGAAATGGTGGCATCTTTGCTACTTCCTCGTAGATCAGAAGCTCGTGTCGATCAAATTCTGGAATTAAACCAGGATCAGAATCAGGCCTAATATCACCGGCATATGTCATGAAATTTGTTAACTTTACAGAAACAGTACAGTGAAATATGTGATAAATAAATATCAAGAAAAACCTGATTTACACACACACAAATATCTATTAAATAGTTAAGTTTAAGTAAGTAGTGCAAAAAAAGACAAATAAAAAAGTAGTGAGGCAGTGTTCATGGGGTCAATGTCCATTTAGAATTGGATGGCAGAGGGGAAGAAGCTGTTCCTGAATTGCTGAGTGTGTGCCCTCAGGCTTCTGTATCTCCTACCTGATGGTAGCAATGAGAAGAAGGCATGCCCTGTGTGGACAGGGCCTTAATGATGGACACTGCCTTACAAGGGCATGCTCCCTGAAGATATCTTGAATACTATGGAGGCTAGAACCCATGATGCGGCTGACTAATTTTACACGTTTCTGCGACTTAGTTTGATCTTGTGCTGTAGCCTTACCCCCGTACCAGACAGTGATGCAGCCAGTCAGAATGCACTCCACGGTACATTTGTAGATGTTTTCAAGTGTTTTAGCTGACAAACCAAATCTCCACAAACTCTTATTGAAATATAGCCTCTGTCTTGCCTTCTTTTTAGCTGCATCAATATGTGAGGACCGAGTTAGGTCCTCAGAGATATTGACACTCAGGAAATTGAAATTGCTCACTTTCTCCACTTCTAGTCCCCGTATAAAGATTGTGTCTCTAACACTTAAGAATGGTAAAGTTCTTGAGTGATTTTCATTCCATTCTTTACATGTGCAAACTGTGCCTTATAGCCTGTAAGAGGTAGCTTAAAGAAGTAGTAGAATATTTAAAATCTATAAGCCTATTTTAGCATGTTTTATTTTAAATCTGTAAGCCTATTTTTTAACATGTTTTAGTATTCAGGTGGCCCGGTTTTTTGAACGTTTGCTTTATGACAGCTTGCCGTTACGAAAGACTTACATTAGTACCTGTTTTCGCTAACCAAAGAGGATTTTCACTTTTATGAAAAATAGACGCCCGCTTTATATGTGTGTTTACCCCGAGAAAGACTACCATGACTGTGAAACCTTGTGCAAGCAGTTGTGTGTGCATGCGTGTACGTGCCGATTTTTTTCTCCAGATTGATTTTGGCTCGCTGTCTTCCCGATTTTGATAAGTGAAACTACACCATACATACGATACTTCTACTTTATATAGCTATGTCTTTATCATATCATATAACCATATAACAATTACAGCACGGAAACAGGCCATCTCAGCCCTTCTAGTCCGTGCCGACGCTTACACTCACCATTGGCCCGCACTCAGCCCATAACCCTCCATTCCTTTCCTATCCATATACCTATCCAATTTTACTTTAAATGACAATACCAAATCTGCCTCTACCACTTCTACTGGAAGCTCATTTCACAATGATATATCATTCCTGCTTTTACTATATGTTCGAGTTATTTTAGGTTTTATGTGTAATTGGTATTTGGTAGGTTATTATTTGGGTCTGGAAATGCTCAAAAAATTTCCCATATAAATTAATGGTAAATTGCTTCTTCGCTTTACGACGTTTCGGCTTACGAATGGTTTCATAGGAATGCTCTACCTTTGGATAGCGGGGCAAACCTGGCTGTTGTAATAGAACTGTGTTGCAAGGATTGTTAATGCAAATAAAATGTGTGTTAACTCTATTGAAATAGTGTAAAGTTGAGAAGCAAAGCATGATCATCATTTAAGTCAGAAATAACACAAACTATAGAGAATGTGCTGAAATGCAATTACATTTAAAATTTGCAGGATATGAACACAGAGCACTAAATTCAGTTATGGGATTGAGCAGTTGCAAGTGGATATGTGGAGCAGAACTGTATGAACAAGCTCCCATAACATTATTAAAATCAGAAGTCTGACATGTATACACACGCTCTCTCCCAACAAATGGCAGAACTAGTTTCCTCTCTCTGTCCACTTACAGTAATTATTCTTTATCAGTCTAATATGCTGTTGATGCCATTTATGACAATACAATTGATGTATAGTTGCCATATCAAGTAACTTTCATGTTATTTTCCAACTTTTGGCAAAATTGACTTAAGGGGCTGCCTGTGCATTAAATCTACCAGGAACATGCTTATAAAATATAATACTTTAAACAAATAAATTGGAATAAAATGCTGATACTGGGATAAAGGGAACAAAGAAGAAGTTGAAACATCTAAAGGGCCTTGTGGCTGAAGTATATGACGTTTGACATAGAATTCCAGTCCATTAGCAAAATAAGCAATTTTTCTCTGAAATGGTGGCATCCTTGCTACTTCCAAATAGTGATAAAATTCTGAACTAAACAGCAGAGTTCACTTATTAATTAACAATTAAGTGGGTGTAGGACAGTCTGCAAGGGAGTAAACCAGAATGGTAAGGAATAGTTCAATCTGCAGGGCAAATTAGTAAAAATGAAATAATTTGCAGAAAAATAATAAGCAGAAACAGGCAAGTAATAGATGAAACATAATACGTATTTTTGAAAGGATCTGGGGTTAGATAGCTCTGAAAATTTGCAGCTAGCTTGTACGTGAGATAACAAAAATAGTGAGTTAAAATGGGATAAGCATTAGAGAAAGAGAGACTGAGGGGGCAAAGAGTGTGGGTGGGGCAGAAAGACAATGATTGGGGAATGGGCTGAGAGAGAGAGAGGGTGAAGCAGGCAGAGAGAAGAAAGGGAGGGAGAGGGAGAGGGAGGGAGGAGAGAGAGGGGATGAGAGAAACAGAGGGAGGGAGAGGGAGACTAGGCGCAGGGAAAAGCGAAATTACCGTTAGCAGTGCACAGAATGGTGTTAACAAACTGGTGCTGCAGTCACTCTGGTGAACCTTTGAGGTTTGATCCGAGGTAAGTATTGCTTATATTGCTTCTTTGTACTAAACACCGATCCCCCTGCAGTCCTGATCAACATCCATCTCTCAATAAAAATCAGTGAAATATTTAGCTGAAAATTTCATTTGTGGACTGAAGTCACTGCTCCTTAATCATCAGGCTCTTGAACAAAAGGGGATAGCTACACTCAAGGACTTTTTTATCTTGTTATTTCATGCTCGTTATTTATTTACATCTGCATTTGCGGTTTGTTGTCCATTGGTCCTGTTTACGGTTACTGACTTGCTTGGTACGCCTGCAGAAAGAGAATCTCAGGTTGTATGTGGTGACTTGTATGCACTCTGATAATAAATTCTACTTTGAACTTTGAAGTAATTGCCATCTGCACTTTAAGAATACCTGTGTTGTGTACAAGTTTTGTGCATGCATTGTGTATATATGTGTGCATATATGCATTTGTGTGTGTCTGTGTACCTGTTAAAAGCAATACTTACCACTTTGCCAAATCCTATGATAGTTACCTGCATTTTTTGTGGTCAGGTACATCATCTTCTTCTTCCTTTTTCCACCCATACTCCCGCACAGTGCACCTATTAATGAAGTAATATATGGTATAATTATAGTTAAAAAGAGCATAGATTGCTTTAGGTATATATTGAAATCTTGTTTTATATTCAAGGATTTAAATTGCTTGCTTTGAAGTATTAACGCTATTAAGTAGACTGACTTAAGTTATCCTAATTTTTATTAATAGATGATAGAGAATTCATCATGTATGTTATTAAGCCAGAGAAAGCTGGAAAACCTGACCAGGTCACCATTCGCCCTCACATGCAGTACACAGTGCTGACTGTGGTCTGTTTGAAGTTTCTCACATTGTGTGGCTGGATTCTGGGAATCTGATCTGAAAATATTCCATGCTACATTGTGAGTATTATTCCTTGATTTGAGATTTTTAATCAATTTTTTTCCATATCCTACATTGCTTCTTGTCTTGTCAGTTTTTCCCTGACTGCCTGGACAGTCAGGAGTAGCCAAGATGGAGTAACACACAAAGTGCTGGAGGAACTCTGCAGGTCAGTCAGCATCTAAGGAGGGTAATAGACAGTCGACATTTTAAGTTGAGACCCTTCAGGTGGACTGGAAAGAGGGGAGCCAGCTAGTATAAAAAGGTGGAGAAAAGGGTGGAGCATGGCTTGCTGGGTCCGGGAAAGAGGCTGATAGACAGATGATGTGGTGGTGTGGGGGGTGGGGGTGGGGAGTGGGATTGATACCAGAAGCTGGGAGTGATTGGTAAAGTGACAAAAAGCTTAAAATGATGGAATCTGATAGGAGAGGACAGTGGAACATGCATTAAATGGATTTGGAAATAGTCGATGCTAAACTGTGAGTTTTGTTTCTTTACCGTTGGTTTTGTAAAACCTACATATTTTTAATATAAACCTCCCCATTGAAACAAATGGAATATCATGAATTTCAAATATTTAATTTGCAAGCTAACTATCCATTTCTCTCTGTTGATGCTGAGCTCTCAAATAATTTGTGTGTTGCTCCAGATTCTGGCATCTGCAGTCTCTTGTGTCTTCAGTAAAACTCCATGGACCCTGATTCTTTTGCCTGGTAAAGTGAATTGGTCAGTGAAACCCACTGTGGATTGTCATTATTATTATTAATGACAATAATAATAATAATAACCAGTATAGTTTTAACCAAGTGTCTGAATTACTTTTACAAAGCAGAGGGGCAATACACTGATTTACAGATCATTCAACACATACCTGAAGGTGTGGAAAAATCCCAATCTCGTTTGACAAAAGCTTTCCTCTTTTCCTCCAACAGTTGACTTGGGATAAGGCCTGCACTTCCTCCTTCCTTCACATGGCAGGCCTAGAAGACAAGAGGAGAGGTAAGGATTAACAAAACTCTAGTGGGTGCCTTTAATCAGTACCCTGGCTCGGATTTTTATAGCTGCCCAATGAAAATGGGACTGAGGTTATATCAAAATGATGGACTAAGACAATCTCTTTACCTGTGTGGGCAATAATACTTTAAAACAATGAATCCTTTTCATATACAAGTAAACATCCTATGTATATATATATTGATATAGAAGTTCATATGATATTTTAGGGTAGAATTTTAACCCCATTGTCTTTTAGACATTAGTGAAAAGAACAATAACCTAGGCCATTGTCATTCGACCTGTCCAAAGCATAGATCCCGCCTGTATTTTTGTAGGTTTCCAGAGTCAGTTGACAGTCCCAGGACATTGCTCTCGCACAACCATACCATCCAAGTGCTAAAGAAAACAAATGGTCCTATTTGATTGATGGATGGTAAGTCACATGGACACCATGCATTTGGAATCAGTACCCTCAAATTTATTATGGGTAGTCAGTAACTATCAACCATATTATGCTGACAGTCAGTGTTTGCACATCACTTTTATCCTTCCAAGTCTGTGCAGGAACAGGTCTACTTTCAGCCAGTGTTTATGGACTCTATAAATGACATGGGAAAGGTTGTGCAGAAAGGCTTCCACAATCACAGTTTCCGAAGATTGAAGCCCAACTGTTAGCATGATGAGTGGCAGGAAGAATAGCCAAGAACATACCAATGCACATTTTGCATGCCATAGGTCCGAGGAATCGCAAATTGAGTAGAGGGAGAGTCAGTTTAAAAGAAGCCAGCGGGGACAGTCAGCACTTTTTGCATGCCACAGTCCCAAGGAGACACCAGATTATGTAGAGGAACAGAGTGTTTAAAAGAAATGAGGGAAGCAGACGTTTTTTGCGCACTGTAGCCCAGAAAATACCAGATTATGTAGAGGAACAGAGTGTTTAAAAGAAATGAGGGAAGCAGACGTTTTTTGCGCACTGTAGCCCAGAAAATACCAGATTATGTAGAGGAACAGAGTGTTTAAAAGAAATGAGGGAAGCAGACGTTTTTTGCGCACTGTAGCCCAGAAAATACCAGATTATGTAGAGGAACAGAGTGTTTAAAAGAAATGAGGGAAGCAGACTTTTTTTGCGCACTGTAGCCCAGAAAATACCAGATTATGTAGAGGAACAGAGTGTTTAAAAAGAAGCGAGCAGGGACAGTTGGCATTTTTGCGTTCCACAGTCCTGAGGAGACTCCGGACTGAGTAGAGAGAGAGAGAGGGAGAGTTTAAAAGAAGCAAGCGGGGATAGTCGGCACATTTTGCACGCTACAGTCTTGAGGAGATACTGGATTGCGCACGGGGAGAATTTAAAAGAAGCAAGGGGAGTCAGTTGGCACATTTTGCGCACCACAATCCTGAGCAGGCTCCAGATTGAGTAGAAGGAGAGCAGGGGCAGTTGGCATATCTTGCGCACTACAGCTCCGACAAGATATTGACTGGATTGCGCACAGGGAGAAAGAGTTTAAAAGAAGCGAATGGGGGTAGTTGGATTTTTTTGCACGCCACACCTGAGAAGACATTGGATTGCGCACAATTAGGCACCTAGTACTATTTAGCACTAGGTTTAAATAATGCTTTAAACCTATTAAAGCAAATAAGTTTAAGTGTTAAAGTGGGGAGTTGAGGCTTTGGCTCATCAATGCATAGGCCTCAGGTAGATTTTTTTCTCTATTAGGGAAGTGTGGTGGATTGAGACAGGTTATTTTCTGGAAAAGGCGTACATGGTAAGCGGAACTACTTCAAAAGTGAAATTTTGCGAGTACAGAATTTGTATGATCCTGTCTACCTAAAAGGCAAGGAAAACAGGTTTAGGGGGCCTCAGCTTTCAAGAAATATTCAGGAACAAATTAGGTACTTAAGGAGTATAAGAGATGCAAAAAAACACTTAAGAGGGAAATCAGGAGGGTTAAAAGAAGGCATGTGGTTGCTCTAGCAGACAAGTTGAAGGAGAATCCTTAGGGCTTCTACAGATATTTTAAGAGCAAAGGGATAACAAGGGACGAAGTTGGTCCTCTGGAAGATCAAATTGATTATCTATGCATGGAGCTGAAAGAAACAGGGGAAATCATAAATGAATTTTATTGCATCTGTATTTATTCAGGAGATAGACATGGAGTCTACAGATGTGAGACCATGCAGCAGCAAGGTCATGGACCCTATACAGATCATGAAGGAGGTGGTTTTTGCTGTCTTGAGGCAAATTAGGGTGGATACATCCCCAGGGCCTGATAATGTGTTCCCTTGGACCTGTGGGAGACTAATACAGAAACTTTAGGGGCCCCAGCAGAGATATTTAAAACATCCTTAGCCAGGGGTGAGGTGCCAGAGGATTGGAGGGTAGCTAATGTTCTTCTGCTGTTTAAGAAAGGCTCAAAGAATAAGCGAAGAAATCATAGGCCAGTGACGCTGATATCAGTAGTGGGTAAGTTACTGGATGGTGTTCAAAGGGACTGAAAATTTACCTATTTGGATAGACAAGGATTGATTAGGGATAGTCAATATGGCTTTGTGTGTGATAAGTAATGTCTAATCAATCTTTTCGAGTTTTTCGAGGAAGTTACCAGGAAAGTTGATGAAGGCAATGCAGTGGATGCTGTCTACATAGACTTTTTAGCAAGACCTTTGACAATGTCTCACATGAGCAGTTGGTCAAGAAGTTTCAGTCACTCAACATTCAAGATAAGGTGTAGTAAATTGAATTAAACACTGGCTTCGCAGAAGAAGCCAGAGCGTGGTTGAAGATGGGTGCCTTTCTGACTGGAGGCCTATGACTGGTGATATGCCACAGGGATCAGTGCTGTGTCTGTTGTTGTTTGTCATTATATCAATGATCTGGATGATAATGTGGTAAACTGGATCAGCAAATTTGCTGATGAAATCAGAATTGGGGGTATAGTGGACAGCAAGAAAGACCATCAAAACTTACTGCGGGATCTGGACCAGCTGGAAAAATGGGTTGAAAATGGCAAATGGAAATTAATGTAGACAATTATGAGGTTTTGCACTTTGGTAGGACCAACCAGGACAGATCTTACATGATGAGTGGTAGGGCACTGAGGAGTGCAGCAGAACAGAGGGATCTGGGAATACAGATCCATAATTCCTTGAAAGTGGTGTTACAGATAGATAGGGTTGTGAATAAACCTTTTGACACATTGGCCTCCATAAATAATGTATTGAGTACAGGAGTTGCAATGTTACGTTGAAATTTTATATGACATTGGTGAGGCCTAATTTGGAGAGCTGTGTCCAGTTTTGGTCACCTATCTACAGGAAATGTGTAAGTAGGATTGAATGAATGTAGATAAAATTTTAAGGATGTTGCCAGGGCTTGAGAACCTGTCATAGGGAAAGCTTGAATAGGTTAGGACATTATTCCCTGGAATGAAGAAGATTGAGGATAGATTTGATTGAAGTATACAAAATTATTAGGGTTATAAATAGGGTAAATGCAAGCAGGCCTTTTCCACTAATGTTTGCTGAGACTAGCACTAGAGGTCATGGGTTAAGGGTGAAAGGTGAAGTGTTTAAAGGGAACATGAGGGGAATCTTCTTCAGAGTGTGGAGTGAGCTGCCAGAGCAAGTGGGTGAATGTGAGGTTGATTTCAACATTTAAGATAAATTTGAGTAGGTACATGGATGGGAGGGGTATGGCGGGCTATGGTCCTGGTGCAAATTGATGGACGAGGCAGATGAATAGTTCAACACAAAGTAGATGGGCCAAAGGGCCTGTTTCTGTGCTGTAGTGTTGTATAATTCTGTGAAAAGGAGGGGGGTAGGACATGTGATAGAGCTATGGGGAAATGGTTGTGAGGATAAGAAAGAAGGAAAAGTGAGTATGTTAGTGAAGGAACTGGAAGCATTGGATTGTAACTGATAACTGGGAAGGAGATGGAAGAGAAATGGATAAGGCTAGAGTCAGAGTAGTCTTTGGAAGATGGGAGTTGCAGTATTGAAGAGAAAAACAACTAGCAATAAAAGTATGGTGCAAAACAAATAATAGAGGGAAAATTTGCTGTTTTTAATGATAATGAGCTGAATTTAATCCAGACGATTCAATGCTTTGCTATTGCAAATCACAAATTATTTTAATATGAAGGCCTGTAGGATGGTTGGCATTAATTGATAGTTTAAAACCTGAGTTCCATTCAGAAACCCAAATTTTAATTGAATGGGCTCAATTATCCTTTTCCATTTCTTGCCATACAGTATTTCAAAGTTTCTCAGGATAGCATTTTGCTCTTCTAAACATGTTTGTTTCTCTACATGCTTCCACTGTCAGAAGATCCATAATGATTAGTTGAAGGATTCAAGTAAATTAAATGTCAACAGCTGTTAGTATTAAATGATCTCAACAGAGTCATTAATCCTTATCTGATAATCTCTGTCAATGGTGTGATTTATTACATATTAATGGCTCCAACACATTTGACTAATTTATCAACCACTGCAAGTTCCCCAACTAGGAAATAAAAGATGGTACGCTAGACATAACTCAGAAGGTTAATGTATGAAGGATCTGTAGCAAATGATGTTGGTTAGGATTTGGCATAAGGTAAGATGATGTTCAAAGCAAATTACATTAGATTCCAATTTCTATTACCAAACATTCCCTCCAGCTTAGTTGCACCCCTCCTCTCCCTACTAGGCCCTGTCAATTGCATTGAAAGAAATGTTTATAAAAACTGCAGATACTGGAAATCTGAAATAAAACAGGAAATACTGGAAACACTCTTCAAGTAAAGCAGCACCTGTGGAAAGAGAAACATCAGTCCTTTATTTCTTCCCTTCCCACCAAACAGTCCATTCAGCTGAAGCAGGGGTACATTTGCACCTCTTCCAATCTGCTGTACAGTTCTCAGTGCTGGCATATGACTTCTCTATATTGGTGAAACCAAATGCAGAGTGGGTAATCATTTTGCTAAACACTTATGTTCAGTCTACATAGGTGACCCTGAGCTCTCTACTTTAATTCTCCATCCCATTCCCATTCCGAGGCAATTTTCACTATTCTATCCTCTTCCAGCAACTCAGGCCCTTGTCCTAGCAACATCCTTGCAAGCCTTTTCTGCGCTCTTTTCAGTTTAGCCATGTTTTCCCAATAACAGGGTGACCAAAACTGTACATAGTGCTAAAAGTGCAACCTCTTCAATGACTTATACAACTGCTATGTAATGTCCTCATTCCTACACTGAATGCCATGACCTTGTTTCACTACGCTGCCTGCCTCTGACACAGTGACTTTATTCCTTAGAACACAGGAGACTAAGAGGTGATCTTAGAGAAATGCCTAAATTTGTGAGGGGCATGAACAGGGTGAACGCACACAGTCTATTTCCCAGGACTGGGGAATCAAGAACTAGGATGTATACAATAGGTTTAAGGTGAGAGAGGAAAGATTTAATATGAACTTGAGGAGCAACATCTTCACTCAGAGGATAGTACATTGAATTCTGAAGGTTCCTTCAGATATATAAGTGTAAAGAAGAAGCAAGGATGGATATCAGACCACTGGAAAACAATGCTGGAGAGGTAGTAATAGGGTACAAGGAAAAGACGGACAAACTGAATAAGTGTTTTGCATCAGTCTTCACTGCAGAAGACGCTATCAGTATGGTGGAAGCTCCAGGTGTCAGGGGTCATGAAGTGTGTGAAAGTACTATCACTAGAGAGAAGGACCTTGGGAAACGGAAAGGTCTGAAGGTAGATAAGTCACCTGGACCAGATGGACTACACTCCAGTGTTCTGAAAGAGGTGGCTGAAGAGATTGTGGAAGCATTAGATTCTGGAATGATTCCAGAAGACTGGGAAATTGATTATCTCACTCCACTCTTTAAGTAGGGAGAGAGGCAGAAGAAAGGAAATGATATGCCAGTTAGTCTGACCTCAGTAATTGGGAAGATGTTGGAGTCGATTGTTAAGGATGTGGCTTCGGGGTACGTGGAGGCACATGGTAAAATGGGCTGTAGTCAGCATGTTCTCCTCAAGGGAAAATATTGCCTGACAAATCTGTTGGAATTCTTTGAAGAAATAACAAGCAGAATAGTCAAAGGAGAATCAGACAATGTTGTGTATTTGGATTTGCAGAAGGCCTTTGACAAGGTGCCACACATGAGGCTGATTAATAATCTACAAGCCCATGATATTATCGGAAAGATTCTAGCATGGATAAAGCAGTGGCTGACTGGCAGGAAGCAAAGAGTGGGAACAAAGGAAGCCTTTTCAGGTTGGCTGCCATTGACTAGTGGCTTTCCATAGGGGTCTGCGTTAGGGCTGATTATTTTTACGCTACATATCAATGATTTGGATGATGGAATTGATGGCTCTGTTGCAAAGTTTGCAGATAATATGAAGATAGGTGGGGGTCAGGTAGCTTTGAGGAAATAGGGAGGCTACAGAAGGACTTATACAGATTAGGAAAACGGGAGAAGTGGCAGATGGAATACAGTGCCAGGAAATGTATGGTCATGCACTTTGATAGAAGAAATGAAAGGGTTGATTATTTTCTAAATGGAGAGAAAAAAAACTGAGGTGCAAAGGGACTTGAGAGTCCTCGTGCAGGATTTTCGGAAGATTAATTTGCAGGTTGAGTCTGTGGTGAGGAAGGCAAATGCAATGTTACCATTCATTTCAAGAGGACTAGAATATAATCAAGGATGTAATGTTGAGACTGTAGAGTACTGGTGAGGCTTCACTTGGAGTACTGTGAGCAGTTTTGGGCCCCCTATCTTAGAAAGCATGTGTTGAAACTGCAGAGGATTCAAAGAAAATTCATGAAATGATTCCAAAATTAAAGGACTTGTCAAATGGAGAGCGTTTGATGGCTCTGGGCCTGTATTCGCTGGAATTCAGAAGAATGAGCAATGACCTGATTGAAACCTATTGAATGGTGAAAGGCCTTGATAGAGTGGATGTGGAGAGGATGTTTCCTATGATGGGAGAATCTAAAACCAGAGGATACAGCCTCAGAAGAGAGGGGTGTCTTTTTAGAACGGAAATGAGGAGAAATTTCTTTAACCCAGAGAGTGGTGAATCTGTGGGATACTTTGCCACAGGCAGCTGTGGAGGCCAAGTCCTTATTTAAGGCAGAAGTTGCTAGATTCTTGATTGGTCAGGGCATGAAGGAACATGTTCGTGGGGGTGGGGGGGAGGCAGGGGATTGGGTTGGAGAGGAAAAATGGATCAGCCATGATGAAATGGTGGAATAGACTCGATGGGCCAAATGGCCTAATTCTGCTTCTCTATTGGTACAAGCTGCCAGAAGAAGTTGTTGATGCAGGTTCAAGACATTTGGAGAGGTATATGGATAGGAAAGGTTTAGTGGGATACAGGTTAAACATGGGCAAATGGGTCATGTTTTGACTGGAAGCATGGTTGGCATAGATGTTGGGCAAAAGGACTAATTCAAATGAGCATTGAGTGGATGACAATTTATTTAGAGTAAATGTGATGGGTAACTAAACCTGCTTTAGCTGAGCAACTTATGGATATGGGTGAGCCTCTGCTCTAAACAGGTACAAAAACTTTACATCAGACATATTTTGCTTATTGTGAGATTTACACAGTAGCAGACACAAAGGGTCCAAATTCCACATATGCAAATCTGCAACTTAGTTGAGGGCACTTAGCATTAAACCCACAACAGTTCAGGTCAGAACTCAGTCAAAACTAAACCCAGGGTAGCTCACACCTAATGGCAAGAAGCAGAAGCAGCATCTGTTACTTAGCAATGCATGTACACCAACTTGATCAGATACCAGTGGAATGGGCCATTCAGTGATGGGATGGCTAGAAGAAAACAACACCATGAAGATGTTCCTTGGTTGTGGTTGGGGAGAAGGGGTCATAATAGGCCAAATACAAGATAGGCAAATTGCGTCATACAGTACAGAAAATGGCCCCACGGTTTCTATAGTGTATTGCCTGCAACCCAGGTTCAATTCTGCCCACTCTCCCCTCTCCTCCCCAGTTCCTACCATTACCTAGATACTCGGGAAAATTTATAGGATCCAATCCACCTACCAACCTGCACATCTGTGGAATGTGGGAGGAACCCAGAAAAGAAACCCACACAGTCACATGAAGTCTGCAAAGACAGCATCAGAGATCAGGATTGAACCAAAGGTGCTTGAAGCTATGAGGCAGCAATGTCACTAGCTAAGCCACTGTTCCATTTACCCATCTCCTGATAGGAAAGGACACTTACAGGAGTCACAGATGGGGACCTTCTGAAGATCCTGCCCAATGAGCGTAGAGCTACTTATCAGATTATACAGGTTCAGAGAAATTCAGCAAATGCAGAAGAGTTTGTGCTGGAAAGGTAAGAAAGTGGTGTGCAGACACTGACAATACCTGCCACCAGTTGAGATCTTCCTGATTCACAATCTGCAATATATCGCCATAGGTAAACTTCAAGCCAGCTTCTTTGCAAGGTATCAGGTTATCATTGACAGGATCATACTCAAAGTGGCACTTCACAAATACCTGAAAGGATTTAAGAAATTGACACCATTATTTCAACATTCTCTTAAATGAGTGTGGCATTAAAACAAGAATTTGCATTTATCTCCAAACTTTGATGTTGCAAGCATCCTGAACTGCTTCAAAGGAGGGGAAGTCAAATAAAATCTAACACCAAACCAAAAGATACATCAGGACAGGCTTTATCAAAGAGGAAAGATTTCAATTTAAGTTTTAATGGAAATAAAAAAAAGACGAAGGGAGAAAATTAGGGATAGCTTTAGTAGCTGAGGAAACCATTACCAATCGTAGGCAAAGGAAATCAGGACTGACCAGTTGAGTTCTCAGATGACTCAAGGGCTAGAGCAAGACATTTGAAGATCAGGATGAGAATTTTAAAATCAAGGGATGCCTCAGCCAGAGCCAAAATGGCTTGATTCAAGTTAAGCTTGGGGTTTTGGAAAAGTTTAGCTCTACAGAGGCTGGAAAATGGTAGACCAGTCAGGAAATCATTTGAACAGCAGAGGTGCAGATAAATCTTGAGATTTCAGCAGCACACAAATTGACAATGGGATAGCGACGCTGATATTATGTGTTTGACTGTGTGTTTTGTGATGGAGGGAAAATGGTGACAGTAATCAGAGATGCTGAGATGCAAACCTCGGACACTGGGTCGGATGGGAGATGCTGCTTCTGGTCTCAGTACTGAGCTGGAGGAAATTAATATTGATCTTTTATTATACACTAGACGAGGAAGGCTAGTGGTAGAGCTGCAGTCTCTCACAGCTCCAGTGACCTGGGTTCAATTCTGGCTTCCGGTGCTTCTATGTCATAGAGTTTTTACATTTTCCCAGTGACTCTGCGAATTTCCTCCAGGTGCCATGATTTCCTCCAACATCTCAAAGCAGTACAGGTTGGTAGATTAATTGGGCACTTTGCTTCTTGGGTGTAAGTGACAGAATCTGAGCAAGGTTACTAGGAACGTGGGGAGAATAAATAATAGGATTAAAATAAATGGGTGCTGGTGGGCCTACTTCTAAGTTGTGTAACACCCTGACAACTCCATTCAACTACACAATAGAAGAAGTGACATGGTCACTCACATAAAAAGCTGTAAATAGGTCAAGAAACGCAGGGAGACATAACGTGCCATGGTCGCAGTGTGAAAGAATGAATTAACGCAGCTAGATAAAATACAAACACTTCACTGTGGTTCGTTCATGAGACACAGAGCTGAAAAGCAATTAAGTTATTTTAGGCTTATATAGAGAGATGATTAGACTGCAGCTCAGGTTACCACACTATATAATGGATACTGAGAGAATGTAAAAGGTGCAAAAATAATTTATAAGGATACAATGAGTATTTAGAGGTTGTAATTGTCATGAATGAGTAAGCATTTTATTTTTGGCCTTTTTCCTCTTCAGTATTTGCAACCTTATAGTTCTCATGACCATATAAATCCTCTCCACTGCCTCAATGTACAATATAGAGACCAGAACAGTGCACCGTTGCATAACAAAGGTCTTGGACATTATCAGAGTAGACATTGAAAATGAAACACTTACTTGTAGGTAAATCTAAAACAAGGGATCAAAATTAAAAATAGACACTAATAAAACCCAACAAGCATTCAATAGAATTTTATTCTGTGTTTCCAGCACTGCAGGCTTGGAGTAGTTAACTCAAGGTAGCTTGTGAAATGATAATTGGCAATAGGCAGAGTGTAAGACAGAGTATTGCCACCTTTAAGCACGGCATTATTCATTGTGCTCATGATCTAATTTTGTAGAGGAACAAACTCTTGCATCTCTATAAATTCAGGTCAAATTATTGGTTCAAGAAATATAAGATATAAAACAAATATTCCTACATGGATAAGGAACAGAATTCTTCCAAACTAAATAATTTTATATAACCACCCCTGAATACCAATAACATTACTACACAATAGTCTCAGATTATTTATATCAAACAATAGGTAACAGTGTCAGATAGGACACGACAGTAGCGTAGCAGTTAGTGCAACGCTACTACAGCTTGGGGAGTTGGGGTTCAGAGTTCAATCCTGGCATCCTCCTCAAGGACTTTGTACGTCCTCCCTGTGGACTGTGTGGGTTTCCTCTGGAAGCTCGGTTTTCCTCCAACTGTCCAAAGACATACCTGTTAGTAGGTTAATTGGTCATTGTAAATTATCCTGTGATTAGGCTAGGATCATATCGGGGGTTGCTGACGGTGCGGATCGAAGGGCCAGAAAGGTCTTTTCCGCGCTGTATCTCTAAATAAATAGTGTTCAAATTTCAAAAGTTCAAAGCTCAGAGTAAATGAATTAAAAAAGTAATATATGTCATCATATACTAATCTGCAATTTATTTTCTTGCAGGCATTGACAGTAGAACAAAGAAATATAACAGAATCAATGAAAAATTGACTAACTTTTATATAGTAAGATAATGAATACTTACTGCAACATTCCCCCCAAGAAAAATCATCTTCGTGCTGTTTTACCCTTGGTATTTTTGAAAGAGAAAGCAATGAAATCTTGCAATGATTCACTTCCTGAGAATTTCACATACTTCTTCAGTTGGTAACTACTTTCTCTGTGTAGACACACACCAGTAGTTGCTCACTGGTTCTAAGTCATTTCCAGTTTAGCTGGATGCTCCTCGGTGCAATTCTGTGGGAACCTTTAGTTCTACATCCAGCAGAACTCATTATATTTGTTGGTTCCAAAGCACTCCAATCTCATTTGAATTCAATTCACACTTACCCACACAAATCTCTTTAGATCTAAACTCCATTTAATTTCTGCTTAAAAGTCACTTGGGCTGCAGTGTCAGATTTGAAGAGTATTTGGATTATAATCATGCATTAACTCTGTCCAGTATACATTGCACGTGGATGGCAGATTGGCAATGGTGCTGCAAATACAAGAAAATCTGCAGATGCTGGAAATCAGAGCAACACACACAAAATGCTGGTGGAACACAGCTGATTAGGCAGCATCTACGGAAAATAGTAAACAGCTGACGTTTTGGGTCGAGACCAGACCCTTCATCAGGACTGGTGAAAAGTCCTGATGAAGGGTCTCAGCCCAAAACGTCGACTGTACTCTTTTCCATAGATGCTGCCTGGCCTGCTGAGTTCCAGCAGCATTTCGTGTGTGTTGCTTGGCATTGGTTTAATATTTTGTCACATGTAATGAGATACAGTGAAAAGCTCGTCTTGTTAACTGTTCATACAGATCAAATCATTACACAGTGAATTGAGGTAGAACAAGATAAACCATTAATAATGCAGAACAAAGTGCAACACCTGCAGAAAAAGTGCAATGCAAGTAACCAATAATGTGTAAGATCATAATGAGGCAGATTGTGAGGTCAAGAGTCCACCTTACAGAACAGATAGTAACTATCCTGTTCTAGTTAGGGAGTAACTGACTCTATTGATTATAACTTGACTAAAAAACTTTGCAATTTGCAAAGCCCAAATAAATTTTGACCAAATAAATAGACAAATGAAAACATTAAATTCTAAATTGCTTTGAGAAAATTATGCGTTAACCTGAGAATAACTTTTAATGTCACCCAAGGATAAAATGATGTTTGAATATTATCAACTGCAATGGTGAGGGTATTTAAAGTGAATCAGAAGTCTTCAAAGGCAACTATGAATTGCGCATTGAAAGAGAAGGGTTCATGAAGTAGACTCAGAGCAAGATAATTGAAAATCATTAATAACCTGTAGAAGGTGGAAATGTGAAATGAAAACAGAAAATGTTAGAAACAGGTAGCAGGTCAGGTATTATCTGTAGATAAGCAGAGTTAATATTTCATAGAGTTTGCAAATGAAACTGAAACTATAAGACCTGCTGTGGGTGTTCAGTTTTTTTTTTGTTTTTACTTGGGATGAAGAGGGGATGACTTCAGTAAGCTCCTCAGTAATATTGTCCTGACACCCAAAGAGGCATAAATGAAAGCCCTCTGTTGTTAATTCTTCAGGAAGCTAGTTGTGGAAATATGGCTGAACTCTGGGTGATCACAACTTAATGTAAAGCAAGCCATTAAGATTTTACAACGTTGAGAAATAGATATAAGATTTCTGCTAACTGGGAATAAAAATTCCCATTTTCATACTGAAGAATCAAATAAGGACACTACACTTATCCAAGTACTCACATTCTGATAAGTAAGGCATAACTATCAGAATATAATGAAAATTAAGTGAGTATATTTGTACTTTTAAGTGCAAATGGATGATTATACAAGTCATAATAACAGGGAGCTAGAAGTTCATTGGTAGGTTTATCACATTAATTACCTAAAAGCAGATTTTCTTAAAATGGTAAAATATTTGTCACTTTAACTTGGCAACTCAATCTTCAGGGCTGAGATTTTGCAGTAATTTGATACGAAAAATTTGGATCTACCATAGGCCAAAAAAAGCACTTCTGACAAGTGCAGTGTTGTCGGAGAGGTAAGTAGAACTGAATGAATATACCACCATCGTGACTGACTTCTTCAGGACCTGTGGGGATGTGTATGTACCTTTGAGAGCATAGTGGACATACCCATGTATGCCATGAATGAACCATGAGATTTGTAGTCTGCTGAGGGCTAGTTCTGTGACATCCTAAACTGTACAAGAATTACAGATACTATGACCTATGGAAGGGTATCTTAAGAGCAAAAACTCAATTCCAAGTGAAGTTAGAGATGGAATTGGATGTGGGTCAGCTCTGGCAGGGTTTGCAGGCCATTACTTCCTACAAGGTGAAACCAAACATCATAATTGGCTGTGATGCTTCACTTCCAGATGAACTCAACACTTCTTATAAACACTTTGAAAGGGAGAATAAAACTACACCTGTGTGAATCCCTGCAGCATCTGGCTTTTATTAATAGTATTTCACTTACTATAAGAAACAAAAATACGTTCTGTAAGGGATTAATGTGCTAGAGGATACAAGTCTTTCATTTGTTAATGAATAGGTCCTTCAGTATAATTGTATCCTTGTTTATAAATACTATGAAAAACATAGCAACTAAAATCTGTACATCCCCCGGGGAGATTTGGTGGGCACCGTGCTTGCTCACACACTTCTTTCCCTCGTTGGCTGTGCATGGTTGCCTCCTGCTTTCTCCTCCCCATGGCCTCCCTTCACATGGCAGGAGACATCCCTGGCCAGGATGCCCCACACATCCATGCATCAAAGACAATTATTCTGCTGTCCAACTAATTGAGCCAAACAAATTAAACATCCAAATTGTAATAACGCACAAACTGTATTTCATTTCCAATTAGAATTTCATGATTAATCATCATGGCAAGACAAATTTGCAGCCCTTGATGGTGCATGAATCAATTAGCACTTTTTCAGCATTCCTGTAGTGAATCAACATGGCTGTAATAATAACAAAATAATTATAGGGAAATAGAAAATCACAAATGAATTTCAATTAATGCTATATTTTCTATTTGCAATAACTTTTCTCTCCTTAATTGTCTCTGCTTCTTTCTCTTTTTACAATGCTCCTTAAAGTCTGTCAAGCCTTCAGTTATTTTCTTTTGTAGCTCAGTTTCATAGAACATTCTAGAACAGTAGATCACAGGAACAGGCCTTTCAGCCCATGCTGTCTGTGCCAAGAATGATGCCAAATTAAAATGATCCCTTCTATTTGTATACGATCTATATCCCTCCCTTCCCTGCATATTCATGTGCCTATTTTGAAAACCACTATTGGACCATCACCCCTTGACACTGAAAAAAAAACTTTCCCTACACAGCTGCTTCTAACTTTGTCCCTCTCACCTTAAAGCTACACCCTTAGATTTTTGCCTTTCTTTCCTGAGAAAAAGACTCTGGTTGTGTATCTTATCTATGTCTCTGATAGTTCTTTAAACTGTTATCAGATCCCCTCCCCTCAGCCTCTGATGCTCCAGAGACAACAACCTCTCCCTAGAGTTAATACCCTCTAGCACACGCAGCATCCTGGTAAGCCTCTATCAGCACACTAGCCTTCACATCCTTCCCGTAGTGAGGTAACCAGAACCAAAGTGCAACCTAACCGAAGTCTTATAAAATTGCCTCATATAAAACTGTCAAGTTTTGTTCGATCAAATAAAACCTTGGCCATTTTACTATATTTTAAATGTATTAAATAAATGCAGGTTGTGATTTTACTCACCACTCTGGAAAGCAGACATCCACCTTCCATCTTTGTATTTCTTCAAAAGAAGCTAAACTGCTACATCGCTCTTCTCTTTGGACACATGGCCTCCAGAAGCCTTATGCTACTGTTCACCCTCAGTCTTTTCATAACAAATACCAGAAAACTTTCAAGTATACCCACTTAATGCCTAAGACTAATTGGTCATCAGAGAGAGGTGTAATTTCCAGTGGAAGTCAATGGATGATGATCACTTTTGGAAAACAATGACACTTTATACTTTTTCCAGCTCAAATGTACAATAGCTGATTGCAGCACTTTAAAGTGGAATCAACCAATTCATTAGAAACCAGGGTTTATATAGGAACATTCTCTGAAAACACTTTCTCAACTATTTGTAATCATTATATGCATTCTGCTTAGATGAATATAATCATTATTCAAGAACTTACTTAAAGCTTCAGTACTAAATGAGTCAATGGCTGAAATAATATCAAAGAAAAGTTTCTCCCATGACTGCTTTAGCTTATCCATTTATTAGAATTTTGATGCAAAATTAATCCCCTAGATAAATTCCAGTCAATAATTAAAATCTCAAGTCATTTGAATATAGTAGGCACGAATGACTGGAAATGTTGCAGTTTGATGGTTGCTGAATAGCCATATTTGCATAGCAATTTTGATCTGCAATGCTTGATGAAATTATGGATTATAACTATTAATTCATTTTTCTTACATCAATACCCAGGCTCATTTATTGTAATTGATCTCAGCCCACTTTTATCAACCTCATATTAGTAGAGTCACCATTATTATATTATTTCTTATACTTTCCTTTGGGACACAGAGTGCTCAGTTTGCACCTGCTTTCTGAAATGGGTGCTCCAGTGCCATTTAACTTTTCGTTCACCTGAGAATCTGGGTTTCTAAGCAAATCACACACCCAAACAATCTGCTGGAGGAAGTTGGCATGGTGAGGAGCATCTGTGAGAGGAAAAGGATTGTTGATGTTTTGGGTCAAAACCCTGCATTAGACTCTATATGAAATGTGTGATTTCCATATGCCATAGTCCTGCATGGTAATTGGTCCAGAAAGTTAATCCACAAAGGACCTGGGACACATTGGAAAACTTGATCCAGAATTGGCTGGATGATAGGTGGCAGAGGGTAAGGGTGGGTGTGTGTTTCTCTGACTGGAAATCCGTGACAAGTAGTGTTCTGCAGGGCTCTGCGCTGGGACTTCTGTTGTTTGTAATATAAATGACTTGGAAGGGAACGTAGGGTAAAATGACCATGTTTGGAGATGACATGAAAATTGGCAGGGTTGTGCTTAGAGAGGATGGTTGTCTAAGAATACAGCAGAATATACACTCAATGGCCAATTTATTAGGTACACTTGCTCATTAATGCAAATATCTAATCAGCCAATCATGTGGCAGCAACTCCATGCATAAAAGCATGGTCAAGAGGTTCAGTTGCTGTTTAGACCAATCATCAGAATGGAGAAGAAATGTAACCCAAGTCACTTTTGACCATAGAAAGACTATTGGTGCCAGAAGGGGTGGTTTGAGTATCTCAGAAACAGCTGATATCCTGGGATTTCTGTGCTCAATCTCTAGAGTTTACAGAGAATGATGCAAAAAACAAGTGAGCGACATCTAGTGAGCAGCAGTTCCATGATCAAAAGCACCTTGTAAATGAGCGAGGTCAGAGGAGAATAGTCACCTGACAGGAAGGTGACAGTAACTCAAATCATCTCACATTACAACAATGGTGTGCAGAAGAGCATCTCTGAACACACAGCAAATTAAACATTGAAGTGGATGGACTACAGCAGCAGAAGACCACCAACATACATTTATTAGGGACAGGAGGTAAAACATTGTTTAGACCACATTTAGAGTATTTCGTGCAGTTCTGGCCACCACACTACTGGAAAGATGTGACAGCATTATGGAAAAAAATTACCCGTATGTTGCCTGGAACTGGAGGGGGGGGGGAATCTGTAGTAATAAGGATAAATTGGATTGAGTAAGCTTATTTTCACTGGAATGTAGGAGGCTGATTATTGACCCTATTGAGGTTAATAAAATTATGCAGGGTATTGATAGGATGGATCTTTTGCCTAGGCCAGGTGGGGCAGATTTATTCTCCTTTCCAGCAGGTAAGAATGCTTTTATGAAATCAAGCACTTCCACAATGAGGTTTCTTGAGTACTAATGGAGTCTAATGTGATCTGAAAACCATGTTCCTAAATTTAGCAAATGAAACTGTAATGGTCTAAGGAGTAAGATGATAGAATAGGGAATGTCAATAAAATGCATGATGATGAATAGAAAATGATTAACATTGTAGGAAATGCAATGGTTGCACAAATGTAAAAGGATAAGCAGTCCAACATATCTTACAAATGAAATTAAGGACGGGATTAGATCCAAAAAAAGCACGCAAAGTTGCCAAAAAAAGCTGCAAGTCAGAAATTTGGAAGCAGTTTAAAATTCAATATAAAAGTGTGAGGAGGTTGGGATTAAAAGAGGAAAATAAGAGAAAAAGAATGTGACAGTAAACATACAAGGATGTGCATGTGGATTTTTAGGAGGTCTTTCATGATGACCCACTTAAGAAATTGGTGTAAGGCATGTGATTATGTCACACGATGAAACTGGTTAACAGACAGAAAAGTAGGTATCTGATTCACTTTCTTGCAGGGATTTACAGGGAAAAAAATACAATAGAATTTTACAAAAGAACCCTACATAAACATTCAAAGACTGAAACAACGAAGACAAAGAAGACAAACTGTGCAATTAAAATAATACTGAGAACATGAGATGTAAAGAGTCATTGAAAGAGACACTGTAGGTTACAGAATCAGTTCAGACTAGTGGTGAATGAAGTTCTCTACACTGGTTCAGGAGTCTGATGGTTGGAGGGCAACAACTATTCCTGAACCTGGTGGCGTGGGATCTAAGGCTTCTGTACTCTCTCTAATGGTAATAGCAAGACAAGAGCAGACCTGGATAGACCTGGGTGTTTGATGATGGATGTTGCTTTCTTGTACTCAGTGGTGGAGAGGGCTTTCCTTTTATCTACCATCTTCTGGAGCCTTTTCCATTCCTGGGCATTGGTGTTTCTATACCAGGCCATGATACAATCAGTTAGGATACTTTTCACTGTGCACCTATAGAAGACTAAGATGTGGGAAATGTATTTACTCAAAGGTTGGAGGACCTGATGAATTATCTACCACAGAAACAGGTGGAGACCAAGTTGTTGAATATGTTTAAAGAGGTGGATCAATATCTCAGCATGAAAAGCATCAAAGATATAGGAAGAGCAACTAACTAAGGTTCAGCCATGATCAAGTTGACTGGAAGTGCAGACTCAAAGGGCCAAGGAAACTATTCCTGCTCTTTGGCTCTTAACTTCTATATTAACATTGATCTGAAACTTGTTAACATCAAATCAATACTCTTTTAGCCCCTTTTAACCTATCCTCTGTTCACCTTTTCTCATCCATTTTCACTTTATCTTTGCACTTTCATTGTTTTCAAATTCCACACAGCTTAGTTATCCCTCACATATCGATTAAGCAAATCCTCAGACTAATGACGCAACAAAAATAAAGTCAAGGTTGAAAAATTGTCACTGTGAATTGTTCATAACATTTGGATCAGCAAATGAATATAATAACTTAGTTCTTACCTGGCGTGGAGGATGTGGTTCCTGATAGCTAGGTAGGATCTTAAGGATGACACTTCCACTGGCATTCTGGAGCATTTCCTGCAAGACCTTTGGATCATTCCCAACCTCTTTTCCATTCACTTCCTTGATGATGTCCCCCACATGTAGCAGACCTTGTTGGTCAATCATGCCTCCATGAAGAATTCGCGCAATCACAAGTTCACTGTTTTCAACCCTGAATGTTACACCCTGGAGAGAAGTATTACTACTTATTATTGACTGACAGTCACATCTTCTACAAAGGTATTTCTTTGTTATAGAATGAGAAGATTTTGTAATTCAAAGAACCATCACAATACTTAAAGGAGTACATTGACACATTGAATAGCTGATTATTTCTCTAAGCTATCATTTTATTCACTTAAAAAGATGACTTAAAATGCCATTCACCACAGCTCCTGAGGAGACATTGGATTGTGTACAATTGATTGAATTGAATTGATTTGATTTGATTTCTTACATCCTCCACATACATGAGGAGTAAAAATCTTTACGTTATGTCTCCAACTAAATGTGCAATCATAGTAATTTATAATAAATAGAACAGTCAATGTAATATAGAGTACATTCAAGTCAGCATGAGTTCATCAGTCTGATGGCCTGCTGGAAGAAGCTGTCCCAGAGCCTGTTGGTCCTGGCTTTTATGCTGCGGTACCGTTTCCCAGATGGTAGCTGCTGGAATAGATTGTGGCTGGGATGGCTTGGGTCCCCAATGATCCTACAGGCCTTTTTTTTTTATTTTTACACACCTGTCTATGTAAGCATCCCGAATCATGGGAAGTTCACAACTGCAGATGTGCTGGGCTGTTCGCAATTCTCACTGCATAGTCCTGCAATTAAGGGAGGTACAGTTCCCTCACCAGGCAGTGATGCAGCCAGTCAGGATGCTCTCAATTGTGCCCCTGGAGAAAGGATTTGGGGGCCCATACCAAACTTCTTCAACTGTCTGAGGTGAAATAGGCACTGTTGTGCCTTTTTTACCACACAGCTGGTGTGTACAGACCACGTGAGGTCCTCGGTGATGTGGATGCCGAGGAACTTGAAGCTGTTCACCCTCTCAACCACAGATTGATTAATGTCAATAGGGGTTAGCTTGTCTCCACTCCTCCTGTAATTCACAACCAGCTCCTTTGTTTTTGCGAAATTGAGGGAGAGGTTGTTTTCTTGACACCACTGTGTCAGGGACTTCTTCCCTGTAGGCCACCTCATTATTGTTTCAGATAAGGCCAATCAAAGTAGTGTCGTCGGCAAATTTAATTAGCGGATTGGAGCTGTGGGTGGCAACATAGAGGGTTTAAAAGAAGCAAGCGGGGCAGTCAGCACATTTTGCATGCCACAGTTCCTGAGGAGACATTAGATTGTCTAGTGGAAGAGAGCATTTAAAAGAAGCGAGTGGGGGCAGTCAGCACATTTTGCACATCACAGTTCCCGAGAAGACATTAGATTGCATAGTGGGAGACAGTTTAAAAGAAGCGAGCGGGGGCACTCAGCACTTTTTGCACATCACAGTCCCTAAGGAGACAATAAATTGCGCATAATTAGGCACTTGGCAAGGTCCAATAAAAAGAAATTAGGTTTAAGCAGTTCCACCATTGTGTGAGTGGGCCAGTGGGAAGTTGAGTGTTTGGTTCCTCGAGGCTTCAGCAAGGAGAGGCATAGGCCATAGGTAGATTTTAGTTTCATTATTTATTCTTCCTTTCTTATTGCACATTTAGAGCATTTGGGATGCCAGACAGGATAGTTCAATGCTTTTCCTGTGGGATGTGGGAAGGCAGGGAGACCTCCAGTGTCCCTGATGACTGCAACGGCAAGTGGTGCATTCAGCCACAGTTCCTAACAGATCAAGCTGGAACCGGATGAACTCCAGATTATTTAGGAGGCTGAAGGGTTGATAGATAGGACATACAGGGATGTAATTACACCCAAGGTGCAGGACACAGGTAACTGTGTGATTGTCAGGAGGGGGAAAGGTAGTCTGTGCAGAATACCCTGTGGCCATTCCTCTCAACAACAGGTATACTGCTTTAGATACTGTTGGGAGGGATGATCACAGCAGTTAGGTCTTTGGCACAGAGTTTGGCTCTGTGGCTCAGAAGGATAGGGGGTGGGGAAGAGGTGAGTTGTGGTGATGGGGGATTCATTGGTTAAGGAGACAGAAAGGATGAGAATGAGATTTTCAAATGGTATGTTGCCTCCTGGGTGACAAGATCAGGGACATCTCGGATTGAGTCCACAAAATTTTTATGTGCAGCCAGTGTTCATGGCCCACATTGGCACCGATAACAAGGGTAGGAGGGATGATGAGGTCCTGCAAAGTGAATTCAAGGAGTTAGGTGCTAAGTTAAATGACAGGACCTCCAGGGTTGTGATCTCAGAATTGCAACCTGTATCACATGCCAATGATGTGAGAAATAGGAAGATCACACAGTTTAACATGTGGCTAAGGAGATGGTCCAGGAGGCAGAGCTTCAGATTTTCGGATCATTGGGCTTTCTTCCAGGGAATATGGGACCTAAACAGAAGGGACAGTGTACTTGAGCTGGGGGGGGGGGGGGTAATATCCGAGCGGGAAACTTTCTGAGTGCTGTATGGTGGGAGGAGGGATTTAAACTGGAATTACAGGGGGATGGGAGCCAGAGTTCCAGAGTAGATAGTGGAGTGGTTGTAGGGAAAGATGTATCAAAAGGTCAAGCATGGAGGGACTAATGGTCTGATTTGCGCATATTGCAATGCAAGGAGTATTGTAAGAAAGGCAGATGAGTTTAGGGCATGGATCAACAAATGGAATTATGACATTGTAGCCATTTGTGAAACTTTGTTGCATGAGGGGCAGGACATTACGGGCTTCCATTCCTTTAGACTTGGTAGAGCGGGAGGGATTAAAGGAGGTTAGTTGGTATTACCAGTCATGGAAAATGTCAGACTGGAGAGCTCAGCTAGTGAGGCTTTATGGATAGCATGGAGGAATCAGAAAGGTACAACCACATTAACAGGATTACATTATAGACCACCCAATAGTTGTGTGATATTGAGGAGCAAATCTGTAGAGAGATAGCAGTGTGTTGCAAGAAACATAAGGCTGTGATCGTTGGTGTTTTTAACTTTCCACATATTGACTTGGAATCCCAAACAGTAAAAGGGCTGGATGGAGAAGTGTCTGTCAAATGTATTCAGGAAATTTTCCTTAATCGGTACATAGAACTCCCAACTAGAGAGTGTGCGCGACTAGGTCCAGTAGGGAATGAGACAGGGCAAGTGACAGAAGTCTGTAGAGGGAAACACTTTGCATCTTTTGATCATAATGCCATTAGTTTCAAGGTAATTATGATAAAGGATAGGTCTGGTCCACGAGTTGCGATTCTAAATTGGAGAAAGGCCAGTTTTGATAGTATCAGAAAGGATTTGGCAAGAGTAGATTGGGACAGGCTGTTTTCTGGCAAAGATATACTTGGTAAATGGGAGGCCTTCAAAAATGAAATTATGAAAGCATAGAGTTTGTATGTTCCTGTCAGAATAAAAGGCAAGGATAACAGGTTTAAGGGACGTTGGTTTTCAAGGCCCTGGTTAAGAAACAAAAAGGTGTAGGCAGAGAGGAGACAGGAACAAATGGACTACCTGATGAGTATAAGAAATGTAAGAGAATACTTAAGAAGGAAATCAAAGGCATGAGGTTGCTCTAGCAGACAAGGTGAAGGAGAATCCTAAGGAATTCTACAGATAGATTAAGAACAAAAGGATTGCAAGGAACAAAACTGGTCCTCTGGAAGATCAGAATGGCAATCCATGTGTGGAGCCAAACGAGAAGCAGCAGAGCTTAGATAGATTTTTTGCATCTGTATCTTCTTGGGAGATGGACACAGAGTCTATAGAAGTGAGGCCTTTACAGACCCTAAATATAGGGTCCCTGACCTTGCTGCTGCTTCGCCTCACATCTATAGACTGTGTCCATCTACAGAGGAGGAGGTGGTTTCTATCTTGAGGAAAATTAGAGTGGATAAATTCCCAGGGGCTGACAAGGTGGTCCCTTGGACCCTGGGGGAAGCTAATGCAGAAATTGCAGGGGCCCTAGCAGAGATAGTTAAATTATCCTTAGCGACAGGATAGGTACCAGAGGATTGGAGGATAGATAACGTTGTTCCGCTGTTTAAGAAAGACTCCAAACATAAGGCAGGAAATTATAGGCCGGTCAGCCTGACATCAATAGTGGGAATGCTACTGGAAGGTATTCCAAGGGACTTGGTATATGAGTATTTGGATAGACAGGGACTGATTACAGATAGTCAGCATGACTTTGTGCATGGTAGGTCATGTCTCAACAATCTTTTCAAGTTTTTTGAGGGAGTTACCTGGAATATTGATTAAGGAAAGCCAGTGGATGTTCTTTACATGGACTTCAGCAAGGGCTTTGATCAGGTCCCAAATGGGAGGTTGGTCAAGAAGGTTAAGTTATTTGGCATTCAAGATGAGGGAGTAAATTGGATTGGACATTGTCTTCGTGCGAGAAGCAAGCAAGTGCTTTTAGATGGTTGCCTCTCTGACTGGAGGCTTGTGACTAGTGGTATGCCACAGGGAGCAGGTGAAGGATCCGTTGTTTGTCATCTATGTCAATGATTTGGATGATAATGTGGTAAACTGGATCAGCAAATTTGGAGATGACTCCAAGATAATGGGTATAATGGACAGCAATGAAAACTATTAAAGCTTGCAGTGGGATCTGGACCAGCTGAAAACATGAATTAAAAATGGTAAATGGCATTTAATACAGACAAGTTTGAGTTGTTGCATTTTGGGAGGACCAACCAAGGTAGGTCTTAACACAATGTGCAGTAGGGCACTGAAGAGTGTGGTAGAATGGAACGATCTAGGAGCACAGATCTATAATTCCTTAAAAGTAGCGTCACAGGTCGATAGAGTAATAAAGAAAGCTTTTGGCATATGGGCCTTCATAGTTCAAAGTACTGAGAACAGAAGTTGGGATGTTATGTTGAAATTGTGTAAAACTTTGATGAGGCCTAATTTGGAGTATTGTGTGCAGTTTTGCTCTCCTACCTACAGGAAAGATGCAAATAAGATTGAAAGAATTCAGAGAAAATTTACAAGGATGTTGCCAGGACTGGAGGAACTCAGTTATAAGTAAAGGTTGAATAGGTTAGGACTTTATTCCCAAGAATGTAGAAGATTGAGGGGAGATTTGACAGAGATATACAAAATTATGAGGGGTATAGATTGGGGTAAATGCAAGCAAGCTTTTTCCACTGAGGTTGGGTAGGTCATGGATTAAAGGTGAAATGTTTGAGGGGAACACGAGGGGGAAATCTTCTTCACTTAGAGTATGGTGAGATTGTGGAAAGAGCTGCCAATGCAAGTGGTGAATGTGGGTTTAATTTCAACACTTAAGAGAAATTTGAATAGGTACATGGATGAGAGGAGTATGATCTGGGTGCAGGTCAATGGGACTAGGCAAATTAATGTTTTGGCATGGTCTAGATGGGCTGAAGGGCCTGTTTTTATGCTGTAATGCTCTATTATTCTATGTGACCAGCTCAGACTGTTACATACTGTTAGCATTTAATCTGACCTTGGATCAAGCAACTGTGTTTCCTCATGCTGGTCTAACCTAATTCCTGAATTAGCTTCCATTATTCCAAAATTACAAAAATACACTTATCTAGTCTACATAATAGAAATTAAGCAAATGTTTGAAAAGAATTTAATAAATTAGAAAACAACCTATGATCAAAGAAAACAATTGCTAAAGGTGAAATTGAACTCTGTCAGTGCTATTGAACGTACAACATGTGCAGAACTTTTAAAAGAGAGATGTACAATGAATGCAGTTATTTCTGTATGGAGCACATTATTTCAGTAGGACTTTATATAACATTGGTTAGACCACACTTGTATTGAGAGCAATTTTTGGCACCTAACTAAGAAAGCTGTGCTGGCATTGGAGAGGGTCCAGAGAAGGATCATGAGAATGATCTCAGGAATGAAAGGGTTAAAGTAGGAGTAGCCTTTGATGGCTCTACACCTATACTCACTGAAGTTCAGAAGAATTGGGGTGGGATGGAGGGAATCTCATTGAAACTTACCGAATATTGAAAGGCTTGGATAGAGTGGACTTGGAGAGCACGTTTCCGATAGTGGTGGGGAGTTGGGGAGTGGAGGGGAGAGAGGGTTGGTGGAGGGCCTTGGACCCAGAAGGCACAGCCTTAGAATACAATTTCCCTTTAGAACAGAAATGAGGAGGAATTCCTTTAGCTCGGAGGTAGTGAATCTGTGTAATTTATTGCCATGGAGGTCAAGTCATTGAGTATATTTAAAGTGGAAGTTGATAGGTTCTTGATTAGTAAGGGTGTTAAAGATTGTGGGGAGGAGAATGGGGTTGAGGGGGATAATAAATCAGCCATGATGGAATAGTGGAGTAGACTTGGTGGGTCAAATGGCCTAGTTCTGCTGCTATGTCTCATCACACAGATACTGATGACTGATTGGTTGTAATATTATAGCTTTCTCTAAAGTCTGTGGAGTTTTGCTGGACAGCAATATTCCAGAATAAGACATTGATAATCAGTTAATACTCTTTGACATTGAGTTTGGGGATAGTACAAGTTACACACCTTATAAATCTGAGACATGGCACCCCCATGATGAAAGAAAGAAAGATATATAAAAAAAATGAGAATCAGGTGAATTTGAAAAAGGCAGCTGCGTGCAGGCAAGGAATGGATCTGGCGAGCATTAGGTTCTGACCAGCTGGCTTATGATTGATGACATATATTGCAGTACTCCAGATGAGTTCAAGCAGTCGCTGGTGAAATGCCTGAGATGTCAAAGATAAGTCACCGTTGTAAACTATTTATGTATCGCTTAATTCTACATATCTTCCCTGCACACAAATATCTCGAAGACATCGCCTTGGTGCTTGAATCAAGCCAAGAATAATACTTATAGTAATCTTTCTCTTGTTCTAAAAAATTTACAAATCCTAAAATATATTATTTACTGAAGCACTTGATTCAAAACTAATCACAGTACAACTTACTGAAGGATTACTTCACAATGCCCTGAAGGTCTCCAAATGTCTATCACAAGAAATTTTTGGACAAGCAAATATTTTGTGAGAAATATTAAACAGGACTGATATCTTATTTTACTAACTACAATGCAAACATTTCAGTAAGGCTGAGGTAGGGGATCTTGGGCTTAAAATGGTTGGTGACCACTATTCTATGCCAACAGAGTGTAATTATTTTTTTAATCTGTGGTTAAGATTCACAGAAACAATGGGCTAGAAATGAGGTTGTATAAGGTTACACAATTGGAAATGTATTTTACATGGTATTTTACATTTTACATGGTTTATCTTCAATCTTTCAGCTCCTCTCTAAGCCTCTGAACAACTAATCTACCTCATGCATTTATCTCACCCACTGATCCCCATCACCCTGACTGTACTCCTTCAATTTTCTCCAGCCCTATTCCTCCATGTCTCAGCCTCCTTCTGCCCCCCACCCTACACCCCACTGTCCCTGTGAGAAGGGACAATGCTAACATTGACTTCAAAGGCCAATTCCCACAATTTCCCCTCCACACCTGCTGCCTGGATGGCTGAAAATTACAGGCTGAAAAATCTATACTTAGATTCAAAAAGATTTTTCTAATTTTATTGAAGCGTCTTAACCTGAGATGTTAATTCTGTTTCTTTCTGCACAGATGCCAACTGAACCACTGAGTGTCTCCACCATTTTCTGCTTGAATTTAAGACAGAAGCTGTATTGGTGTTTTGCACCACACACATTTTGTATGTCCTTAATAGCACACTACGCCAATAGCACAAGGCCAATATAGACCAGATTGTGCCATCCAGTGCCTGGTTTTGAGCATGACAAGAGCTTGCAGCACTTAGTTAAAACCTTTAATGTAGGTGATCCTTATGGTAGAGCACATATAAGGGCAGAAATATCTGGTTCAATAGCAGAGAAATGTACTTGGTGCCAAGGCATGAAGAACAGAGGAACATGAGAAGGTTTGAGATTGTTCTACTTTTCAAACAGATGATGGCAAATCTGACATTCTGTGAAGTCACCTTCAATATTTAGTTGGAAAATTTTTGCTAATTTGGCACAATATCTTGAATAAACATTTTGCAAAAATGATGGATCATCCAATATCTTTAATAAATATATGTACACACATACTGTATTACAATCTAAATTACATCTTTGGATCTCTGTACCTACCAAATGTTCACCCTTGACTTTGCGAATCCCCACCATTCGGACTGCATCAGGTGGGACAGGCTGATTGTTGAACGTAGAGTCCATATAAGACTCTGGACTTGGGGGTGGAGTTTCATAGTTTTTGGAGGCGACAGAATCATGAGCTTCCAACAGAGACTGCAGGTAGAATTGGAGACAAATTTTATAATTCAACTTTTACAATAAGTATCAACACGCAGTCTTGAGACTCACATTGTCTTAAGTATTACATTTACATAAACAAATGCAACATGAAAACACTGCAGACTTTAGAAATGTGAAATAAATCTTCCGATTTTCTCAGATTCAAGGCAGTGTTTTTGGGAGTGATGCACGTTACACACTTCAGTTCAACAAACCTGGTCTCTTGTTGCAACATCTTTGATATTGAAGTGTTATTTTTTTTCCTTTTTCTCCACGCATCCTGCCCATTATTATTAATATATATTGTTTAGTAAATAACAGCAAAACAAATGATATTTTGAAGCAGAATTAGGTTTATTATCATTGACATGTTGTGGAATTTGTTGGCTTGCAGCAGCAGTACAATGCAAAACATCAAAATTACTACAAGTAACAAAATAAATTGCGCGAGAGACAAATAACAAGGTGTCATTCATAAGTTCATTGTCGATGGAGGGGAAGAAGCTATTCTTAAAATGTTGAGTTTTAGATTTGACCTATTAAAAAGAAATGAGAACCTCTGCAATGCCACGTGATTTAATCAATAATTCTGCTGATTTGTAGAACATGAGACTTCTTTTCTTATTGCAACATCATCAAATATAACTGTCACTTGGACAATCCTTTTCTGATGTACTGCTACTGCCCCAGGATGATGACATCAAGAGGACCTAGTTGACCGTTACCAGATGGCTCAATTATTATGGTGATTTACAGGAGGATCGGGACTACTTCATCAGCTGTCACCCTTTTGAGAGGCATCAGTGAAATCCAGGATGTCTACTGTAGGCCAGAAGCATTAGGTCACATTTCACTATGAACCAACTTCAGTACGTTAACATTCTCACAACGTGAGCCAAAATCCACTTGCTTCTCAAGGCTCTACGTGGCAACAAACAGCTTATTCTTTTGTGGCCTGCTAAATCTTCTTGCTTTCATTTCACACTTGACACCCAACAGAACGCAAGAAAACTGGAACAGGAATAGGCCTCCCTGCCCTGCTTGGTCTCATCTCCTCTACTATGCTGGTTCCCACCAATCCTTAATTTCCCAATCTACCACTTTAATACTTCCAGTGATCTGACCTTTACAACCTGCCAAGACAGCAGATTCTACAGATTCACCATCCTCTCTAAGAACAAATTCCTATGCACTTCCGTTTTAAGCGAATAGCCCCTTATCTTGTAAACATGTGCCCTCGTTTCTGAAAGATTTCACCATCTTGTCATGACTTTAAGTTCTTCTAGACTCCAAAGTATACACACATATCATTTTAGCTTTTCATGATTGGACAACCTCTCATCCTGGGAATTAGCCAGTGAATCTTACCTAAACTGACACCAGTGCTGGTGTATCCTTTCTTCAATAGCTGAACAGTGACACATTGACTACCTCCCTCCATCTAACCTTTTGTCCTCACAGAAGGGAAATAGGCAGGGAAACAATGAAATTACTGTCAAACTAAAGTACTCCACAGATGTTCCAGTTTGACTATATCATAATTGGCTACCTTCAGTCTTTAATATTTTAATTTCATGTTATCCAAGCACAAATGCCAATCATGTACCTTCCATGCAAGAGGCTAAGAGCTCCAGTGATCCACAGTTGTTAATAGATCCAGCTGTGGTCTCACAGCAATAATTTCTATTGTTACGTCCGTAGCCCCCTCCTTTGTGAGAATCGCAAGATCACTGTTGGGTTGGGTCAAGGGGCCCAGGAAATGGGAAAAGAGACGTGCAGGCTGGCTCGTTTCCCCCGGCGATGTAAAGCTACGGGACGTGGCCATTGTCTCTTGGAGACCAATTTGTGGATTGAGCTACTATACTACGTGAACGCCCTCAGGCAAAGTGGGCTGGTTGAGGGAGAGAGTGCACACCCCCAACCTGATTGACATCTACGACCCTGCGAGTCAGGATAAAAGAGGGTCTGTAGGAACAGTCCCTCGGACGCACCAGAAGAAATGTTAAGCGACCACGTAACAGCAGGAAGTCATCTGAAGGAAGCCACGTGCGTTCAATTCCGTCGCTGGAATTGGTGGCTGGAACCACGGAAAACAGCTTTTAGCTAACAACGGGGGAATCCGCTCCCCTGACCCAACGGATTGGCATCATAAAAGACCTGGGCAAGTTTAAACTGCATTGCTCTTAAAACCCAACAATGCTGCAGCTTGAACGAACTGATAGTGACTGTTATCTTTCCATCGGACAATACATTATCCCCTAGACAACGATAGAGCTATTTCTTATTGAGTATTATTATACCCGCGCTTTAGATTTAGTATTGACGACGTATATTATCTGTATGTTTGCATTAATCTTATTTTTGTGCCCTTTATCAATAAATACTTAAAAAAATAGTACCATCAGACTTCAACAGACCTCTCTATCTTTGCTGGTAAGTGATCCAGTTACGGGATTTCGTAACACTATAATGTGCTGTTTTCAGCTCCCAAGTCTGTGGGTAAACACACCCTGTCACAAAATTAATTTCATTTACAGTTACTGCGGCATGTTTGTGTCAATCACTAAGAAGTGACTGGCATTGATTGCAATGTACAGAAATTAAAAATAAGACTCATCTCATCAAGACTCATCAAGGCAAAATACGTAAAGTCAGCAAATATGTAAAATGTTTGGCATTTAGATACAATGTTCTTAAACAATAAATTATAATTTACTAGAATGTGTTGCTAAATCAGTGGTTCACAAGACACTTTGTGCATGAGGTCAGGTTGGCACAATGAGTATTATGCTTTATGCTGTGAGTTGTCTTTAGCTTAGCTCACCACAGATAAAAGATGCACACTTAGTGCCTCAAACCACAGCTAATGTCGTGCTTTTCTGGGAAGTACTCTGAAAATCCTGTTTGTTCTACAGTTCCTTGTTCACAAAGCTGATAGCAGACAGAACAAGACCATTGAAAGGAATGTTAACAAAGGTGATAATAATCGATGTTGATTAACAATTCCAGAAGAATCAAGTACCAATGGATGGCAGGTTAAGGTTGATTATTTTTAACAATGAGTTTCAGCACTTCACTGATATTCCTGATTATATGTCACATATCATCAGTGACATATTGACTCATGAACTGTCCAAACATCACCACAGCACCTAAGGAATTCTATTCAGATAAGCAAGTAAATCTGGAAAGAGGAGCTGAAATTTGTGCTGACCACCACGAAGCACATCCAGTTTTCATGGATGTACTTCAGAAAAGGATATTTGCTGCTCCTGTTGGTCTGGTCTAGGCATGACTCAAAAGTCTACAACAGTGACCAAGCTGTTGATATTTAGAACGTAGGCTGGGAGGGGAGGGTTTGCATTATGAATTTCATTATCAATATCATCGAACTTTTGACTGCTAAAACTGTGCATGTAAAAACAAACAGCAAAATAAAAATGAGGACATAAGTAAACTTCTGGAAATAGCAGATCAAGCAGCATCCCTGGAAAAAGGGAAAAGAGTTAATGTTTCAGGTCAGGAAGCCTTGGCCAGAACTGGATCTCTGACCTGAAACGTTAGCCCTGTTTCTCTTTCCACAGATACTGCCTGACCTGCTGAGTGTTTCGAACGTTTTCTGGTTTTATTTCAGATTTCCTGCATGTGCAGTGTTCTTCATTAACATCATAAAAAATGAAGTACTGAACATTCAATTGTTAAGCAGTGATGAAGTGGGGAGTGCTGTGTAAAGAAGAGCGCAGCATTTTAATCCTTAATCTCAATATTTTATATATTTTCAGCAGAAAGATACACAAGGTGAAATTCTGTTCTGCCACTGGACTAACACCATTATTAAATGCACAATGTTTCGGTAGTGATGTTAGTCACAATTCAAATGATTGACTGTGGCTACTCGATAAAATCTATACTTTTTAAATAGTTCTTTTAATCTATGTATATGGTTAACATAGCCACCTAAGATAACTCAAATGTGATTTAATCAAGAACTAAATACATTTTAATTTCAGTAAAAGCACAGAATAATCATTTAATTGTTGCAGTTGCTCTTTACCTGAAAATGTGGTTCTTGGAGAATATGACTGAGTTCTGCTGCAGTATCATTCTCCTTGGCAATTGGAGTGATATCATTAATGATCTCCTTCACCAACTCCAAGTTATTATCACGCACAGCTTCCAGCTTAGTGTCTTCCAGTTTCTCATGCGCCTATATGATAAAAATACATTAATAACAGATATACAGAATACGATGGGAGATATAGAAAGTGAAAAATTTGTAAGAAATTTCTGTAAAAGCTGTGGACATAAGATTTTATATTTAGGAAATTTCACAGTACACGCATATAGATACAAGGAGATTAATCCTCTGTTCCCATATAAATATACAATGTACAACGGCAATCAGAAATTTATTTTGGCTTTGAACAAAGGATGAATTAATTTAACTTGGATAGTTAGTTTGCTTCCGAGCTATTGAGTGGCTTCCGGTTTAAGATGGCGCTGTTGAAGTACCTTGCCTACTTGCCGATAGCAAACAAAACTAACTACTTTATTAATCACAATTTTTCTGGTAAATGAACATTGTAATCAATAGCTTGCAACTTCCCTTTCAGGGCAGAACTATTGAGCTGCCTGTATGCTCTGGCATTCTTGTGGTGTGAACTGTAATCTTGAAGGTGCAGGATGGTTGTGACGTGGTGTGGTGTGTACGGGGCAAATTGAAGCGTCAGGAACTGGGTCTGAGAGCAGGGAATGAGCCAATGTTTGGGCATTGACGGAGCAGACTTGGAGGCGATTCGATGCGGCAGAACCAAGGCAAGGCAAGCCGAGGAAAGGCAGAGTCAAGGTGGCGGGGCCCGGGCTCGAGAGAATATTGAAGCGGCAAGGCCAGAGTCCGAGTGTGAGGAACAACTGCTTTCTGTGATGTGCCGAGCTGGGTCCAGAACTCTTTGCAGTTTCTTATGGTCACAGTTGCCACATAAAGCCATTATGCATCTACATAGGATGTATTCTCTGGTGCATTGATAAAAATTGGTAAGGGTTATGCCAAATTTCTTTAGACTCCTGAGGAAGTAGAGCCATTGGTGAGCTTTGCTGATATAGCAATGACATGGTTGGACCAGGACAGTCTATTGGTGAAATTCACTCCTTGTAACATGAAGCTCTCAATCCTCTTAACCTTAACACCATTAATGCACTACAGACATGTACCATGAGCTTGAGGAAAGCAACAAGGAGCCAATAACCAGTTAACAATGTTCCAAGTTAATAGATGAACAAACATGTTTGGATGAAGAGGGAACCAAAGAATACAAAATAAAAACACCAGACTTGGCTTCAGACTAATAATAATGGAAACCATCAGAGTAGTTCCAACCTCAAACAGTCAGCAACTTGAAATAATCTTTACCTCTGCACACAAATGGATACCACTTGTAAAGAAAAAATAATTAGAATACCAAAAGAATATCAACAAATATCTAACTCATCCCCTGATCCAGAAGTAATGCATCTTTCTTCTCTTGAACACCCTAAATACTTAGCTCACCTAGGTCTTCAATTATAAATGTAATTGACAAATACACATTATAGCAGGATACCTTTTTAAAGAGAGTACTTCATCTCTCAATGACATTGACTTGACATTAAAACCCCTTAGAGTTTTCAATTAATTTAATTAATTTAAAATTTGAATGTAATTGTAAATCTTCAAAATTATGTTTAATGGTAGTAGTCGAATATTGACAGAATTAGTCTAATATTTGACTCCATTTTAGAGATATTGCAACAGCACAACTGCGAGAAAGGTACAACATTTAGATAATATTTTGTACATTTTACAAATAAGAATGAATATGGAAACAAATACAGAAGATAATGAGGGTTGAAGTACCATGAAATTTCAACTGAAATTGAAGTATTTTATACTGCATGGTATGGAAAGGGCACTGCAGCAGACAGGAGGGCTCTACAACGGGGAATCAAAACTGCCCATTGCATCACCGGCACAAGCCTACCCACCAAGGATATACACTATATACAGAAAGGCGCTGAAAAAGGGCCAGTATCATCATGAAGGATTCCACCCACCCTGACCATTGTCTGTTTATCCCACTCCCATCAATAAGAGGGCTGCATAGCATCCGCACCAGAATCACCAGACTCCCCAAGCAGTACGGCTGAACAACACCTCCACCCACTAACCCACCCCTCCACACTCCCAACCACCACTACTTTATCATTTCCTGAAACCACCTTATGTACAGACACTCCTGTGCTTACAGTCACTTTATAGACATAAAATCAATGTATATAACATATTTTATGTATTTATATTTATTGCATTTTTAATGTATCTTATTGTGTTTTTGTTGCATTATTTTATTCTCCTTTACACTAGTGTACTAGAAATGACATAAAACAATACTGAATCTTGAATACTAAGATATTTTAAATCCATGTATACTAAATTAGTTGTTTGACTCGGCAAAATACAATTAGTTTTACATCTGATATTACACACCATGAGATTCCAAGGTCTTTTACTGTGAGAACTCTGTGAGCACCTGAAATTTTCATTCAACCAGTGATTTTCATTGATTATAGTGGAGAATATGATGATGATATCATGATGGCCATTTGGTACGTGACCTAATTTCACAAAATTCAGCACCAGTGTACGTAGTACCTGATTGTATTAATGAATTAATTGGTAACAATGACAAAACTGCAAAATCTGAAATAAACTCAGAAAATGCTGGAAACTCTCAGTAGACCAGGCAGCATCTGTGGATACCGAAACAAAGGTATTATTCCAGGTTCCAGGACCCCTTGTCAGAACTACTGAATGTTTCCAGTGCTCTCTGTTTTAAATTTTGACAAAATTGCATTACATAGCCCATGAAAATATTGTGCAACACATTAGAATTTCTAAGCCATTTAATTTTAATCTGCTGATGTGCAACCAGTGTTTTCTTGGGAAACAGATATACAGTTATTAAAAGCTGATACAACTAAATGATACTTTCCAATTCAGTTCAGTTCATTAGCTGTTTAGAAATAAATTCTTAGCAATAAATGAAATATACTATGTATCTATTGACTTTTATAGATAATTAGAGCTTTGTTTACATGCATACTTCAGCAACTGTGTGCAATAAAATTAAAGAATAAGCTATTGTCAAACCAAATTTTTATTAAAACACAAACAAGAGAAAATCTGCAGATGCTAGAAATCTGAGCAACACATACAAAATGTTGGAGGAACTCAGCAAGCCAGGCAGCACCTATGGAAAAAATGTACAGTCGATGTTTTGGCCCAAAGCCTATCAGCAGGACTGGTATTTAAAGCACTCAATTACTGGGTGCAGCACACCAGTATTCAAAAAAAGTCCCTCCAAGTACCAGGCACTAGTTGAACTCCCAGTACACTTAGTTCTGGGAAAAAGTAGTTAAGATGATGCAATCTTTGGTCACTCACTCATGCTAAAGTACAAAGGTGGAAATCTTAAATGTCATGCTTTAACCAAACATAGGACAGAAATTATCAATACACCTTACAAAACCATTGCTTCAACAATACACCCTTTGATTCCACTACTTCAGCACAAAATTATCAGCAGTTAATTCTTGGAATGTGTTTAACAAATTTATTGTACATCTTGAAATGCCCCCAACTTCTTAAAATAATGGTGCTCCCATCATGATGTTGAACTTACAGCATAAAAAAAAAACAGCTGTACATATCTATGTCAAAATTCTAGATGATGATATCCCATAATACTATAGCCCACTGGGCAGAATTAGACCATTCAGCCCATTGAGTCTGCTACACCATTCAACCATGATTGATTTATTATCCCTCTCAACCCCATTGTCTTGCCTTCTCTCTGAGTCTTATGGGTTTGTTCTCTCAGTTTGGGGTTTGCTGAGCTGGGAAGTGCTGTCATTGTTGTTGAGGTGATAAATATATGGTAAAGCTCAGATTACTTGTGGTTGAGACCGCTTAAGTCTAGTACCAGGATGCATAACTGGTACTGCAAATTTGCAGTGACTGCTGTTAAACATGTGGAGCAATCCACATGCTCCTGAGCCCCATGAATGCATTGGGCTCAGGAACACCAAATACAACCAAAAATTATATCTCAGAATCTGTGCTCCTATCCTTTAAATTGGTAATTGCTATACAAAATCATAATTTTGTTCCTTCTTGTAAAAATATGTATAACTTATGTTTAAGCTACTGCTTTCTTCTGCTTCTGTGATGCTGCAATTATGTACCTTTGATGTTACTGCAAGAAAGTTTTTCATTGTACCTGTGAACAAAAGTTCTTGTACATATAACAATAAATGTGACTTTGATCAAAACCTCAAGTTTTCATATGACCATATAACATAAGAGCAGAAGTAGGCCATTCGGCCCATTGAAATTGCTCCATTATTCCATCATAGCTGATTTATTATCCCTCTCAACACCATTCTCCTGCCTTCTCCCCGTAACCTTTAATGTGCTGACTAATCAAGAACATTATACCAAGACATTATACACAATGACTTGGCTGGTATATCTCCTCATCTGTCTGTTCTGCATGTGATCAAGCATAATCAATTGATTATTTGCATCTAATTTTGCATGGTTACTTTAAACAGAGTTCTATTGTACATGTATGTCCTCGAATGCACAACATCAAAGTGTTTACTAACAGTCATGAAGGGAGGGTGTGGGGGGGGGGGAGAGGAGACAAGGAGGCGTCTATGCCCTTATTGGCCTCTCAACCTACGCACACCCCTGCACTAGATATTTTCCTTTGTGTTGTCGTAGATTTTTTTCTCAGACGCACACTGCAAATTAACCAGTGTAATATTCACATGTCAAGCTTTTTGTCAACTTTCCAATATATAATTTAAAGATTTTCCAAAATCAAAAGCAACTACAGTTATTGTATCTGAGGCGGTCTGCACATTTCATCTTGAAAGCTACAGTACATACAAATGTCTAATGATTAACTGCCTTCAGAAATATAATTATTTACTGAAGGAAAATGCTAGTTTCCAGAGAGATTTTACATCCAGGTTACAAGGTCATTAACTAATTGATGATGCAAAGTATTAGTTTGCATTATCCAGCAGGGAGTCAAAATCACGAAGATCTTCTTTTATAATAATTACTTTGAAGAGCTTTTATTCAGCTCTGAAAATGAATGATAGTGAACAATCTTGTTTCTAACATTCCACTGTGAGAATAAACTCACTCATGAAATGTGTTTGATAATTGCCAATCCGTGAATATCCATTGAACAGAATGCGTTGTGACCTTATTTCAGATGGCATTAAAGGGTCAATTAGGCTTATGATCTAGCGGTAACATTTAAGCCATTAAGGTAAAGATGACAAATTTAAAGCCTCTGGTCAAGATAGTGCTGAACTGCAATGTCTGGTGAAATTGTGTTCAGAATTAGTTGGTTTTTTTTAGGTTTGAAAGGATGAATTTGGGAGCAGCACAGGGAGATAGGGATAGGTTAGGGTTTCGGGACAGGGATGTGGAGAGTTGGAGGTCAGGGACAGTAAATGAAGAGTCTGAGGCAGGAACCAGAATCCAGGACTGAGTACCCCATGGTAGAAGGCCAGTGCTCTCCATAGATTGATGTTGGGTTGGCAGGTGCCAAGGACAAAGACCAGCAATCCTCATGGTCAATGACCAAGGTAGCCGGGCCTCGTGGGAGAGGGCTGGTGAAACCCCTGGGTCTGCAAGTCCACCTAGGTCAGCAGAGTCCCAGAATTGGAAGTGCACATGGGCAGGCAGCATAAGGACCAGTGACCACCTCAGCACTGGGTGAGTCCTGGCATTGGACGTCTGTGCAAATCTGGAGTTCAAATTCCTATGATTGGCAAATCCTTGGGTTGATGCCAAAAGTCGGAGATCAAAGTTGGCAAGTCCATAATTTGAGGCCTGAAGGTTGAAGTCCCTCATTCGTCAAGTCCTGATGTTGGATGTCCGACATCCACAAGTTGGAGGCCCAATGGTGTATCAGGAAGTTGGAGGGAGGCTTGATCTCTGTGGGTCCAGGCCAGGAACCGGAGGTTGAAGGCCTGGAGGCCTACTGAATTAAACTGAATTTTCCAAATGCTGACAATTGACAACAGATGATCGCTTATGATAAAAAAAAACTTTCTATGAGATTTATCAGAGATAACCTAGTAAGATTCTAGGGAAACCTGTCTTACACTTAGTATTTCTTCTAAATATCTACTCTGATATTCATCTGCATGAAACTGCTTCAATTTCAACAGAAGGCTTCAGTTACCAAGAATTAACAATTCTCTTAGGAATACCAGTAAAAAGAAATTCTAAGTATGCAACATCTGAACTGCTTCCTTTCTAAGTTGAGAGTGATAGTAATCTTTGGGTGGTGGGACAGCTTTAAACAGCCATGAACACTGAAGGCCTATGGACTGAAGACGAAGGGTCTCGACCTGAAATGTTAACTGTTCATTTCCTTTCAAAGATACTGCTTGACCCACTGAGTTTTTTTGAGTAGTTTGTTGTCCAGAATTATGAAATGACTGATATGAGGGAGAATGGTTCAGTAAAACCAATAGTAACTGCTGTGCATTAAAATCCTTGTGAAAGTGAACAACATTGTTTGGGCCCATGCTACGAGTAAAATAATTTCCAATGCAATGAAGAATTTTACAGAGAATATCAGCAGTGGTCTCAAAAATCACATGAAAATCTTGGAGATGTTGAGGGGGGGGGCACCATGGTAGCAGAGCAGTTGGCGTAACACTATTACAGCACCAACAGCACTGGTTTAGTTCCCATCGCTGTCTGTAAGGAGTTTCTACATTTTCCCTGTCACCGTGAGGGCTTCCTCCAGGTGCTCGAAGGGCCTGTAACTGTGTTGTATCTCTAAATAAAATAATAAATGTAGAAGGGAAATAAAATACCAGGAAGGAATGTATTGATTAATTAATCAATTAATACTTCTGATTATTGATGAGGCTGCATATTTCACTGAGAGTGGCCTAATACACATTAAAGGGAAAGGGGCTACAGCTATGACACTGTGGAGTCCGAGAAGCAATTATAAAAAGATGTGAAAGAGAAGCAAGAATAGAGCATCAACTCTTGTGTCTGTTCCACCATTCAGTAAGCTCATGGCAGATAGCATGAGCTTACATTTCTGCTCTAACCCCTATCCCTTGGTTCATTTCACATCTAAAGTATCTGTCAATCTCTGTTTTGAAATGTACTTAGTTTTTGATTCTCCACAAGCCCTCTTGGTAGAGAACTTCAAAGATCCATTACTCCATGGGTAAAGAAATTTCTTCTCTGCCTTGAGTGTCCAGCCACTTGCTTTGATATAGTGACCCTGGTTCAATCAGAGGAAGCATTAACTTTGCTGTCAAGTCTCTTAAGAAAGTTGCATGTTTCAGTGAGGTCACCCTTCAACCTTGTAATATCAAGAGTGTTTTGGTTTAGTCTTCTTAATCTCCTTCAGACCACAAACTCACCATCCCAGGAAATTAATTCTGTTTATTCTGACTCCAGAGTAAAGGCTTCTAGATTAAACGTTAAATCCTTTGGCTGATTGGGGCAGCTAAGAATCCTGGACAGATCAGGCCCAGCTCTTATTTTGAACAATAAAGACAAATTTCACAGAGGGATCTTTAGGTCTGCCCTTGTTAACATGTGCAAAGATCCAAAACTGGCTTTATATGCTCACCAATGACAGAACCCATCAGAGAAAATTGAGTCTACCCAACTCTTACAGTAAATAGTCAAAGTGCACGTCTTTCAGAATCAGAATCAGGCTTATTATCACTGGCATGTGTTATGAAATTTGTTAACTTAGCAGCAGCAGTTCAATGCAATACATAATATAGAAGAAAAAAAAACCAAAATAACAATATTATTAATAAATAAATCAATTATAGTATTCGTATATTGAATAGCTTAAAAATCATGCAAAAAACAAATATATATTAAAAAAAAGTGAGTTAATAGCCAAGGGTTCATTTAGGAATTTAGGAATCAGATGGCAGAGGGGAAGAAGCTGCTCCTAATTCGCTGAGTGTGTGCCTTCAGGCTTCTGTACCTCCTACCTGATGGTAACAGTGAGAAAAGAGCTTGCCCTGGGTGCTGGCGGTCCTTAATAATGGACGCTGCCTTTCTGAGACACCACTCCCTGAAGACGTCCTGGGCACTTTATAGGCTAGTACCCAAGATGGAGTTGACTAAATTTACAACCCTCTGCAGCTTCTTTCGGTCCTGTGCAGTAGCCACCCCCCCACCCCATACCAGACAGTGATGCAGTCTGTCAGAATGCTCTCCACAGTACATATATAGTTTTTGACTGTATTTGTTGGCATACTAAAGCTCTTCAAACTCCTAATGAAGTATAGTCGCTGTCTTGCCATCTTTATAACTACATTGATATGTTGGGCCAGGTTAGATCCTCCGAGATCTTGACACCCAGGAAACTTTAACATTTTGTGAAGTTTGCAAGGCTCAGTAAGTGCAAGTGGACCCACAATTCATGGTTCCTTCCCAGGTAACGTGCTCTGTTACACAACTACGTCACAGGCAGTACCAGGTCTCACCCATTATTTCAGAAAAGTATTTTAAAGTCTGCAACCCTAGGTTGACTTTCCCAAAGGGTTTGCATATAAAATGAGAAAGTTGAAAGCAAGTTTCATTAAAAGTTTTCTTGTATAATTTTATATTCAAGACATTTGCCAGCGTATGCCATTTATACAAAAACACAGTAAATTCGATATAGTCTCACTGTAGGATCAATATAAATTCTGGATGGTTATGACAGCATGACTGATGGAATATCGATCAGAAGAATTTTAATCCCCTCCTCTGCCTTGCAATTCCAGTCACCCAATTACCATCAATAGCTTTAATTCATGGCATTAAACATTTATGGTTTGCACAATCTTGATAGTTCGATTTTTTGGAGTAATGAAGAACTCCTCTTGTCATGTGCACTAAGGCAATTACAAATTCAAAATACAGATATTTCTAACAATACTACAGATAATAATTTGAGCAATTCTTTACCCTTCCCATATCAGTGAATATGAACAATATGGCAAAAACAAAAAATAAATGACAATATACTTCCTGCACTGCAAATGGATTGTCGTAAAACTCCTTTGTTTACAGTTTCAACACCTAGTTTAAAGGTATTTATATCCCATGCTGTGTTAACTCTTTCAATAATTCCTACCTACACCATTTCATTCGTCACACTGGAGACATAACAAATGATTTATCTAGGGGCTTTTTCAACAGGGGAAATCAGCTTAAAAAAAAGCCAATCAACACACAAACCTTATCAAAAAGTATATTAAATATTTGAATTCCACAGCGACTGCTCAATGATGACATTAAGTCACATTCATCGTATCAGATCCCACGATAAGTACCACCTGTGACCCAAATCTCTGTTAGGGACTTCTTAAAAATTAGTTCAATGTAAAATAGAGTAACACACAAAAATTGCTGGAGGAATTCAGCAGGTCAGGCATCATCTATGGAAAGGAATAAAGAGTCAACGTCAGGACCTTTATCAGAACTGGAAAGGGGAGAAAAGTCAGTATTATTTCAATGTAAGATGGTTGTTTCACCTGAATACTGCTTTAAGATTTCATATCACATAATGATGAGGTTACCAGAACAGCAGCCAGAGTTCTACACCATTGATCTCGTGATCTGGGTTTGAATTCTAATCAAATCTTGGAAATTAAATTTTAAAAATGAGTTTCACAAACAGTGAAACACACAAAATGCTGGAGGAATTCAGCAGATCAGGCAGCGTCGGTGAAGATGCATTAACAGTCCATGTTTCAGGCTGAGAACCCCGATGAAGGATCTCAGCCTGAAATGTCAACTATTTATCCTTCTCCATAGATACTGCTTGATTTGTTGAGTTCCTCCACATTTTGTGCCTGTTGCTCTAGGTTTCCAGAATCTGCTGTATCTCTTGTGTTCAGAGCAGCTGACGATGTATAAGATACCAGCACCTGGGGAGCAGGAAAACTGCAAGGTTTCAAGAAATACACATTGAAATGCTGGAAGGATTTAAAGTTTATGAGGAAGAATGGGGATAAGGAAGAGCATATGAAAGGTGAACAGAACAGTACAGGAGAGAGAACGTTAGTGCGTAAGTATTAGCAATGGGAGCTGGCCATTTAGAACTTTAATCCCACTCAACAAAAGCATTAACTTCCACTTGTAACAATGTTAACACAAAGAACATTTATTGTCATACATTAAGGTTTTAATGAATTACTGGATTAATATTTTCCCAAAGTTACAAGGAAAAGCTACAACTTTCTTAATGCTCCAGAGCATTCATTGTAGCTTTCAATATCATAGAATTATCTAGATAAAAAAAACAATTTTTCTTTACAGCATTATATTAGCATGATGTATTATTGAATTCTCTAGATATGTTCTTTATCGCTGGACCTCTTCCTCAGAAGTCAACAGACTAGAAGGTTATACAGAGAGAGTCTGGGAGAAAGAAGGCAGAGTTTAGAAGGGTTAATGGCTCCTAACGGTGACTCCTTTGCTGGCATCTTCGGAAACAGCTCTATTTCCATCTTTAATGTCTCTACTTTCCCCTTTCAGGGTTCTTTTGAAGACCCTGATCTGGAGTTACATGCTGACTACAGTTCTTTGCGGGAATGGGACCTGCTCTCGGGGTTTCACAACTGGCTATGGTTCAGCACTCCAAGGTCTCGGCCTAAGAGTTCCACTCGCCTTCAGAGGACCGAGTTTTCATGGCTCTGGAGATAGGGTGGATCGGAAGTCAGTGCCTCTGCAGAAGACTGGTGTGTCGTGGGAGATGGAAGATCTAAGGCTGTGTGCCTAGAGACCCGAGATCTTTGGGCACAGAGCTCCGAAAAAGCGATGCAACAGACTTTTAACATCATAAACCAGCAAGTTGTTTGTAATATCTCCCCTCTTGCTGTGAAACGGAGGCAACGCTTATTAGGAAGCGAGAGAGAGCCTGTGGTTTGTCGAATTATTGGGTGAACAATGTAGTCTTTGGAGTAACTGCAAGTCTGTGTCTTTGCTGTTGCCTTGCTGCATGCTTGAGCACTCGGTGGCGGGTGCCGATGCTTTTTTTTTTGCCAGTGGGGGGAGGGGGGATTATTGCTCGCTACTGCTTACATGCAGGAGGGGGGGACCTGGGGGGGAGTTTGGGGTTCTAACATTTAACTGTCGTTCATTCGTTGGGGGAACTCCTCTGTTTTTCATGGATGGTTGACAAGAAAAAGCATTGCAGGATATATATAGTATACATTTCTTTGATATTAAATGTACCTTTGAAACCTTTTGTCCTCAAGAACAAACACAGCATGCAGGAAAAGGGTTAAAATATATTCAGGCTTTTACCTACCGAGCAAACAAAACTTGCAGCTAGAGTACTGTGGAAATGCCAAACAACTTGCTGGAAGAATTTGAAGTTCACAGAGAAAGTAGTAAAGTGAGATTCTAGATCCTGATTTTAAATATTAAGACAATTATGGCTTAATGCAGAAAAGTGGTGATGAAGACCACCGCCTAGAAGACAAGCACGCCTTCAGGGTTCCAAGACTTTGCAGTCCTGAGGCAAACCAATTTTATGTTGGTGCCGCCGACTGAAACGGTGCAGGAGGAAATGGAACAGGAACAGCGGATCGACTGTCAGCGCTCTGTACTCAGATTACTCGCTCTGTCTCTCATTGGTGGGGGAGAGTACGTTGCTGATTCTTGAGTCGGAGAACTCAGGGGAAAAGCGATATGGCAGATGTTATCACTGTAAATCAGCGAGTTATTTTGTTTATGTCTCCCCTCTCACTATGAAAGGATGACACCTCTCTATCCCTTTATTAGGGACAGAGAGTGAGTTTGTGGTATGTTGAATTGTCAGGTGAACAATTAGTTTTTGTTATACTGAAAATCACAGTCTTTTTGGGGGACTTTGCTGTTGCTTGCTTGGTAGGTGGAGGGTGCTAATGCTTTTTTTTCGCTGAAGTGGGGGAGGGGGAGGGTCGTTGCTTTACTGCTGATATCCATGGGGGAGGAGGGGTGGCTTTGTGGTTCTAACATTTTTACTGTCACTCATTCCTTATTGAACATGCAGGTTTATAGACTATTTGGCCACAGTAGGAGTGGTGGAATTGAGAGAAAATGGATGAGAATCTAGCATTTATACCTTGGGTACGAACAAAAACTTTAACTTACTGTATTTCCCATCTATATATGGATGCTGCCTTACTTGTTAAGTATCCTTATCATTTTCTAGTTTTATTTAAGCCTATTGATTAACAAGAAAACTTAAAAAAAAGATTTCAGACAGCACAGCAAGTCAAGGAAGAAAATGGGGAGTGAGCTGAACCACGCAGCATTGACCCCTCAGCCCACACGGTTTGCTGGCCATTAATCACCATTTTACATTTTATTCTCGCCGCATTCCCACCAACATGTTTGCTGATTCCACCACCTATCTACACACGGGTGGGGGGGGGGGGGTGGGGGTGCAACTTACATTGACCAATTAATGTACCAAACAACACATCTTTGGGATCTGGATGGAAACTGGAGCACATGGAGGAAACACACACAGTCAAAGGGAGAACATAGAAACTCCACACAGCTAGTACTGGAAGTCAAAATTTTACCTGTTTCTTTGCAAGTGCAAAAAAATGGCTCTACTGGCTGTGTCACTGTGCTGCCAATTGCATATGGTATATCCCTTTATGCAAAAATGGAGACCAATAAGGTGTTCACTGACTAGTCATTCCCTGAATAGTTTTTTCTGAAGTAGTAGCAGGAATTGCTCTGAACTTAAGAGTCATAAACTTGTGGAGATACAGCACAGATACTGAGCCTTTGATCCAATAAGTCCATGCCAACCATGGTGCTCACCCATCTCTCAATTTCCTGTATTTGGCTGATATCCCTCCAAATCCCATTCCTCCATGTACTGATCCAAGTGCTTTTAAAATGATGCTATTTTACCTGTCTCAACCACTTCTTCCAGCAGCTCATCCCATATACTTGCATCCCTCTGCATAAGGAACCTGCCCCTCTGCTCCCTTTTAAATCTTTCCCCTTTCACCCTAAACCTATGCCTCCTAGTTTTGGACATCCTCTACCCTGTGGAAAAGATGGTTACCATCCACTTTATCCATGCCTCTCATAATTTTAAACATTTCTATAAGGTCACCCGTCATTCTCCTATGTTCCGAAGAATAAAGACCTAGTCTGGCCAAACTCTTCCTATAACTCAAGCCCATTAGCCCTGGCAACATCATTGTAAAGCTTTTCTGCACTCTGCAGTGTAATCACATCTTTCCATGGGGCGACTAAAACGGTATTCAATATTCTGAGTACAGCCTCATCAACTTCAACGACTGCAACATAACAGTGATGGAGGCCAGCATGCCTTTCTCACCACCTGTCTACCTGTGACACTATGCTTAATAAGCTATGCACTTGTCCTGCTAAGTCGCTCTGTTCCATTTGACTCTCCAGCAATTCCAGAGGCTCTGCCAGTCCTGTAAAACTTTATACCCTCACATTTTTTGTTTTTGTTCGCAATTACTTTGTTTTGCCAAAGTCTCAAAACTCCAAATCTGTAACTGGGCAAGGAAATCACTCTATTTTCTCTCCACAAAAAATAAATGTCTGCTTGGTATTATCAGATAATTACCCTGTATCAGCAATTAGAAAAGCACTGTGGATACAGGATTCATAACTCCTTGAGAAACTCTTCACTTTTGGCCCATTAATCACTCATTTGTGATCAGATTCCTGGCTACAAAATGGAACTGACCTATATATCTATATTTTAAAAAAAACAAATTTTGATAGAATAGACTTGCCAATCACTTTACCATTTGGATGGTCAAACAACCAATTCTTTGGGAATGAGTGCACTTAGATCGCTTCAAGTTTTTTCATTGGTCTTATTGTTGGATAAGGAAATTGCTTTGAATGTGGTACCTTGCTAATTTGAACATGTATGTTCAGTTCCATTAAAACAACTTGCCAATAAATGTTGCAGGGTAAGATTAAAATTAATTATGAAACTTTTCAATCCCTATTTTTATAATGTTTTCCGAAAGAAAGCAAAGTAAAACTGAGCCTTCATATTTTTCTACTTAGTCTGTCAAAAGGGGACTCAAGCTTCAAAACCCCCTTCCAAAACCTATCTCTGAATTTCTATACACACTCAGTGGCCACTTCATTAGGTCTGCTTTATTACACCTGCTCATTAATGCAAATATCTAATCAGCCAATCATGCAGCAGCATCTCAATGCATAGAAGCATGCAGACATGGTCCAGAGGTTCAGTCGTTATTCAGGTCAAACACCAGAGCGGGGAAGAAATGTGATGGAAGTGACTTTGACCGTGGAATGGTTGTTGCTGCCAGACGGGGTGGTTTGAATATACCAGAAACTGCTCATCTCCTGGGATTTTCACACACAAGCTTTAGAGTTTACAGAGCATGGTGTGAGAAACAAAATTGACATCTAGTGAGCGGCAGTTTTGTGGGTGAAAATGTCTTGTTAATAAGTGAGCTCAGAGGAGAATGGCCAGACTGGTTCAGGCTGACAGGAAGGTGCCAATAATCAAGCACACATTACAATAGTGGTGTGCAGAAGGGCCCCTCTAAACACGCATGTCACATCAGAAGACCAGGAACATGCAGAATGTCACCACATACAACCCTGAGATTCATTTTCTTGTGAGCATACTCAACAAATCTATAGAATAGTGACTATAACAGAATCAATGTTTCATGTAGACGTGCTTTAATGGATGGGAGGGCTTTACCTATGTTGAACTGGGCCATATCCACTACTTTCTATAGTATTTTCAATTCAAGGGCAATGGTGTTTCCATAGGAGGCTGTGATGCAGCCAGTCAATATACTCTCCACTACACATCTATAGAAGTTTGTCAAAGGTTTAGATGTCATGCTGAATCTCCACAGGAAGTAGAGCCACTGTCATGCTATTTTCGTAATTTCACTTATGTGCTGGGCCGAGGACAGATCTTCCGAAGAAATAACACCGAGGAATTTAAAGTTGCTGATCCTCTTCACCTCTGATCTTCTGATGAGGACCGGCTCATGGACTTCTTGTTTCCTTCTCTTGAAGTCTATAAGCAGCAATGTCTTGCTGACATTGAGTGAGATGTTGTTGTTATGACACCAGTCAGCCAGATTGTCAATGCTGATATATGATGATTCTTTGTATTATTTTACAATCCAAAGACAATTCTGCTCCAAGAACTTCAGGTACTGCAGGGCTGCTCCATCAGTGAGCTGCTCGTTGATCGGAGTAGTTGGACTGGTGTTGGTGGTAGAGCCGGCTGAGATGTCGAAGAGGTTGGCCCGGATGTTGGAGAAGGAACCAGTCGAGATATTAGAGGAACCCACGGGGAAGTTGGAGGAGCCTGTTTGAGTATGGAGGGGTTGACCCGGATGCAGACCATGTTGCTGCCCACTACTCGGAAGCATCGAAGTTGGTGCAGCATAATCGTGGGAGATTGTCTCAGACATTTCACTTGCGATCGCAAGATTCTTTGAGGCTGTGATAATGTAAGTTGTTGTAGGCCCGTTACCCTTGTCCGGTGGAGGAACAGCTGACATGGGAGCCGTGTAGCCTCGGTTGTAGCAAGGACTAGGCCTCAAGCTTCAGGCTTGCCTGCTGCTGCAGACCAGGTGAGAAACACAGAAGCGTTATGATGTGATATCTACGTTCGGCTGGGGCCTGGCCTCTCCCATTGGTGCTTCGCTACTGTGTTCTTGTGGTGGAATGACAGGCTAAGTTGCATCTCAGGAAGGAGCAGATATGTTTCATCACCAGCCTTTCAAAACACTTTATCACCGTGGATGTAAACAATACTGGACAATGATCTTTGAGGCGAGTCACCATGCTCTTGTTGGGCACCGGTATAATTGAAGCCTGTTTGTAGCAGGTGGGTACCTCACACTACCGAAGTGAGAGGTTAAAGATCTCAGTGAACACATCAGCCTGTTGACTAGCACTGTCTTTAGTAGCTGGCCAGGTACTCCGTTTGGGCCAAGTGGGTTCACCTTCCTGAAGGCAGTGCACACGTGGGTTTCAGAGGTGATATTAGTCAGGCCCTACCACAACTGTCAAGCATCCTTCATAGATTCAAGTTATGATCCAGAACTTCCACTTTGTCCATGAGAAGGCTTTCCAGAGATCATGCCTGGACCTTTTGTAACTTTCCTGGTTTCCAGACTTGAATGTCTTTGATCTGGCCCTCAGCAGATTTTGGATCTCATAGTTCATCCAAGGCTTTTGATTGATTTTGTGGGGACACATGCATCTACAGCTATTTTAATAAAGACCATTACAATCATTCAGATCCCTAGATGAGTGCTTGAACACGGCCCCGTCGACTGACTCAAAGCAATCCCATACCCGGTCCTGCGACCACCTCTGTTTTCCTAATCTCTGGAGTTTTGCTCTTTCACCTCTGCCTATGCAGGCAGAAGGACAGCCAAGTGATAAGCTTTCCTGAAATGCGGTCTGTGCGTGGAACAGTAGGCCTTCGTTATCTTAGTACAACAGTGGTTGACTATGTTTGGACCTCTGCTGCTCCAGGTTATATGCTGATGGTAACTGGGCAGGGTTTTCTTCAAACAAGTCTGGTTGAAGTCTCCGACTATGATTTGAAATGTGTCGGGATGGATTATTTCTTGTTTGGAGATGGAGTCATGCAGTATCATGAGCGTTTGATTATAGTTGGCTGCTGGAGGTATGTAAACTACAGTCAGGATCACAGATGAGAACTCCATGGGTAAGAGCGGACAGCATTTGACCATTAGTTATTCCACTTCAGGGGAACGCGAGTTTGACAAAGCGCCACATCGGAGCACCAACGAGAGTTCATAATAAAACACACTCCTCCTCCTTTTGTCTTTTCCAAACCAGCAGTTCAGTCCATTCTGTAAATTGAGAAGCCTTCGAGTCTGATTGCTGTATCTGGCATGACCGGAGAAAGCCACGTCTCGGGCCAATACAGCAATCTTTCCTTCAAGTCCTAAATTTTGTTCTCCAGTGACTGCACATTTGCAAACAAGATGCTGGATAGAGGAGGCCTCATCCCTCTGTGTTTCAGCCTAGCTTGCAATACCCACCCCGCCTCGCTTCTAGCCATAGCAATGAACCTTTGTCCTTTTAAAGGTGCTGTACCTGTTGGGTCGCTGAGCCCTTCAGTCGATTGTGAGGTCTGAAGATCATTAATTTGATTTAAAAATTCATTACTTAGAGGGAAGTTACATGTTGCAGATTACAGTGAGACTAATTGAAAAGAGCTATACTTAAAAGAATATTTGGAACAATTGTCTATAGTACAGAGAATTTTGCCAATGATCACTGGCACCCTTATAGTTATGAATATTTACCAGCAATGCTTACTGTAGGTCAAGTGAATAGGCTGTTCTTTACATTCTGCTAAAGAAAGATTTATTACTTTAAGGCTGTAAGCTTGAACAACTATGAATATGCACAATGGTCAATGATGAGGCAGTTGTTTCTGGCGATACATCAGCCAGTCTGTAAATATACAGCTCTGCCCTTGGCTTTGAAAAACATCAAAAATTGGTGCTTTCTTGGGGAAAAGACTGACATCTGTTGTGCAGCAATGCTTTCAGGATGAGTGATGTCTTTATTCAGTTATGCAGATAAATCAGTAGAATAAACCCCTGTGGTGATTGTCCTACAATGTTTTGCTGCTTTGAGATATACTTTTGAAAGCCTGAGGGCGGAACGGTAGCATTACAGCTCATGCAATGCTTTACGCGCTGGAAGAGCAAGATTCAATTCCAGTCTGTAAGGAGTTTGCACGTGGGTTTCCTCTGGGTGCTCCAGTTTAGTCCCACATTACAAAGCCATACAAGTTAGGGTTAGTGAGTTGTGGGCATGCTATGCAGGGTGCCAGAAACGTGATGACACCTGCAGGGAGTCCAGCCCAGTCCTTACTCATTCGATTTGATGCAAAGGGTGCATTTCACTGCCTCTTTCAATGTACATGTGACAAATAGAGCAAATCTTTATTTTTTAATAACCTGAAATTTAGATTTGGATTCTTCTTGTGGAGGAGCCATGATTTTGTTCATCGATAGGTCACAGATGCTTTGTTTGCTGGCTATTGCCTCACAGATTCCAGCATACAGGTTTAATTTAGAATTATAGAGAAGTACAGCACAGAACCATGCTTTTCTGCCTATCCAGTCCATTGACCTGCACCAGGTCCATAGTCCTCCATATCACTATCATCCATGTACCTATTCATTTAGCTCACATCCACTATTTATGCTGGCAGATCATTCCATATTCTCACAACCCTCTGAGTGAAGAAGTTCCCCCTCCTGTTCCCCTTAAACTTCTCACCTTCCATCCTTGCCCATGACCTCTGGTTATGGTCCCACCTAACATCACTGGAAAAAGCCTGTTTACATTTACCCTATCTATAACCGTCATAAATCTTGCATACCTCAATCAAATCTCCTCGCAATCTTCTATGTTCCAAGAAATAGTCCTAAACTATTCAATCTTTCATTATAACTCAGGTCCCCCAGACCCGGCAACATCCTTGCAAAATTTTCTCTGCACTCTTTCAACCTTGTTTACAGCTTTCCTGTAGGTATGTGACCGAAACTGCACGCAATACTCCAAATTAGGCATCACCAACATTTTATACAACTTCAACATAACATCCTATCTCCTGTACTCAACACATTGATTTATGAAGGCCAATGTTCCAAAAGCTTTCTTTATGATCCTATCTACCTGTGATGCCACTTTAAAAAAATTATGGAACTGTATTCCTTTGTTCCTCCACACTCCTCAGTGCCTTATTGTTGACTGTGTAAGACCTACCCTGGTTGGTCCAATCAAAATGGAACACCTTGCACTTGTCTGCATTAAATTCCAGCTGATGCAGATGACTCTAAAAGCCACGATAGCCTTCATTGCTGTCCACTACACCCCCAATCTCGGCATCATCTGCAAATCTGTTGATCCAGTTCACCACGTTATCATCCAGATCATTGATATAGAGTACAAACAACAAAGGACTCAGCACCGATCCCTGCAACATACCACTAGTCAAAGGCCTTCAGACAGCGAGGCAACCATCTACTACCACTCTCTGGCTTTTCCTATAAAGCCAATGTCTAATCTAATTTTCTATCTCATCTTGAATGCCAAGCAAATGAACCTTCTTTACCAACTTCCCATGCAGGACCCTGTCAAACATCTTGTAAAAGTCCATGTAAGCAACATCCACTGCCCTTCCTTCATCTATTTTCCAGGTAACTTCCTCAAAAAACTCCATAAGATTGGTTAGACATGACCTACCACACACAAGGCCACACTAACTATCCTTAATCCATATATGTCTATCCAAATACTTATTTATCCCTTAGAATACTTTCCAATAACTTTTCCACTATTGATGTCAGACTCACTAGCCTATAATTTCCTGGTTTATGTTTAGAGCCTTTTTTAAAACAGTGGAACAACATTGGCTATCCTCCAATCCCTTGGTATCTCACTTGTTGCTAAGGATGATTTAAATATCACTGCTAGTGCCCCAGCAATTTCTGCACTTGCCTCCTGTAGGGTCTGAGGGAACACCTTGTCAGGTCCTGGGGATTTATCCACCCTGATTTGCCCCAGGACAGCAACCACCTCCTCCTCTCTGTAGGGCCCATGACCTCGCTGCTGCTTTGCCTCACTTCTATAGATTCTGCCTCCCAAGTAAATACAAATGCAAAAAATTGATTTAGAATCTCCCTCATCTGTTTTGTCTCCACACATGGAATACCATTCTGATCTTCCAAAGGACCAATTTTGTTCCTTGCAATCGTTTTGCTCTTAACATGTCTGTAGAATACCTTAGGATTCTCCTTTACCTAGTCTGCTAGAGGAATCTTTCTTAGTCTTAGACACAGTCTAAGACTGTTTCTTAGTCTTACTCTTAGTCTTAGACACAGAGTAAAACAGCATAGATACAGGCCCTTCAGCCGAACAAGTCCATGCTCACCATGGTTCTCAGTCAGCTGGTCCCAATGTCCTGCACTTGGTCCATATCCCTCTTAGCTACCCCTCCATGTACCCATCCAAGTGCTTCTTATATGACTGTATTGCACTGGCCCCAACTATTTCTTCTGGCAGCTCGTTCCATATACTCACCACTCTCTGCAAGAAGATGCCCCCACATGTCCCTTTTAAATCTTTCCCTATTCTTTTATCCTTCTATTCTTACTATCATTAGCTCGTGGCATCGGAAGCAATTCAGAGATTACTATCCTCCTTTTAGCTTCATCCTTAGCTCCCTATATTCACTCCACAGGACCCATCCCTTTTTGTACCCATTTCATTTGTGCCAACATGCACATCAATTTCTGGCTGCTCACAGTCTCCTGGAGAGTGTTCTGTAGCCGCTCCGTGACATCCTGGACCCTGGCGTTAAGGAGATAACACGTCATCCTGGAGTCCTTTATTCAGCCATAGGATCTCCTGTCCACCTCCAACCCCCACAACTACCATAGTCTTTTCTGTCTCCACCCTACGCTGAGCCTCAGAGTCGGTCCTGGTACCACAGATCTGGCTACTGCTGCTGAATGTTCATCCCCGCAACAATGTCCAAAACAGCATACTTGTTTTCAAGGGTAGTGGCAACAGAGAAATCTTACACTATATGCTGACACATTTTGATCTCCTGGTAGCCACCCAACTGCTTTTTGCCTGTGACCACCTCACTGAAACTTATATCCATGATACTCTCTGCATCTCCGATGATCCTGAGTGTGTCCAACTCCTTCACATGGTCAGTCAGGAGCTGCAGCTGAACATGGTTCCCACAGATGAAGTCCTCAGGGACACTAGAAAGTCTCCCTGATCTCTTACATCCTGCAGAGGAACATGCTACTACACTAACTGCCATCTGAATGTTCTAAGACTCAAAAGAAAATTCAAGGAATCTTACCTGTGCCTCTTCAACTGAGGCTTAGACACTCTCCTTGTGTGCCAATGCCTCTTAACACTCAAACACTGATCCACTCTCGCAATAGCCGCTCTGTTGGAGCCTGCTTTCCCTTTATATTACTATAGGTTTGATTTAAAATTATTCCCAGGTTCCAATATACACAAATATTGGAGCCTGGAAGTTCATAAAAAGGCTCACATTGTTCAAAAGCAAATATTGACTGGTTCTTGGAAATAAATGCTGACAACAAAAAAATGCCCTGGAGAAAGGGCTGATGCCAGCAAAGCTTTTAAGCAAAATGAATAAAGTAAATTTCTTTTGAACTGAGAACTCCAAATTTCAAACCTAGTTAATTTCCCAATGGCATCTAAAACACAATGACTTTGCTAGGAACGTATTAAAATAGTTATACCAATAATGGAATAGGACAGGACTTTTTAGTTTAAGCTTAAGGCACTTTTGTACGAGTTATTATGTGTTGAATGCAACGATGTGACAGGTACATGTGAGTTTTTTGAGGTACTGACCTCTAGAACCGATTCCCATTCATTAATACTCATTAAGCTCTCTTGTTCTTCCAGCCACTGGGACCTAAAGAAAACTACATTTGAGGCAAAACTTCATTAACACTATAAAGGTTAAAAATATTTTTAAAATACAGTGGATTCCAGTTAATTGGGACACATTGGGACCAGCATATTTTGGCCCAATTAAGCAGCTTTCCCAATTGGCCAAAGTTTCATGGAAATAGTTAAAAAGGTATAAAAGACAATATACAGAACAAATTAGAACACTATCAATACCTATACAAGTACTATAAAACTGTGAATTTGTTCCTAATTGTTATTGATAGAGGAATTCATCCCGTGTACCTGTACACTGCTACAATCTTTTGATTGACTGTAAATGAACAAAATCAGTGCAGACACCTAGTGTCGATAATGAACTGCCTTTACACAATACCATTGATGATTGCATCATCCAGATCTTTATTTTCATTGTAACATTTGAGATGATAATCAATACCTTCAAATTCATAAACACAAACACGAGGAAATCTGCAGGTGCTGGAAATTCAAGCAAAACACACAAAATGCTGGTGGAACGCAGGAGGACAGGCAGCATCTATAGGAAGAAGTACAGTCAACGTTCCTATAGATGCTGCCTGGCCTACTGTGTTCCACCAGCATTTTGTGTGCGTTCCTTCAAATTCATCATGGTCTATAACTTGAAGTAGGGAAATCGTTTCATTTTCAATCCCAGCTGATGCTGGCATCTCCAAGCCTGAATGCTTGAAACTGCAGTGAGCAAAACAGTTCTGAATTGTACTTTTTGAACACACACATTAAACAGACACTAGTTAAACACTGTTTGCTCTAAGTAAAGTGTAGTGTCTAACAGCCACACAAGTACACTATCTGATGCTAGTTAGAAACTGTTCGGCACCAGTCTTAGAGGCATAGTGTCCCAAATAAACAAAGGGAGCCCTGGCTATTTTCTTGATTAGTCCTAAATAAGCTGTTGCCCAAATTAATTGATGTTCAATTAACCAGAATCCATTGTATACCATTGGTTTTTGTAACATCAGAAGTTAATGTTTAGCTCATTATTCCAGAGAAGGTACCCTGGCTGCACATTCTGATATTATAAATTATACTTTCTAGATAAGTTTTGCAAAATAACATTACGTGAGCAATATTTTTACCGCATATATTCAGGAAAATAACACATCTAGTGTTCCTAGCTAATCTTCTGAAGATAATATGGTATCTCTGACAGAACAGTACTCCCTGTTCTGGAGTGTCAGCCTATATTACATCACTCTACATAATGCAGACAGACATTCCAGAACAGGGACTTAAATGCACAACATGGTAACTAATGGAAGTAGGTTAACTCAATACAAATTGCTTTTGCTCCTGTGATTTGACCCTAGATACCTCATTAAGTCACCACCTGCCCTATATAGTCGAAGGGGATTCAGAAAGCAGTCTGATCATTTCTTATTACTACTTAACTTTTAAAAGCACCTTGATTACCATTCACAAGAACTGAAGGAGCTGAATTGAGTGAGATAAGATCACTATGATGATGACTATTTTTATTTTAATATATTGATTTTTCAGGATCTAGATGTTGTTGACAACGACACAATTTACCGTCCTTCCCTAATTGCCCCTGGTGGTGAATTGGTGTGAGTGGTAGTGGGCTGAATTGCTGTACTCCCACCACATTGTTGGATGGGGAATTTCAGGATTCTTAACGATTGATAAAGGATGAGAACATGAAGTTTAAGATGAGCCTACAGGTGCTGATGCTTTGTTGTTCTTCGTAGTAAAGGTCGTGGGTTTGGACAATGCTGTTGGTGCAGCCTGGGTGAAAAACCCCAGTGCATTTTGTAGACAGCAAACACTGCAGCTACTCTGCATCAATGCTGAAAGCTTTGGGGTGGTTGACGGAACGTCATTCAAATGAGCTGCTTCATCCTGGAGAGCATCAAGCTTTTTTAAGTTTCTGACTTGAATAGAAGCAAAAACTGTGCCATGGAATAGATAGCACAAACGAAATTGTCCTCTTCAATCCTGGAAAAGGAATTTCTAAGGCAAGTTCGACTCAGAGATATACTGAATAGGAACAGGCCCTTGGCCCAAACTTCTCCATGTCAACTGTGTTGCCCAGCAAGCTAGTCCTATCTGCCCACACCTCTGGACTTCTCCTATCCATGTACCTACTTAGATAGTTTTTAAATGCTGTTAATGTGCTGCCTCAACCACTGTTTCTGGCAGCTCATTCTATATATGCACTACCCTTTGTATGAAGAAGCTGCCCTGAAATCCCTTTTAAATTTCTTGCCTCTGATCTCTGCTCTCTTGTTTTTAGCATCCCTCCTTTGGAAAAGACTATGTGCTTTCATCCTATCTGTTCCCCTCAAGATAAATTATATATCTCTATCAGGTCACCCCTCAATATCCTATGTACCAAGGAATAAAGTCCTGGTCTACACAGCCCTTCAGGAGCTGGCAAAATCCTGGCTGATCTTTTCTGCACTCTTTCTAGTTTAATAAGATCTTCCCAATAACAAGGTAACTAAAACTGTACACAATATTCTGAGTACAGCCTCACCAATGTCTGGTATAACTGCAACATAATTTTCTAACTGCAATATTCAGTGTACTGATTGACTAAGGCCAGTAAGCCAAAAGCCTCCTTCACCATCCTGTCTACCTGTGATGCTGCATTTCACAATCTGTGTACTTGCACTGCTTGGGAACTCTCTTTAATAACACTCACTACTACTGTTTACTGTATAATTCCTACACTGGTTTGATGTCCAAAGTGCAGTATTTCACAATTATCTGAATTGAAAACCATTTGTCAATCCTCAGCCCACATTTCTCGCTGATGAAGATAGTTTTTCATAACTTTGTACACTATGTACAACATCACCTATTTTAATACCATCCTCAAACTTACTAACCATACCGTGGATGTTCAAATCCAAATTGTACATCTAAATTGCAAACAACAAAGGTCCCAGCACTGACCCTTGTTGCATACTACAAGACATGGTCTCCAGTCTGAGAAGCAACTCTTGACCATCACCTTCTGCTTCATAGCACTGAGCGAATTATAAATCCCATCTGCAACTTTCCCCTGGATCCCATGTGATCTCACTTTCCAGAGTAGCCTCCCATGAGGGAACTTGTCAAAAGATCTTGCTAAACTACAAATAGGCAACATCCCTTGCTCTACTCTTATCTACCCTTTTGGTGGTTACCTCTTCAAAGAACTTCAAGAGATTTGTCAGACTTCCCATGCCCAAAGCCATGTTAATTGTCCCAAATCAGACCCTGTCTCTCAGAATTCCCTCCAGCAATTTACCCATCATCAATATCAGACTCATCGGCCTAGCTTGCTTTTGCTACCTTTTACAAGCAATGCTACCACATTAGCCACTTTCCAGTCCTCTGAAACCTCACCTGCAGCCAGAGATGAAGCAAAAATCTCTGCAAGGGTTTCTCAAATTTCTTCTCTATCTTCTCAAAAGAACCGAAAATGCACCAGGTCAGGCCCTGGGGATTTATCCACCTTAATGCACTTTACTGCCTTCAAGACCTTCTCCCTAATAATCTGTATGTGATCCAAGACATCATCACATATTTCCACCATTGTAGAAAACTGAAGTGAAATACTCATTGAAAAATCTCATCTGTTCCTTTTGATTCCACACACAGGCAGTCATACTGATTTTTAAGGGAACATATTCCCTCCCTATACACCTTTTTAGTCTTAATATACCTATACAATCTGTTTGGAATTTACATCTCTCGGTATCTTACCTGCCAGATCCTTCCAATATCCTCTTTTCGCTCTCTTAGCTGTTTTGTGTGTGCCATACTCTGCCAGAGCCTTGGCGGCCACTTTTTTTTCCCCCCAAGTGGTTGTCTTGGAGGAAAGATTCTGTGAGTGGTCCCCCACTTCCTTCTCACAGCGCAGTTGTTTTTAAAAACGAGGCCGAGTTGCGAGCTCGACACTTAACCCAGGACGGATGGAAAGCGTGCCCGGGAGCGGCCCCCGACTGGGTTTGAACTTGGGAACCTTCGCTCCGGAGTCCGGCGCTGATGTCACTGTGCCACCAGCCAGGCCCTCTTAGCTAAACTGCTCTCCAAAACTTATTGTGGCCATGAGATTCACTAGTTCCTAATTGCTTTTTTTTACAGTGCATGTGTCCCTCTTTTTCATAACCAGAGCCTCAGTTTATCTCATCAGCTTGGCTTTCAGAAACCTGTCAGCCTTGTCCTTCACCCTAACAGGGACATGCAGGCCCCAAACACTTGCCATCACACTATTACAGGTCTCCCCATTGTTCCTTCCATTCATTTATGACTCCAGACACTGAAGCCTCACATTTGGCACAAGTAACTCATCAGGAAAAGCAGAACCCAAATTACCATTTTCTTGAAATATTTATTCTGCCCCATGAAGGTTTAAAAAGGCACAACTTCCTTTCATGACATACCCATGACTGGTGTCTTCCAAGCCCAAGGTTCATCAAAGTTGCATCAATTATAATTAAACCAGAGTCAATAAAAAATGGTTCAATTAGTTGATTCATAGACAAAAATCCACTGTTAGTTTCAGTAACGCAAAAGCTTAATTGTGATTAGGAACATTTCAAAATAATTACACAAAAAATCAACATCACTGCAGAAGAAATTAATCTCAATCTCCGCAAGGCAATCCAATGGTATTCAAAATCTCACTTTAATTTACCACACTAATTTGCAGGCTCTCAGCTGAATATTAATCATTAACATTTAAATGTGTAAATCCATGACTTTATTACTGTGGCACGACATTGCTTAGAATATGAGCTGGTATGGGGCCAACATTATGCGATGATTGAGCAGGTACAGAAGAGATTTGTGCAGGATTCTGTGGTGCTTTCATTGGAATGGCCAGACAGTGTAGAAGTACTAATCTGATTGCGTTTTGTCAGTAGTTGCTGACAAACAAGCAGAAGCTTAAAAAGTCTGTCATTCAGTGAGAGTTTCAAGTGGTTAGTATGAACGCTAACAATGCATCAATTAAAGCCACATTGTACCAGATGGTCATACCAAATCTTGTGTAGAATTTGTTAGTAACGGAACTACTGGTGTTGCCAATAATCTTTTTACAAAACATAATAATTACATCAGTGTAATAATGTTATTTTTTAAAAAAATCTAATCATGGTTGCAAATACACTGAAAACAAGAACATCAATCAAATGCTGATGGTGTAAAACATGTCACCATACATTGTTGGCTTAAAAGAAATTGCTTTCCCAATTAATGTTCAACCTTTCAAAGCAAGACATTCATATTTAGCAGGGGCTTGCAGTCTCTCATGGCCTACCACTGCTGTAGAGTAGGTGATTAATTTCAACTTTATTGACAGACATCTATGTGCAAAATCCCCGTCAACAAACACCTGAATAACAAACCCTGGGCAATTTCCAATATCTTTATGCATGATATTTTTGGAGAAGAATCTTTCAATAGAGAACTTCTAAGATAAAATTCCTCCCTGAAGACAGCCTGCCCAATTTAAAGCATAGGATCAAAGGCGAATTCAAAAGTAGATGCATGCTCACATAGTGTTTAGAATTCTTTCACAATTCAGAGTAGTTTTTTTTTAAGTGTTGGAAATGATGTAAAACGCCTTTCATTTATGGCATTTAAATACAATATTCTTCAAATTTCAAAAAGGACACTTACTTTCTTTCTCTTAAGAAAATGTGCTTCATGTATGAAACTGATTGAAGAAAAGAATGTTTGCCTCTCAGAATTCTTTAAGCAGCTGAAACCAGGTAGCAAGATATTCTTACCTAACTTTTTACACTACTCTGTTGATTCTCAAGGGGAATCAGTTTTACACAATTAAATATTTTGTGGTATTTGTCAGCAGTTGATTTGAAAAGCATATTTGTCTATCCGTTTTATTAAACTTGCTTAAGGACCAAAATCTGTACAGCAGAAAGGATCGGCCAGCAATAAATGAAGACGCAAGAGACAGCAGATGCTGGAATCTGGATTTTAAAAAAACTGCTGGAGGAACTAAGTACATCAGGAAGCATGTGTGAATGGAAAGCAACAGTCAATATTACAATATCACAACCTTTTTCTGGACTATAATGAGGGGGGTGGTGTCAAAATGGTTGTTGTGTCCATTGTGGTAGTGTAGTAGATCGTTCTTGTTGCTCTCACTTTCAGTTTCCACTGCTGGCTAGCAGTCTTGCAAAAGTGAGAGCTGAATGTGTAAGTCTCTCCCTGCTAGTACCTAGCCTTTCCAACAGCAAGCCTTATGTAGTGCCTCCTCACTGGCAACAGGGAAACTGAACTCCTTTCAGACTAAGGCTGAACTACAGAGGACAAGGAGGAGGTCTGCCCCCTGCACACGGGCCCACCAATATGTGGACACGCCCTGGTGCTCGTGAACCAGATCCCCAGCTATTGGTCAATAGCCTCACTGCCTTGTGGGCTGCCTCGGGAGAGACAAAGATTACAGGAGTAAACCCAGACAGCATATCTGGAGTGGAGCCCCTAAAGTGACTGGACACCATTGAACATCCTTCCAGCAGCTCCTGCAGTAAAGCTGGTGCCAAATGTATTGCTTCATAAGCTTTCATTTGGACTACACTGGTGAGGCTGAGAGGGGGATCTTGATGACTGGGCATCTGAGGATCTGCATACACATCATCATCATCATCACCCATTGTCCTTTGAGACAGATGGATGCCAACCAATGAGGGGGTGGGTCAGTGTCTGAAAAAAAACCTCTGAACCCAAAATGCACCAATTGCACAAAGATAGAATCTGAGGGGACTTTATGGGAATGTGGGGAGAATAAAACAGGATTAGATCAGTATAAATGGATCTAGTTGAAGAAGCTCAACCTGCAACGGTGACTATCCATTGACCTAAACACACGTTGAAATCATCCAGTGGCTTCTCTTTTTCCAATAAATAAATATTCAGCATCATTAATAGTGATTTAATTTCTTTTTTTTTAAACATACCTTTTCCTCAGGAAATTAAAGCACAAAGCAAACTCAAAAATTTACCTTAGCAAGTGACCGAACAATTGGGCTCTCCATGATTCCTCTTAGGAACAGTAAATCAAGATCCTTGGCTCCAGTAGAGTTTGGTAAGTCATTCAAGTTGTCCAAGACCTGCTGCATAGCTATGGAAAAAGCAGAGTGTACACTTCAATTTGGAATTATCTATATATTGAAACCATTAAACTCCAGAGACAGAATTAACATACACAAATTTGCAATGCCTGTCTGGTCCCCAGGCTTTATAAATGCACCTCTTACATTCATTTCTACTTCTGACAAAGAGAGAAGTTAGCTGCCTTAATCAAGGATAGGGCACAGAAATGACATGGCCCAACTGTAGTGCATTTAATATTTCAGTTATATTTGAGAAATATTGCAAATATATTGTTTGATTAAGCATTCTTTGCTTGTTTACATCATTCATTATGGGTTATATGTAAGAAGAACATGAATACCATACATCATTATGCCACCACATCACAGGTGAGCGCCTCACTAAGAAAAAGTAGACACATTTTCCCAGCTCCTTTATTTTTCTTTTGATTAATTTCCTGAGTTACAAAACATAACAGTGGCAACTTGGAAGTTTTAAAATTACCCTGAGATGACGACCTATCTGTTGAAGTGCAGCATACTTTTCTTCAGAAGGGGAGAAAGGGGCAGTTAAGTTAAAAAAAAAGCGCAGCAAGTATTTCTTCGGATGGGGAGAGATATAGTCAAGTTAAAAAAAGGCAAAAAACTGATAAAATTTACAGGTTCATAACATGAGTACTAGGTGATAATAAAAATAACAATAAATAAAAATAAAGCAGAAGTAGCTGGCTATATCAGAAAGATAAATGCACTTGATTGAACAAAAGATAACTGGATGATGTATACTCAATAAATTCATCAGTATTTTGAAGCAAATGAAATAGCCAATGAGAGCAAGTGCCAGTGTTACTTAGTGCAATAGGTTGAAAAGCATACAGATTGCTTAAAAGTTTAACTGCTCCAACCCAACTAGCTAAAATGAGCATTGCTGATATTGTGAACATAATGCAGGTTGTTGATTGTAGAACACTTTTAAGCGGAATCAAAGGGGGGGGGGGGGGGGAGTCCATTTCAGCTGAACTAAAGAAATTGTCCAAAGCATTGCCAGTTAATGATACACAGAGATCATTTAGTTTGTTGACTCTTACAATAAAGCATATGTAAATTGCTCCAAACTAAAGCACCGCTGACATTTAAAAAGAGTAGTTGAATTATTGTATCAAGGGAAACAACAGCCAGAGTTGCAATTAGGTTGCAGTCAGGAATGAAAGTGAGCATGAACAAAATTGCAATGTCTAAATAAAAACATGCCTAGCTGAACAAATTGTGTTACCATTATGGCAGAGGCTCACATGCAGGTTTAAAGGTGAAACTTGCAGAATATGCAAAAAAATAGGGCATATAGAAAGAGCTAGTCAAGCAAACAAAAATAAATGGACTGCATAGGGAGGAGAAAAAGATAAAAAGTTATAGTTTCAAAAAGAACACTAATCTGCATGTTGTTGATGAAAAATCTAATAATGATGAGATGTGACAAAGGATTGTGTAGCCTTGATATTTACATTGCAAAAATTAACAATCGACAAGCAATATGGCTTGCACCAGAAATGAACTGCAATTAAAATGGAATTGGACACTGGCTTAGCTGTTTCAGTTATCCCACAAGATGAGTCTGAACGGCATTTCAAAGACAATAAACTGAAGCCTGCAGTTATCTAACTAAAAATTTATACTGGAGAAAAGGTAACTCCTGTGGGAATGACATTTGTAATAGTGAAATACAACAACCAACAAGCCACATTGGGGTTGTATGTGTTAAAAACAGGAGGGCCGCCATTGTGGGGGTGTGATGGGCTGAGAAAAGTACAATTTGATTGGAGATCCATCCACCATTTGCATCCAACATCTCTTGCAATAGAGTCAACTGAAAGTGAATTAAGTAAGGCGCTGGATGATGCCACAGCAGTTTTCAAGGGTGGCATTGGAAAACTCAAACATATCAAAGATAGAATAGTTTTAAATGAAAATGCCACACCCAAGTTTTACTAAGTTCATCCAGTTCCTTAAACTATCCGTGATAAAGTCGCCAGTGAGCTAGATCGCATGGAGGCTGAAAGAATTCTTTCCAAGGTTGAGTGGAGCCCATGGGTAACACCAGTGGTCCCAGTAGCCAAGAAGAATGAGTCTGTGCAGATCTGTGGTGATTTTAAGTTCACCATCAACCCAGTACTGACAGTAGATCAATACTCTCTGCCCAGAATAGAGGATATCTCTGCAAACCTTTCTGGAGGAAAACACTTCAACAAAGTGGACTTAGATGAGGCCTACCTGCAGGTGGAAATGGAAGAAAAGACCAAGGTGTTTCCAACCATAGACACTTACAAAAGGCTTTATCACTGTAATAAGCTATTTTTGGAGTAGCATATGCTCCTGCACTCTGGCAGAAAGTACAGACCGGGTGCTGTAAGGCTGCCCAGGCACTCAGTATTACCTAGATGACATCATTGTTACTTGTGAGGATAACAAGGAACATCTGACAAAGAACATCTCCAAAATCTCAAGACAGTGCTAAAAAGATGAGAAGATTATGGGTTCAGAGCACAATGCAATAAATATGAATTCTTTAAACTAAGCATCACTCAATATGGTTGCCCTACTGACACACAAGGATTACACAAGTGTGCTGAGAAAATTCAAGCAGTCGTGGATGCCCTAAGGCCAAAGGACATGTCACAGTGGTGATTTTTTTTAGGATTTATCTATTACTATAACAGATTCCTGCCAAGCCTGGCTTCGCTGCTCCACCCCTTGAACTGGTTACAGAACGGGAGGAAATGGCAATGGACAAAGCAGTGTAAGGTGGCTTTCCAAAAGACAAAGGAAATGGTGACGTCAGACACTGGACTCACACATTATGATCCACATTGTCCTGTGAAGTTTGCCTGTGACACATCGCCTTAAAGTATAGGTACAGCTATGTCACATGTTGAACGATGGAAGTGAATGCCCCATAGCCTTTGCGTCACAGTACTTTACCGCTGCAGAGAAAAATTATGCACAGAAACACCTTGAGCCTGGGGTGTAAAACATATCAACCAGTACTGTATGGGAGCAAGTTTACCCTCATTACTGATCATCACTAGAGTCAATTTTCAAATCTCAGAAGGGTGTTCCTCTAACAGCAACACATATATACAGACATGGATTCTATTTCTTGGAGGACACAATTAGAAGATTGAATTCAAGCGAACAACTAATCACGTATTTTTCTTTCTATCACTTATCATGTTACAAAACCTAACAGTGACAACAATTAAGTTTTAAAACGAACCCGAGACAACTACTTACCTGTTGAAGCATGGAAGGGGGGAGAGAGAGAGAGATGTTCAAGTTTAAAAAAAATTGCAGCACTTGTTTCTTTGCAGGGGTCCGAAGTACGTGAATGGCATTACGCTATAGGTGAATGCCTCACTAAGAATAACTAAGTAGACATGTTTTCCTGGACCCCCGTGTTTTTCTTTTGACTAGTTTTTGGAGTTACAAAACATCAACCTGACCAGAATCCAAATATTCTATTAGACTTTACACATGACCCAAAATAAAGTTGATAACTGATTTCGTTCAGGCCTTTGTCATGCAACCAGATGCTAAGTTGAAATTTTGGAGCGCATTGGTGAAGTCAAGCACAATGCCCGAACTTATTTTCAGGTCCAGGATCAAGTATTCTGGTTTAACAAAGCAGGGCAATATGAGGCATCATTAATCTCACCAACAGAGAAGTGCTGATGCTAGCTCATGATTGATACGACTGTTCCCTGCAGCAGGCCCCAGCTGGAGCAGACACATTGTTCCATTGTCCTTTGTTTCTACAGTAGGTAGCTTTGCAGGAGAAGGGTTATGCTTGACACTTGGAATAAAGCCTGATAAGATGCCACAATATTTCTATTCTTTATTCTGCACATTATACTAACTTAGAATTTTTAAAATATACATAACATAATTTATTTATGCAAAATATAGCTGTAAGCAAACCATGTTCTTTACACTAAACAATTAGAAGACATAAAAGGAACTTCTTTAACTGCACATTATCCTTAATACTATACATGTAGACATTGCATTGAATGTCCACAAATCCCAGATGTTTGACATTCTTTCCAGGTTGATATCTGATCTATAATGTCATACTGGGAGTTTTTGCACACTTAGCTCACCATTGTTCCTTGCAGAGCTTCCCAAATCTGGGTCAACTTTCTGATAGAAAGGAATTGTAATTGCTGATGAACTGAAGTGAGGTTAATGAGAACTTTCTTGGTCATGAGATAGCTAAGGTAGAACTTCATCATGTTTGTCACAAGGTCACAACTGTTCCAGATAGTATTTAGTCACCAGCTATCTCTTACTATTTAAACACATAAATAAAAATGATGATAATTAACAGGTAGCTGACACAGACAAGGACATCTGACAATTATGCCCCTAACACTCGGAGTGCACAGGAGAAATCAGAAGATGGTACGTGTGGTGTGCCAACACTCGGAGCAGCAACTGCCAATCGCTAATAGTAGATCATACTCACTGTGCTGTCCAGAGACCACATCTCAGCACTGATCGCCCAGTCTTCCCAACATCTGACTTTTTAGGCAGCCTCATTAAACCAAATCATTCATTACTGACAGGACACAAGCGAGGGCGGCAATTTGTGCCAGATTCCCGCCACTACAGTGCTGTTAGTAACGTGTTTTTTTTTTACATAATGTTATAATGATCCCTTTTAACACTAATTCCATTCCCGCCCTTTGTTTATTATGATCATGTGTACCAAGATACAGAGGAAAGCTTGTCTTGCATACAGATCACATCATTACATGGTGCACCGAGCTAGAATAAGGTAAACAATAACAATGCAGAATAAAATGTAAAAGCTACTGAAAAAGTGCAGTGCAGGTAAACAATAATATGCAAGATCATAGTGAGGTAGATTGTGAAGTAAAGAATCCATCTTATTGTACAACAGTCTGATTACAATGGGGTAGAAGCCATCCTTAAGCCTGGTGTACATGCTTGTACTGGTAAGAAAACTGGGTTCTCTTGTAAGTAATTACAAGAATAGTGCATCACTCCCTCAGCTATTGAAGCTTTTAGAGAAATTTCAAAATCTCTTCCTTTCTGTTCCTCTGAAACAAAACTTAAATACAAACTTGTATGCTTTTTGTATCTAGTTAGAAACTAAAATCAGCACTGTGCCTTCATTTTACTTTCCTATCCATCTTTTCTCTGTTTATTTGTCAATCTTAAAATATTTTTGATTGAAAGTGATACTCATATTGTTGTCCTGTTCACCTCATGTCCCAAATAAACTATTTGCATCATTGCAATATATCATTTCTGTGGTAAAAGGTTGCAGGAGTAAATCTAACTGGAGGTAGTGATCGTTGGTGATCTACTACATAAAAATCTAACCCAAAATGGTCCACTTTTGCCAGGAGTGGCAGTGTGTGAATATTAAGACAGAATATGTTGACCTCCATAAGAGTACACAATTATCTCTGCCACTTTTTTCACTGTATTGTTGCATCCACAACAAAATAAATATGTTTCAGCAATAAATTTTTGTTTTTGTTTTAAAGCCAATCTATAATTGAGCTGAAAGAGAGACTGAGTTTAAGATAACTGGATAAGCATTTTCTAGGTAGTGGTAATAACCTGTTTTCAATAAAAGAAAACAACAGTGGCTATTTGTTTCAAGAAGACATTTGTCTCATTAATGATAGACTCACATTCCTTACTGCGATGTCAAAGCAAGCAGCATTTATCCACGGCTGATTCAGAATTGACTTTGCACCAGGGTGCCAAGTCAACCCTGAAAATACGATGGTAGCATTCAATTATATGTCCAATTACATTGCATGCCACTCTGCATGGGACTTGTTGGTAATATAAGGCATTTTAAATTAGGCTGTGGTGCTATATATTATTCAAGTAGAAGCAACCCAGGTGATGAAGATAGAATTTTCATTAACTCCTTCATGATCCATCCTTGAGTAGTGACATTTGTTCTCTTTGTGTGAAAGACCAGCTTTTTCAATTATACCATGTATTTATATTTAATATGTTATTTTATTATTGCATTCTTTATCCTATTGGTTTTTTTTGTGCTGCAGAGCTGGAGTACAGATTATTTTGTTCTCCTTTACACTTGTGTACAGGAAATGATATTAAATAGTCTTGAAGACAGTAAACAGAAAGCTCCAAGTATTATAAGGATGTACAAGGAGTGGGAAGTGTTCTTGGCTTTAAATAAAGTAAAACAAAGCCAGAGATAAGTAAGAGAAACCTTGAAGATGACAATTCAGTAAACCACATACAAATGGAAAATAGACCAATTACTTTTTGCAGAACTGTGAAGAGAGTCAGAATCTACACTGGCTTTGCTGATCTTTTTTGCCAAGGCAATTGAGAACTGCATCTGACAGTGTTCTGGTTTGTAAAAAGAACAGAGAAAAATGGTGAATATATTTACTGAGGTGGGACTGACCTATTTATAATGTCCACTTCCCCCATTGAATCATGAAGAATTATCAGTGGAACAACAGATTATTCCAGAAGAACAATCAATCTTACAATATAGTGGGATAAAACTGAAGAGGTAAAAAAAAATAGCATCAGACAAATCCTGGTAACAATTGGTTGTGTGCATCCTTGTAGTTCTTCCTTTGTATCTCATGGATAAAATATTCCAGGGTTCAGTAAATCATAGAGTCACAGTTATCATTTTCTTTTTTATAGCTAGACAATTTGAAACTCACCAAGATAATTTAGTTGACACAGGATTTGTCAATTCTAAGGATAGTATTAAAGCAAAGTAAGCTTCATTTCAAGTTCTCCACTCAGAACAAAAAAAAATTGTTTACAACAGAGCACAAAAAAAAATCCTCATCTGGCAGTGTAGTAGTTAACTAAAAATATATTTCTATATCTCTTTCATTAACAAAGACATGCTGTAATCAATATATTTTGTGTTTTGTGTTCCTTGCATAAAATATCTAATGATATGTTATTAATACATTAGACACAAAATTAGAATCTATTCTATGATTTAGTGGCTAAAATGCTGTAGATAATTGCATAGTTATTGTTAAAACATCTACAATATGTTAGAAAGACAAGAATGGAGGATCAACTCTTCATTCATCAAAATGCCCATTTTTGCTTGCAAATTCTGTTTCACCCATTCACAATACAATTCATCTCAACCTCAAATTCTACATCATCCATCACTAACAACAATGGTCCTTATCTTAGGCATCACCTGTACTATGATAAGTGCAACAAAAGAACTGTAGAATGAGAAAAAATCATTTACCCTACAATGTTCTGTCATCCTACAGGTCAATTACAATCTGTTTGATATACATCCTTTGCCACTTAATATTCTTTTGAAGAAATGCAATAAATATAAAGCTTGTCAAGCAAATTTCTTCCTGAAGTTTCACAATCTAGGTTAGTTCAGCTGGAATTTTAGTGTCTTCCTTAAGTTTCACAATCCTGCTTAGATCAGCTTTTCAAACAGACAACAGGTAGCACAAATTCCTCCATTCCAGGAGTGTGGATATAATTAAGTATCATGAAATGTTCTGTGGAAGACATGACTCTTAACCATTTTTCATTACACTTGTAATCCTCCCATCATCATTCCCAATCATGCAGCTATGCACCTTTGCTTAAGGTGTTCATCACTGCAGTTCTAACTCCCCTTCATCTCATCATATTTTGCTTAATTATTATGTGGGAAAGAAGTCATAAACTCACAATTCATGACTTACTAATTGTGAACTTGTAGTATCTAATTTTAGAATATTCTCTAGTTGAAATAACCTGTATTAACATCAGAAGTTTAAAAGCTAAAGTCACATTACTCAATACTTTCATTCAGTGCCAGTTGAGAATCTTTCATTATTAAGAACAGTAACACCACATGAATGATCCCTGTATAACTTCACTAAGCCCTTTTCAATCATTCAATGTTTTCCTTAAGTTAGAGTTTCCAAAACTTATTCAATATTCAAATATGATCTCACTAATCAAGATTAGAATGACTTGCTGTGGTTTGATCAAATTCAATCTATCTTTAATTACTTGTGTTATGATCCCAGCCCCCTCCTTTGTGAGAATCGCAAGAGCACCTGTCGAAAGGGGGGGGGGGGGGGGTGGTCGGTAGACCCAATAGGAGAGAGAGAGAGAGAGAAACGTGCCAAATTGCAGGTCCCACCAGGGATACAGAATAAAGACAACAGCGACTATTGTCTCATGGAGACCACATGAAAAGCCCTCGGGCAAGGTGGGCTGGTTGAGAGAGAGATTGCATCATCCCAACCTGATTGACACCTGCGACCCCGTGAGGAAGTATAAAGGAGAGTCTCGGGGGGACAGCCCCTCAGACGCACCAAGAAGACACGAGAGAGTGTTCCCACAGTAGCGGGAAGCCATTCTGAAGGAAGCCACGTGTGTTAGATTCCGGGATTGGAATTTGTGGCTGGAATCACAGAAAACCACTTTTAACTAACATCGGGGAGAGGGAACCAACGCTCCCCCGATTTCACGGAAGATTCATCGAGACTCGGCAAGTTCTTTTTCTCTTCTCCCCCAATCTCTCTCTCTCGGTCGCCCCACGGAAAACCCAGCGATTTTCAAAGGGCTGAGGCCTGCAGACTTTGAGTGACTTTTATATTTCCAACGGACAATCTATTAACCCCTAGACACCAGCAGAGCTCTCTTCTTAATGATGATTATTACTATACCAGTGCTTTAGATTGAGTGTTGACGATGTGCACTATCTGAATGTTTGTATTAACCCTACTTTTGTGTCCCTTTATCAATAAAAACGTTTGAAAATAGTGACATCAGACTTCAACGGACCTCTCTGTCTTTGCTGGTAAGTTCTCCAGTTACGGGATTCGTAACAGTTGGGTTTCTTGTCCGGGATTTGACACCAAATTGGGAGGCCAGTGAATCGGGCAGAATTTAAGAATGGGGGGGGGGGTGAGGATTGTTGGCGAAGGAAACGAAAAGCCTGTAGTTTCCAGATCAAAGGAAGAAATCTTAAACCTGGCAGATCGCTCACAGAGTGAGCCGGGGGATAGCGGGGCCCCCCACTCTATTGTTATGCCAGGATGCAGGATGGGGTGTGAAAAGGCTGCTTGAGCGAAGAGTTCGAATCAAACACCAATAGCCTGAAGGGGACTGATAAAAGGGCCAGCCACCTGGGTAAAATCAAAGAATTGGGTGAAAAGGGTCTAAGTTTGGGGCATGGTGTTGCAAAAATAACCCCGATGAATGAGGCTGGCGGGAGTTCACCACGAAAAATTACTCAAGTTCCCCACGGAGGGGCTCGCCGAAAAAGAGGCGACGGTTAATGGAGATGCCATTGTTAGACAGCCAGGCAGGTTGAACGGGTTTGCGCCAAAGCCTGTGAATACTAAAGACAGCCCTTTGGAGACCTACCGGTTAAGTTAAACGACTGAAACGATTAGTATTCGCGTAAATTTTTGTAAATGCACCTAAGCTAAGGTCACACCTCCTTAGTTTTGTTGCTTAGGGAAAAAAAATAAATAGGTGGTTATTGAATTGAAGTCTGATGTACAGTTCGCCATGTTAAGATATTAAAGAAAGGGACACTGTAATCATTAACTATTTAGATACTGACTTGAATGTATAACGGTAGTATTTTGTGAAAAGAAAAACTTGTGTATTGTGTTAGATTCAAAACTCCTGTAAGACTGTGGACCACTCCTTTTTAACCGCTGGTAAAAACGTTTTTTAAGAGGGGAGGTGTTATGATCCCAGCCCCCTCCTTTGTGAGAATCGCAAGAGCACCCGTCGAAGGGGGGGGGGGGGGTGGTCGGTAGACCCAGTAGGAGAGAGAGAGAGAGAAACGTACCAAATTGCAGGTCCCACCAGGGATACAGAATAAGATGCCAGCGACTATTGTCTCATGGAGACCACTTGAAAAGCCCTCGGGCAAGGTGGGCTGGTTGAGAGAGAGATTGCATCCTCCCAACCTGATTGACACCTGCGACCCCGTGAGGAGGTATAAAGGAGAGACTCAGGGGGACAGCCCCTTAGACGCACCCAGAAGACACGAGAGTGTTTCCGCAGTAGTGGGAAGCCATTCTGAAGGAAGCCACGTGCGTCAGATTCCGGGATTGGAATTTGTGGCTGGAATCACAGAAAACCGCTTTTAACTAACATCGGGGAGAGGAAACCAACGCTCCCCCGATTTCACGGAAGATTCATCAAGACTCGGCAAGTTCTTTCTCTTCTCCCCCCCCAATCTCTCTCTCTCGGTCACCCCACGTGAAACCCAGCGATTTTCAAAGGGCAGGCTCCTGAGTGACTTTTATATTTTCAACGGACAATCTATTAACCCCTAGACACCAGCAGAGCTCGCTCCTTAATGATGATTATTAATATACCCGCACTTTAGATTGAGTGTTGACGATGTGCACTATCTGAATGTTTGTATTAACCCTACTTTTGTGTCCCTTTATCAATAAAAACGTTTGAAAATAGTGACATCAGACTTCAACGGACCTCTCTATCTTTGCTGGTAAGTTCTCCAGTTACGGGATACGTTACACTTGTACTTAAACTAAATACAAAGGGATTCCCACAAAGAATCAAATCATCTAACTCAGTCAACACAATTCAATAATAATCTTCCTTTTGAGAATGCTCTTTATCCCATCTACTGATGTTGCTCACAATTAGCCTCATTCAACTGATTCTTAAATGTTGACTCCATTAACCCCAGTAGTTGATACCCTAGTTTCATATATTTGTTTCTCTATATCTTTGTCATAAATTCTTTACATCATGACAATGGGGCCACATTCTAATCTATTCAGTTACACCAATTAGCCCAAATCTGCTCAGTTCTCTAAGTGGTTCCATCAAATCATTCCCCATCATATTTATCTTTTCCAAATCAACCCATAAGACACAGGAACAGAATTAGGCCATTTGGCTTGTTGAGTCAGCTGTGCCATTGAAATATGACTGCTTTATTATCCCTCTCAACTCTATTCTCCTGCCTTCTCCCCGTAACCTAGGTATAGTCAAGAACCTATCAACTTCCACTTCAAATATACCCAATGACTTGGCCTCCACAGCCAATCATTGAAGTCAGGCTAACTGGCCTATAATTTCCTGCCTTTTGCCTCCCTTTCTTTTTCAAGAGTGACATTTGCAATTTCCAGTCCCCTGGACCATTCCAGAATCTAGTGATTCTTGAAAGATCGCTACTAATGTCTCCACACTTCCTTCAGCTACCTCTCTCAGAATCCAATGGTGGATCCTTCTGGTCCAGGTGACTTATCTACCTCAGACCTTTCAGCTTCTCAAGCACCTTCTCCTTAATAATAGTGACTACACTCACTTCTACTCTCTGACACTCTTGAATTCCTGGCATACTGCTAGTGTCTTCCACAGTGAAGACTGACATAAAAAATTTATTAAGCTGATGTGCCACTTCTTTGTCCTATTACTATCTGTCCAGTATCATTTTCCAATGGCCTGAACCCCACAGCTAACATCTCAGTGAGATTTAAATACACAAAATGCTGGAGGGAAAAACAGGTCAGACAGCATCTATGAAAAGAGTAAATAATCAACGTTTCAGCCCGAGGCCCTTCAGCAGGACTGGATAGGAAGGGAAATGAAGTCAGAATAAGGTGGTGGGGCAAGGGGAGGAAGAAGTACAAGGTGGCAGATGATAGGTGAAACCAGGAGAGAGGGAGGTGAAGTAAAGAGTGAGAAGTTGATTGCTAGAAGAGATAAGTGCTGGAGAGGACAGAATTCCATGGAAGAAAGGGAAAGGGGAGGAGCACCAGAGGGAGGTGATGGGAAGGTAAGTGTCGAAGGTGTGAGAGGAAAACAAGAATGGGGAATGGTGAAGGAGAGAGGGAGGGGCAATTTGCAGAAGTTCAAGAAATTGATGTTCACGCCACCAAGTTGAAGGCTACCCGGATGGAATATAAGGTGTTGCTCCTCCAGTCTGAGTGTGACCTCATTACGAGAGTAGAGGAGGACATGGAATGTCATCTGCAGATGGGAATGGGAAGTGGAATTGAAATGGGTGGCCACCAGGAAACCACAGTTTTTGAGGCAGATGGAGTGAAGGTACTTGATGAAGTGGTCTCCCAGTCTATGTCGGGTCTCACCTTTATACAGGAGGTCACAATGGGAACACCGGATACCCCAACAGATTCACAGGTGAAGTGTCATCTGTGAGGACTGTTTGGGGCTCTGAATGGATTTAAACACATTTTTCTCTCTCAACACTGCATATCATGGAGATGTTAATCAACTCTGCGACTAAAGGTACCAGTAAGCAGAAAAGTATTGGGGCCTACACGTAGCCAATGGATTAATTAGCCATGACTTGCTGAATACTGTTTATATAATGTGTGGTGTAAACCATAATTTCTCTCACTTTAAAGCCACTTTCTATAAATCATCTAATAACTTGAATTTTTAAGTTACAAGTTTCTCAATTGAAGGTGGATAGTTCAATGTTTTAGCAAAATAAACAATGAAAAATTGCAATTATATCTGGTAAAATCAGACTGATTGTACCAATCAAAACTTATTAACCATTACAAAATTAGCTGAATTATGATGTCAATGCAAATATACAGATGTAAAGTTATGCTGTTGCTTTCACACTAAGTGATAAAATAAAAGAATAAGATAGCAGATTATTAGGATTTTATTATAATTATTAACCTCTTTTGTAGCTGGATTACTCAATGTAAATCTGTTACATATGCATATATTCCTGAGCGACCTCTCACTATGCTCTTCATCCATTTACCTACAGAAAGCATTAAGCTTCTCGAGCAAAAATATGATGTATGTGTTCAATAACTAAAATTGGAACCTCTTGACAAAAAGCTCCATTTCCAACATGTTTCCGTAAGTGGAAGTTGAAACAAATTACAGACTTTATCAGTGCTTTTCCTCAGTTATTTACTTTGTGCCAATAAGCATCATGGTTACCAAAAACACTTGGTTTATAAGTGGATATTTGCTGAGGCAAAAATGGCAATGTTGCAATAATGTTAAAATACTGTATATTGGCAGGATTATGACTGATCTGTTACTACACTTCAATTATTCCTAGCGTTCAGTGCCACATGCAGCCAGATCATTTGAGTTACACAGCTAGCTGCGTACCAACGCAGATTAAAGCAAGGCGAACAGTAAAGGGTCAATGGACGTTAAAAAAATGCTGATGCTGGAAATCTAAGAGAAAGAGAAAAGAAGAGTTAGAGTCATAGATTTATACAGCATAGAAACCGGCCCTTCGGTCCACTCCATTTATGCCAGCCTTTTTGCCTATTAATACTCAGCCCGTTTGCTTGCATTATAAGAACATGAAGAACAGGAGCAGGAGTAGTCCATCTGGCCCATCAAGCCTGATTCACCATTCAATAAAATCATGGCTGATCTGACATGGACTCAGTACTTGCCTTTTCCCTTCAATCCTCAATTCCTCTGCTATGCAAAAATCTATCCATGCCTTAAGTGGAGTGCTGCGACTACTGCTAAAGTGAAAAGCATACTAACTTTGTTTTTTCAAAACAAACCAACAAGCAACTTCATATTTCCTTATAATTTATTAACAAATACTAATGGTAGAATGTCATGGCATGAATTTACTTTACTGGGTGAACTCACAATACTCACTGGCTTTCCAAAGAATTGGTCAGTATAAGCAAAGGGATAGGAAGTAGGTACAGTAGGTGAGTAATTCAATTTCAATCCACTCTAAGATGCTCTCATGCAAGTTTCACAATCCAATTATATAAAGTGGACCAGTCACAGCTGGTACAATGACTTCACATTGTGAGTCTGGGGCAAAGTTGTAACCTGCATTCCTCTTTTTTTTTTCGAAACTACTTGATTTACTGCAAATTTCTAGCAAAGAGCTTGATTTGAAATGACAGCGCCACCCAGACTGGTGCCCTCTAAAACACTTAAAGAGTAATCATAGTACTCCACTGGAATGATGACAAGAGAGGGCACATGGGATCGCTGCCACCATGAGACTGCCCTCCAGGTCCTTCTTCATCCTGGCTTTAACAATATTGACATTCCTTCATAGTTGTAGTTCAAAGCAAATTTATTGTTAAAGTATGTATATGTTGCCATACACCTTGAGATTCATGTTCTTACTAGCATGTACAGGTAAACTGAAGAACTACAACAAAATCGATGAAAAGCCATAAATAAAGACTGACAAACAACCAATATGCAAAAGGTAAAATGTGCAGGATGTAAACCCTGAAGTAGCAACTCAAACACCAGGGAGATAATTCTATTACAGGCACGGAGGCAGAGTTATTGCCCATTTTTTTGGGCAAGTAGGGATGGACATTATCCCACAAAATGACTAACTGACAATCAGATGCAACTGTGAAATCCCATAATAGCAGACTCTCAACTTTGGATAGTTATGACCCTGGAGTGGATCGCATTGCACTGATGCAACTGGAGCTCAGAGTCTTAAAATTTGTCACATTGGTTGAATATTTAGCCAGAACAGAAGTTACCACAAGCCCCTGCTTTCATATCTTATGGCTTTGACAGAATTTCCATTTGGAATGTGCTGGTCAATGTCAGCTTTATGATTTCTTCTATGTTTATGTCTCTTCCTCACAGCTCACAGTTTGATTTCAATATGTCTTACTCCACATAATACATCCATCAAGCAATTTTATCTCCAATGCTAAAAGCTTTCTAATACAATCTATGTTCTCTTCTGTGCCAAGGCCTATTTGTCTGCATGAGAAGCATGACCATTTTCATAAGGTGAAAGTCAATATCTCTGGACAACATTGGTGACATTGAAGACTATAGGCTTCAGGCTCCAACTCCATTTTGTTCTGATTTAAACTGGATGTAGATTTTTTCCTCTGAATAAATGTCTTTATATCACATTGATTCCATTGCCCAATCAGTTTTCATCTCACAGTAATGCTTTTCACCCTCAGTGTTATTGAAACCCTCATCTTGAGGCTTGGAGTTTTAAAGCCTTCCCACATTAGAAATCAGCATTTATAATGATCTCCTAATGCAGAATGTGGACAATCTCTTGAATACAATCCAGAAAATTGAATGGGACATTTCAACCCTCACTATACTCCAGTCCTCTCCCTCAGCCAATCCCAAGTGTCTACTGGATGTTTTCAACCTCCAGATTCTCAATTCCAAACCTTTTGTCCTCTTTACCCATTATGTCTAACCTGAAGAATCAATATTCTTCAGATTCTAGAGCATTCCAAATTCTTTTAATCCCAAAATAGCTGAAGATCTCAGCAGAATTTAAGGTGTGAGCTGGTGCAATTGTAGACTCTGCACTTTTTTAGTGCCTGTTGTAATCACATGATTGCTTCAGTGAAATTTTATCTTTTGAAGGCTAAGATGCAAAGCAATGGATGAGGTGTTTAAATAAATATAATTGCAGTGGTTATCGATGTCACGTCAGAAAGTTTTGTCTATTTATGGTTCTCCAGAGTGTTCTTGGGCCTTTGGGAAAGCAGCAAACAGTAGTGTTTAATGCTCATTAACCCAAATATAATGTAGCTAGTTTAAATGAAGGCTGATTTCTCCTTATAATCATGACAATGTGTACAACCAAAGACAAATTGATACATAACCATTGGTCTGAGAGGCAGCACAAATAATAGGAGCCATGGGGGTCTGGCTTATCTGATGGGGAGAGTAAGATCAAAGAGGCACACAACCAGAATGGTGGCCATCACTGATGGGTGGAATAAGAAATGAAGGCTTGGGGCGACAGGGGCTTCCTTGAGGGGGCCTCCAACGACCCTTATCAATCAGCAGGAGGAAGAGGTGTTTTGCTCCTGCCACCAGTTCTAGACTTTTCACACCTCCAAGAAACCTAAAAGTAAAGTTTGAATCAGATTCAGATTTGGGCACTGAAAGGATAGTTTAATTATTCTAATATATTCCATCTGTCCACATTGGATTCCGGTGTTCCAAACACAAATTCATGAAAAGTTATGTATTTTATTTTTAAACTGCCCCAACACTTTGGTTGCATCCTGGGAGGTGATAACAGGAGAATGATTAAACCCGTTTCAATATAGATACCCTGTGTAAAACTCAAATGCTAAAATAACATTATTATAAAACATACCCATTTTCATTACTTTCCTTTCTACTAAACTGAAAGATCAGCTATGGTAATAGATCAAATTATCATTCCAACTTTTCTTGCAGAATGACAGAATGCCTTTAATTCCACCTTTAGCATTTTAAATCGATAGAGGATTTGGTGGAATTAGCCTTCAGCTCTTTCACAAGTGCCTTATTAACAATCTTAGAGCTGCACACTGCATGGCAGTGTTATTTTCTCCTCTTGTATCTATTTTGGCTATTGAGTGGGACAGAATGAAATGCTAAAAAGGCCAGCATTAACAAGGCTTGCACTGGCATTGGGCAAATTGCAGCTAAATACAGGCTTGGTATTATAAGAATCTTTTTAAAATTATTGGTTTTGCACTGCGCTGTGGCCCAGGCTGACAGCTGCAATTCCTCATTGCAAGCTTGGGAATGGAAAGCTTCCAATGGGGCAGTGCACTATCTAACTTTTAATAAAAAGAAAGCAGAAAATGTGGGAACACTCATCAAGTCAGGCAACATCTGTGGAAAGCTAAACAGTCAATGTTTCAGGTTTGTGTCCCTTTGTGCAAACCTGATTTTCATTTAGTAGTAAGAATCCATGCCACACAGAACAGGACAGGTACAAGGCTGGATTCCATATTAATGCAAAATCTAAAAGCATACAGAAACAGACAACTTGACCCATTGAATCTGCTCCACCATTCAGTCAGGGCTGCTTATTCTTCCAACCACATTCTCTCACACTCTCCCTGTAACTCTTAAACCTCTATCAATCATGAACCTATAAATCCCTGCCTTAAATACACACAATGACTTGGCTTTCAGAACCCTCGGTGGCAATGACTTCCTCAGGTTCACACCCTCTGGCTGAAGCAATTCCTCTTCTCAGTTTCAAAGAGACATCTCTTTATTCTGTGTCCTCAGATCCAAGACTCTCCACATCCACTCTATCCAGGCCTTTCAGTATCCACATATTTTAACAGTATAAAGAGTTCTGATTGCTCAACATCTCAGAGTGATCAAGGATACATTAACATCCAGAGTCCTTTCACAATGAGATGGTATGTTTTAAAATGCAATTTCTAAGATGACTTTGTTCCACAAATGTCAGAGGAAATACTGAGCCTTTCTAGAAATTTCAGGTTTAATTACAGTATGTCTGTGGTGAACTACATATACCTGTCTGGACACACCCCTCTGCTGACTGCTCCTGTGGCTCCTCCCACAGACCCCTGTATAAAGGCGATTGGAGGCACTGCTCCTTCCTCAGTCTCCAGGATGTTGTGTGGTGATCTCTTGCAGCTAATAAAAGCCTATCGTTTGCCTCCCGTCTCCGAGAGTTATTGATGGTGCATCAGTGTTCCAACTTCAGCTTCCAGAGCATGATGCTTATCAGGGTGCCAACTTTCACCTAAGTATAAAAATCCCTGCTTAGGGTGTACACGCTGTACCGTTTAAGTGTACAGGAACTGCTGCTGTCTGGACCTAATGCCAGCTGTTTTGGCAAACAGGCAGCTTTCCTCCAATAATTACGTCAGGGCAACAACATGGCACCTTCAGCTGATTGGAGCTTAGGCTTTTGCACCAATTGTAAACCAAACAAAAAGATTCTGCAATCAGAACCAGCAATATTTCACACGTTTGAACGGGGCACAACTGCGCAAGCGCATGGAGGTCGACCAGTGAGAACAGCGAGAAGAGTTTAAAAAAACAGATTACAGAGCGGGCGACGGAGTAGTAGGAGACAGAGTAGGAAGGCTTTGGCTCAACAGGGCAGGCGAGAAGGGGTTGAGGTAGGTTATCCGTTTAAAATAAAGACAAAGTAAAATTATTTTTTTTAAAAAACTGGTTAAGAAGGCATACGGTGCATTGGCCTTCATCAATCATAGGATTGAGTTTAAGAGCTGAGAGGTAATGTTGCAGCTATATAGGACTCTGGTCAGACCCCACTTGGAGTACTGTGCTCAGTTCTGGTCACCTCACTACATGATGTGGAAACCATAGAAAGGATGCAGAGTAGACTTACAAGGATGTTGCCTGGATTGGGGAGCATACCTTATGAGAATAGGTTGAGTGAACTCGGCCTTTTCTCCTTGGAGCGACGGAGGATGACAGGTGACTTGATAGAGGTGTTCAAGATAATGTGAGGCATTGATCGTGTGGATAGTCAGAGGCTTTTTCCCAGGGCTGAAATGGCTAGCATGAGAGGGCATAGTTTTAAGGTGCTTGGAAGGAGGTACAGAGGAGATGTCAGGGGTAAGTTTTTTTTTTAATATAAACGCAGAGAGTGGTGAGTGTGTGGAATGGGCTGCCGGCAACGGTGGTGGAGGTGGAAACGATAAGGTCTTTTAAGAGACTCCTGGATGGCTACATGGAGTTTAGAAAAATAGAGGGCTATGGGTAAAGCCTAGGTAGTTCTGAGGCAGGGACATGTTTGGCACAGCTTTGTGGGCCGAAGGGCCTGTATTGTGTTGTAGGTTTTCTATGTTTCTATGTTTTTTCCTCATCAAATTATCTAAAATTTGGAAAAGCAGAAACTAACTATAAATTTAGCATACAATTAACTCTACAAAGATTAATAGCACCATTCAAAAAGCTGACAAAGGAATTAAATACAAACATATTTAATGTTGACAGCATTCCTTATGCAGCATAACCTTAAGATCATTTATAATCAATCTTAAAAAAATCCTTCCATTTTTTTAATGGCAGTTCAATATGTTTCTCAGGGTAATTGCAAGTTCCAAGACAAAGTAACTGCTTTACAGACTTTTTATCATTTTTTTTATCAGTATTAATGCCATTCATTTCAATTCTGAGCAAAAGCTTCAGATCTTAGGAAAAGATGGATGATTTCAATTCCATTTAGAATACTGATCCAAGTGCAGTAATTCCAAACACACTGATCAAATGGTTAAGCAAAACTCTTTTGCATATTTCTTCATGATATAGATGAGGCCACTCTGTGCCAACAAGTGCATGTCAGCTTGCAGAGCTGTTTCTCCACATTAATTTTCCCTTCAACCTATTCTCTATAATTCCTGCCAACTTCTCTCAAATCCTACAATTGGGGCTAATTAAACTACCAACCTGTACATCTTTGGGGTGTGGGAGGAAACCAGATTAAACCTGGGCTGCTGGAGCGACTCGTTTTGGTTATTGACATCTTTTGGTTATTTTGTTCACTCATTCCAAACAATCCTTCCTAAATATATGTACATCAAGTACAAAGCAAATAAAATTTGGGGAGCCTATGGCACCAATTGTCAGCTGAATTCCACACACTCCTCCAATCACCTGCAAAACAGAAAACCATCGGGTTGGCATGGCGGTGCAGCAACCATTTTAAACACTATCACAGTGCCAGCGATCCGGGTTCAATTCCCACCACCGACTCTTAAGGAGTTGTGGGTTTTCTCCAGTTGCTCGTTTCTTCCCGCATTCTAAAGACATGCAGGTTAGAAGGCTAATTGGTCACATGGGTGGTGTGGGCTCATCAGACCATAAAGGTTTGCTCCTGTGCTATATCATTAAGTGAATAAAATAAAATAAAATTCCAGTGAATGGGAACAGTGCCCAACTTTTAGCTGGATCCGTACACTGGTGGGCAGCTCAGGATCCAGTCTCCGTTTATTATTTCACATATAAATGAATGATTTGTGTAAAACCATTTTGACTATATAATGGACCCAAAACAACATATGGCAGTTTGCCAAAGACTCATAAAAGTCTGTCTTATTCATGCACCACATGCCTTAATCCTGACTGCTTTACCTTGGGGTCCATTTGGTAATGAGCTGAGCTTGCCACAACTGGGATCTCTGGGGATCAGGAAGTGCAGTGACATACCTTTACCCTACCAGCATTATTGTAATAAATCTCTGTTAGGAAAGTATTATAGAGTACCCACTGTCACCAACAATGGCAACTGTGGAGCAGCATGGTAACGGGGTCCAATTCTTGCCACTTCTCTCACGTTGCAAAGATATATGAATTAGGGTTAGTAAGTTAGCATGCTCCATTGGTGCTGGTAGCATGGAGAAAATTGCGAGCTTCCCCCAACGCATCTTAGGCATTGACACAAACAAAGCATTTCACTGTATGTTTTGATGTAGATGTGACAAATAAAGCTAATTTTAAACAAGCAATGGTTTTACATCAATTTCAAACAGAAAATAACAATCGGCCCCAATACCTAGATCAGGTAGCTAGATCATGGTTAGCACGGCCGAGTTGGGCCAAAGGGCCTGTTCCTATATTGTATGACAAATATACCTACAGCATACACTGAAAATTGCAGTAAAGTTCACTTGTGGAAGTGTCAGATCAGCAACCGTGATATTCTTGGAGGATTTTGCACTTAGTGAGTGCTTAATACCCAACAGCAATAAACTATACAATGATTTAAATATTGATTAAATCATTCTGTTAAAAGCATCTGCACTGTGCAAAACAGGAAACACATTTGCAAATTTGTCTGAAATGGCAAACATTTGTCTAAGCTACAAAATATTTGCACAGCAATTTCCACCTCATCTGAGCTTTAAATGGTTTTAAAAACTGCAACTGTTACAATGGTAATCAAAAGAATTCTTAAAAAAAAGACTACTTTGGTCATTAACTTTTATGCTTTGTCGCTACCAAATAAATACTACTACATTAGAGAATTTTCCACCAAATAGTGAAGCAACTATGAGCAGAACAAGTTTTTAGTAAAAGGCATCGTGTGACAGAGAGGAAAAGCAGATTTATGAACCTTGCGAGCTCTGATACAAATGGCACATTGCTTTGGCAACTGTTCATGAATTTGAATATTAATAAATACAATTCTTGCAAGGAAATTACCTGCTTGAATCAGATTTGATTTAATAAACAACTAATTATCAAATGCTGACATGAAATGCTCATTTCATCTTTCATTTGGCATTTCAATTGGAACATCTGGAAACAACTAACAGTATTTAATAGGAAAACAACTTTAATAGGAAAACAATTAATATTGTTCTATTAAACAGTATTTAATAGAAATTGTTCTCGGGTGAAGTTTACAAGTGGTGAAGGCTCAAGACTTAAGAACAAGTTCCTTTTGGCTACCAACCACTTCAACACCTCGCTCTACTCCTCCCCATATATGCCAGGAACGGAATAAACAAAATATTTTAATAAATAATTTAATTATTTTTATTATACAATAAATTGGAATAAATAGACAAATGTTTCTATATATCTAAAGAATGTTTCAAGTTAGCACTTCAATTCATTTTTGTTCTTGTTTTATTTGATAATCACAATATCAGGACAAGTAAAAAGATCCTTTCTTTTGATTATATTTTACAACTGAATGCTTTCCCCCAAACAGTATGTACAAATCGGAACTTTGGCCAGTGAGACAGAATAGCTAATTAAAAGCCCTGTATTTGCATATGAAGCAGTGAATCCTGTAGATGTGTGAAAATTGCTTCAAATATGCAGAATTTTCAGAGACATCCTCAAGGCCCAACTGAATGTGTGCAATTGTACTGGTATCCCATCGCTACAGTAGCTAACTAGCTCTCAGTTCCTCAATATCGAGGTTCAAAGTAAATTTATTATCAAAGTACATATACAGTATGTCACAATATACAGAGATTCATTTTGTGTGCATACTCAATAAATCTATAGAATAATAACCATACCAGAATCAATGAAAGACTGCTCAAAGTGCAGAAGACAAACTGTAAATACAAAAATAAATGAATAATAAACAACTAAATAATAAATATTGAGAACATGAGATGAAGTGTCCTTGAAAGTGAGTCCATTGGTCGTGAGAATATTTCAGTAATGGGGCAAGTGATGTTGAGTGGAGTTATCCCCCTTGGTTTAAGAGCTTGATGGTGGAAGGGAAGTAACTGGTCCTTAACCTGGTGATGTGAGTCCTGAAGCTCCCGTACCTTCTTCCTGATGGCAGCAGAGAGAAAAGAGCGTCTTCTGGGTGAGTGTCTCTGATGATGGATGCTGCTTTCCTGTGACAGCATCTTGTGTAGATTTGCTCATTGGTTGGGAGGGCTTTATCTGTGATGGACTAAGCAATATCCACTACCTTTTGTAGCATTGGCCAATCAAGGGCAGTATTTCCTTATCACCAAGAACATTAATTTCAGATCTCTCCTGAACTCAATTTTTTTTTCAAACTTTCTAATCCCCAAAGTGACCTGAATGTGAAGACAAATTATTCCCACATTATGGCAAGCAGTTGTTTCATTTTGTATTTCAGATTTTATTGAAAGCTCTGTTACTTACCTCACAGGGCTTAGCACAAATCAGATAATCATCTAAAGTTTCAAAAATGGATGTTTTGCAAACTGCAAATGTTTCCGCTTTTGATAAACAAAATAACGTGGGAATATTTGACATTTTTAAATTGGTACTTTCCTCCAAGAGAAATGCAGGGTGGCATTTGGAAGCATGCATCATTGAGGTGGGGTCTATTAAAGAGGAATTTATTGTTAGAGCTCGGATATTTGGCTCAAACATTAAATTACTTGATGCCAAGTGCCATAGAGAATTTCCTATCCATGAATCAAACAGCTCATTAGTAAAGCTAGTGAGCACAAATAAAGCTGAGAACTTCACTCAGAGCTCCAGTACACATAGAATGAACTAGGCAGAGCAAGCAGGACTGTGAAGTGGGATTGTGGGCACACACAGCAGGTCTGCCGATATTGCACCTCTACAATTTGTTCAAAGATCAAAGTGGTTTAATGAGCACTGGGAACCCACAGTCCATTATTCTCACCAAACACTTTGACAGTGGGTTAACTTAACTACAGCTTTTCTACTCAAACATGTGTAACCTACACAGGAATCTTTCTGGAGGAATCCAGAAATCAAAGGGAATTGCACGATGGGATTTGTAACATTTCCTGAATTCAGAATTGACTGTTCCTGGACATACATTTAGGGCAATGTTGAAAAATGAGGTATGCTTCTTCTGTAGTCTTTAACCACTATATTTGCATGGTCAAACATCGGCACTACTGTGCAAATGGCTTAGGCACCCTAGATTTTTTATATAAATTTTGTTTTAGATGTTTGTTTTTTTGAAACATGTATCAGCAGAAAAGAGCAAATTTTAGATTTTCAAACATTTTCCAAACAATTAAATGTTACAGAGAAATTGTTGTACTTTGTCCAAGAAAGTAAAATATTAGTCATAGGCTATTTTTCATAAAGTAATCAAGCTTTATATAAGTATTTCGCCCAGTGCATGATGAAATAAAGATAACTAACAAGTGCTAATGATCAATGATATCATGAACTGAATAATCTAAACTGATTAACTGAAACAGAAATGGGTGTGGAAGGAATCAAACTGGGCAAAGGATAAAGGTGAGGGCGAGGCAGATGTAACAGTTTAACTTTCAAATGATCAATTCTTACACCATGGCAAGAATGAACACAGCAACAAGACACAAGGTGGTCATCCTGTGTCGGCCAAGTCTCTCCCAAGCAGAAATTTTGTGGCAGACACCTCAATGTGCTGTCCAAGCTCTTCTGAATAAGCAGAAAAAGACAGGCAAGGCAGAGGGCCAGAAACACAGTGGTCAGCCATGGAATCTGAATGAGCAGACGAGAGATACATCAAACTGACATCATTTCTATATTGGAAGAAGTCCAGCACTGCTATCAGCTCTGGATTCATAGAAACCACTGGAACTGAAGTACCCTCCCGCTATAGTCCAGAGAAGTCTTGTCAGAAGTGGTATTCATAGAAGAGTTGCTGCCAAAAACCCATTCCTCTAAAGTGGAAACAAAGCCAAGAGAATCATCAACACAGAGGAACACAAGGACTGGGGTGCTGAACAATGGCAGCAAATGCTCTGGAATGATGAGTCAAAATTTGACATTTTTGACTCAAACTGGAGGCAGCTTGTCCACAGAGGAGCTGGAGAGTGCCTGCAGCCAACAGTGAAGCATGGTGGAGGCTTCCTGCAGGGTTAGAGCGGCATTTCTGCAAATAGAATTGGTGATCCGGAATTAATGGGATCCTCAATGCTGAGAAGTACAAGCAGATTCTCATCTATCACGGATGTGGCTCATCGATACCAACTTCATTCTGCAGCAGGACAATGACCCAAAACACACGGCCAAGGTCATAAAGAACTGTCTTCAGTGAAAAGAAGAACGAGCAGTTCTACAATAGATGGTACAGCCTCCACAGAACCCTGATCAACATCATCGAGGCTGTCTGGGATTACCTGGACAGACAGAAGCAAGCGAGATAGCCAATGTCTGCAGAAGAAATGTAGCAATTTCTCTAAGATGCTTGGAACAACCTACCAGCTGACCTTCTTATAAAACTGCACAACAGTGTACCTAAAAGAATTGATGCATTTTAAACAGCAAATGGTGGTCTCACCAAATATTGACTTGATTTGGTTTTTTACCATTTACTGCTCTTTATAGTCAAATTTTTGATATTTAGAAGCTTTACATTTCATTATTTTTGAAAGCATCTTGGCTTTACATTTTTTTTTAACATGTGACTAAGACTTTTGCACAGTACTATATGTTGTTAAACTTCACAATATTTAAATATCAACTGGTGCCCAACCACATAGAATTTGACAAAATTATTTCCAATGAGTTTATTATATTTACCATCCTAAGATTGTGTAACCTGTAATGAAGTATTTTTTCCTCATAGTTTCTTGCTAGTAGTTATTGTACAAGCTCCAAAAACGAGAGTCCAATGTAAAGGTCAGAGTAACTCCCAAGATGTGACAGCACCTGAGATCCTCAGGTCATTGACAGAGGCTGGGAATGGGGAGGGGGGGAGGAGGGAGGAGAGAAGAGAGGAGGAAGTGCGGAGACTCCTGGTGTGATGACAGAGTGGTGGGGAAGACTCCTAAGAGAGAGGGATAACAAAGACCTACAGAAGAATGAGAAAATGGAGTTGGGCGAGGGGCGTCCCTGTGCTGTTGTCAGAATGGTGGTAGTGACGGGTAAAGAGGATGCCAGGCAGTGACAGAGATGGGGGATTCCCGTTGGGTGGTGATAAAAGGATCGGAGGTAAGCCCAAGGGCAGCGTTGAGAGCTGGTAACTCCTGGGATGGTGACAGGAGCTGAGAAGAAAACCTCATCTAGGGTGTTGATACTGAGATGTATTAGGGACAGCTACAGGAGATAATGGGGACACCATTGAGGAGAATACATAGCCATTAAGGAGTGTAAAGAGAACTGTTAGTGTGAGGATCTTTGATTCCAGAAGCTCATAGTAGGATTGAAATCACACTGTATTAGAAGTAATGTTCAATCTTCAAGTCAAGTACAATGGACAAACTTTATTCAAGTTCTCTAATTTCTAATTGCAAACTGTGTAAAAACACATTATTCCAACATTGTGGGAACATGTCTGTGTACCATCCTGTATCCCAAGTCCAATATTAGTGGACGTAAATTTCAGCTGAAAAGGAAAAAAAAACTTGAGGCATGAGTTCAAACTTTTCATGGTGGGTATATGGAATGAGCAGTCAAAGCCAAGTGGCTACAATTACAATGTTGAAAGGACATTTGCACAGGGACATGAGTAGGAAGGATTTCAAAGGAAATGGGCCAAATGCAGGCAAATGGGACTAGATCGGCAATTTGAACAGCATAACTGAGTTGGGTCAAAGGGGCTGTGTAATTCTATGTCTGAGCAAATGGTCTTTCCTATCTCTTTTCCCCCCTCTCTCTCCTACTCTCCCTTTCAGATCCGGAGTAACAATTATTTAGTTATCAAGAAATGACATTAAAGAACTATACTTTTTTTTCCCCATAGATGCTGCCTGGCCTGCTGAGTTCTTCCAGCATTTTGTGTGTGTTGCTCGAATCCTTTTAATTATTAAACCATACATTGTCAGTATATAAAAATGACTCAAACGACCTGGACTCAGCTCATAGGATTTCTGCTCTTTCAACTAGCACAACCTGACAATGATAGGTGATGATCACTGCCAGACATAGTGGGACTTTAACAAGGTACAAAAAACAAACCAAAACATTCTATTGAATCTGGAAATATTTTAGCCACAAGGATTGAACAGACCAAGGCAAAAAAAAAAATTGTCACAGTATGTTTTGATCTTAGGAATCCACTCCATTAATGCAAACACCAACCACATAAAATAAGTAAAATCCTCTATTGTGAAGATGACCCAGGTTACTATGAGGAAGTCATTGATGTGTGTGTAAATTTTTAACAAACCATTTCAAAGATGTGTTTTCAGTGTTCACTTATGGAGAGACAATGATATAACAAATTCCATAGCCAACACATCCTGAGAAGAAGAATTATAAAAGACGGGCAATGATCATGCATTGGCTTGTAATTACACCATGTGAATATTAAAGTATGAACCTTGCTTATTAAACAATGTCATTCTTTTCAAGTTATTTAATGGTAGTTTTAAATGATTGAGTAATACCTTTTAAAATAGGAGGGAAAGAAATATCATAACCAAATCTTTTTATTTTTATATTCATGTAGGATTTTTAAGGTTTTTCATAAAGAAATATTTGGACCTTGCAGATACTTTCTTCCAAGTTTAGAATTTTGTTTAAAAGAGCATCAATATCCAACTGTCTTATTCCTGAAGCTTTAGAACCTGGTTTACTCTGACAAATGAATGAAGAACATTGAACAGTAAAGTCCATGAAACAAGCCCTTCAGCCCCACATGTCTGTGCCAGCCACTCTAAACTAATACCATCTACCCACACACTGTTTTTTGTCTGTTCATGTATCTGTCCAAAAGCCTCTGAAACATCACTATCATATTTGCTTCTATCTCATCCCCTGGGAGCCTCTAATATGTCTTGCTCATCTCCTTTAAACTTTTCTCCTTTCACCTTAAACCTATACCCTTTAGCATTTGATTTGTCCGAAATGTATTGGAGAGAATTTCAGAAAAAAAATATATTGTAGAATTTGTCATTGCAACCCTCACATCAGAAACTCTATCCTTTTAAGATGCCTTCCACCAGTAAGATTGAATAGCTTTATCAATTCAATATGCACTCAATGACCACTTCATCAGTTACACCTGTACACCTGCTCGTTAATATCTAAGCTGCCAATCATGTGGCAGCAACACAATGCATAAAAAGCATCCAGACATGGTCAAGAGGTTCAGTTGTTGTCCAGACCAAACATCAAAATGAGGGAAGAAACATGGTCTAAATGATTTTGACTGTGGAATAACTGTTGGTGCCAGATGGGGTGGTTTGAGTATCTGAAATTGCTGATCTCCTGGGATTTTCACGGACAACAGTCTCTGGAGTTTACAGAATAGTACAAAAAAAAGAAGAAAATATCCAGTAATTAGTAGTTCTGTGGGCAAAAATGCCTAGTTAATGGGAGAGGTCAGAGGAGAATGGCTAGACTGATTCAAGCTGACAGGAAAGTTACAGTGTTTCATTACAACAAAGGGTTCTCGGAAGCAGCTCAGATAGGCAGAAAGACACAAATTCTAATTATCTAATGAAAGCTACGTTTATTAGGACAGAGCAGAGCAAGCATTAGAATACTTATATAGCTATGTGTTGACCCCTTTTACTGCAGCACACTTCCTGTTCTGCCCAATTGGCAGCGCCATTTGCCACCTGCCCATTGGTGAGGCCTGAAAAGCTACCACCAAGCCCCCTGACTGCTCTATTTTTATACCCCTTCCACTTATATGAAATACAGCAGTAAGGGGACCAATACATTATCAGCAGCTCAAACCACTGAATCAAAACTAATCATCTCTTGTCACCACCCTTCATGAGTCCCACCCTCTGCATTCAACTAACTTTCATGTTCCTATGGTGGTATTGCATTCTCATGGTTGTATTGTAGGTTTCAGCACAACAAAGTGAGGGGTTTTATGCTTAACGAAACCCATAACACATTTTATTGAACTGCAAACCCTACACAACAAAAGCACGCTAAAAGCCTTTTATGTAATATCATCATCACATCAGACCAGCCTCTTAAATCAAAACCAACTCTATGTCGGTGATAGTGAATTATGTACATTTCTTCCAATTATGTTACCCTACAGTATTCCCAAAACAGTAAATCAAAGTTCAGGTAGGTTCAAGGTCACGGTGGTGCTTAGACATTCAACTAGCACACAGATTAGCCCTTTACAAAAACGACAGTACTCAAGTAACCACGTGTTCCAACAGTGGTGCGCAGAAGAGCATCTCTGAATGCACAACACATTGAACCTTGAAGTGGATGGGCTACAGCAGCATAAGACAAATACACTCAGTGGTCACTTTATTAGGTACAGGAGTTACCAAATAAAGCAGCCACTGAGCAGATTTCTGTTTCTCTCTTTCTTACAAAATGTGCCATTAAAATCAGAGGTTCAAACATTAATTGCAATCATCAAGGGAGAACCTATAGTAACCGCAAAGTTCAATACCTCAGTGTATCCTTCAGAAGACTTGAGCTTCTAGCTAACTATTTGTTTATTATTTTGAGCCACCCTTATCATTCTCTCAAGATGTACAAACAAGTTGGATGAACGCAGCAGGTCAGGCAGCATCCGTTGAAATGAGCAGTCAACATTTCGGGCCGAGACCCTTCGTCAGGACTGAAGAAGGAGGGGGCAGGGGCCCTATAAAGAAGGTGGGGGAGGGTGGAAGGTGCCAGGTGAAAAACCAATCAGAGGAAAGATCAAGGGGTGGGGGAGGGGAAGCAGGGAGGGGATAGGCAGGAGAGGTGAAGAAGGAATGTAAGGGGAAAGCACTATGGGTAGTAGAAGGCGGCAAAATCATGAGAGAGGTGATAGGCAGCTAGAAGAGGAGGCAGAGTGAAAGTGGGATGGTGGAAGGGAGAGAGAGGGAATTACCGGAAGTTGGAGAATTCAATGTTCATGCCAAGGGGCTGGAGACTACCCAGACGGTAGATGAGGTGTTGCTCCTCCAACCTGAGTTTGGCCTCATCATGGCAGTAGAGGAGGCCATGTATGGACATATCCGAATGGGAATGTGAAGCAGAGTTTAAGTGGGTGGCAACCGGGAGATCCTGTCTGTTGTTGCGGACGGAGCAGAGGTGCTCGACGAAGTGGTCCCCCAATCTGCGTCGGGTCTCGCCGATGTAGAGGAGGCCGCACCGGGAGCACCGGATGCAATAGATGACCCCGACAGACTCACAAGTGAAGTGTTGCCTCACCCGGAAGGACTATTTGGGGCCCTGAATGGTGGTAAGAGAGGAGGTGTAGGGACAGGTGTAGCACTTACGCTTGCAGGGATAAGTACCAGGTGGGAGATCTGTGGGGAGGGACGTGTGGACCAGGCAGTTGCGGGGGGAACGATCCCTACGAAAAGCAGAAGAGGGGTAGAGGGGGAAAGATGTGCTTAGTGGTGGGCTCCTGTTGAAGGTGGCGGAAGTTGTGGAGGATAATATGCTGGATCTGGAGGATGGTGGGGTGGTAGGTGAGGACAAGGGGAACACGGTTCCTATTGTTGTGACGAGAGAATGGGGTGAGGGCTGAAGTGTGGGAAATGGAGGAGATCCAGGTGAGGGCATCATTGATGACGGCAGAAGGGAAACCATGATTACCCTTCCACCCTCCCCCAACCTTCTTTATAGGGCCCCTGCCCCCTCCTCCTTCAGTCCTGACGAAGGGTCTCGGCCCGAAACGCTGACTGCTCCTTTCAACGGATGCTGCCCAACCTGCCGAGTTCCTCCAGTGTGTTTGTACGTGTTGATTTGACCACAGCATCTGCAGTATACTTTGTGTATCATTCTGTCATTGTTTTCCATTGTCAGGTGTGGGCATCTTAAATCTAAACATGACCACAGCTGGTGACATCACTGCAGCACATGATTTAGTCTAATTCATATTTAATACAGAATTGAATGCTAATCAAATAATAAGGCAGAGCCAGCTGCTTCAAGCAAGTTCACCTTTTGCAGTTCCCCAATATTCAGGACAATTCCAGGGAATTGACAACTCATTTTATATGGTTGAAGAGAAACTCAGATAAATGGATTAGCTGCCTGTAGAAGTGAGCAATATTATACCATCAGAATCCAATTGGCCTAGAAACATTCTTCCATTATTTCTTCATGAGCATTCCTTGGTATTGAGGATGCTAAGTATCCAGTGTTGTTTCGTGAGTTCTCAGTCAGCTGATAATGCCATTGAGGGAGAGTGCAGACTCTCCTCAGGTGGGGCAGGAGGTGCCTGACAAGGATGATGCGTGGGTAGTTTATCAAGTTCTCAGCTTCTGTCTATGCATATCTGCCATTCCAAATGCTTCTACTTCACTTTGAGCAGTAATGGGACATTGATTCCCAAGAATCGGTGGGAATGTTATAAGCTGTTGAAGATGCTTGGAAAACATTCTTGAACCTTTACTTTTGTGCACCTGAAAACTTATTTATATGAGACATGTCCTGTCAAGACCAGCTATGTACTACCAGGAACAGATGGACATATAACAACAGAAATCATCCTGGAATGGGGTACTTACAAGTTCACTAAACCAGAAGAGCACAACATGCAAATCAAAATCCAGAGCTCACAGCATGTCTAAAACACTACAGCAGAAACCAAGCAGTTCTGTAGTACCTATGAGAGCCTCAAAGTATGTTTTGAAGTTCAGTCACATTTATGACTCTATGACTTGCAACAGATAGAATGCAGCAAGTCATTTATTCCAGGATGCTCACACAAATAGCAATGTAATAACGAGCAGACAATCTGTTTTCATCATGATGTTGATTGAGAGATGAATATTGGACAGAATACAGTTGATAACTTGTTGGGTCTTCTTTGAAATATGCAATGAAATCTTTAAAGTGTATTTGATTAGACAGATGGCTTTAACCACTGTGCATCACCCTTTCAACATCGCATTGAAGCACTGGCCTTGATTTAGTGCATATGTTTGGAAGTAGGCTCAAACCTTTAACTTTTTACTTCCGAAGGCAGAGTGTTTCTTATTGAGCCCCAGCTGACACAAAAGGTACAATTATATATTGCTTTCCATATGAAAGACAAAATGTTGAAAGCACATCTAGAATGGATTACACGATCAGAACCCACCATAAATAAATTCAGTGCACGACCAACTAATATCTCACAAAAGCCCCAGCTCACCACAGACTCCAATCAGTTCAGCTACTGCTACTGTCTAGTCTGCCAAAGACCATTCTAAGCCCCAAATTGTTACCCTGAGTTATGATCTGCCAGACCCCTGCTGCCTCAACCAGTCTCTAATGCCTTGAATTCTGCCTCAGTCAAAGGCAGCACATCTCTGGATTTGAAAATATGCAAAGCACAAACAATACAAATGCCAGTCCACCACATTAATTTATGCTTCCAGAAAATTCTGAGCAAATGTACTCTAAAGCGGCATGTGGGAAATTGTTGAAAGCACTCAGGTGATTATAAATGCATTTGGACTCAAACCATTCCCTTTATGAAGACAATGAAAGTGACAACTACTGTAACTACAGCAGCTAAATTATGCAACAAAGTAATTATTACTTTGATTGTGGCTATTATATCATCATCCTACAGCCCATGGTGTCATTAATTGAAGGAGGAATAAGTAGTAAATTATAAATAGTGATGAATAGTCATGAATAGTTGCTTAGTTGAGATACCGAGATGCGAGCTCACCAGAGCTTCAGTCAAGTCAAAACCAGGAATCCACATGTTTGGATGAATAAGAATGAGGGCTTCATTACAATCTATCAGAGCTATAACAAGAATTGTCACCTTCATGCAAAGATTTAAATTAAGAATTATTGAAGCTCTGGACTCCAAAACATTCTAACTCTGCCTCAGCCTCGCTTATCTCATTAATCATGTGGTGACATATGGTAACAAATCTGCCAGCAATATCCTTCAATTGGTTCAATTTTTCAATTTCTATGGGTTGTTTGGATGTACATTCATGACAAATTTGAGACAAATATTTGCATTTATGGCCATCTGGTTAGTTCCTTGGCTGGTTGCGAGTCCAATGGCCTAACAATTTTGTGCTAAATCGGTCATTAACCACAGCATCTGGATCAAAGAACTCTCAGGTGAAAACCAGACAACAGCCTGGATACTGAAGATGATCGAAACCACAGAGCCTGTCTAAATAGCCTGTTATGTTATTCTAATAGACCATACATTTAATCAAGTTACTGGTTTGTAACCATGGTCTTAGTAATATGGTGTATATTACAAAGCATCAAGCTGTATCTCATTTAATTGTTAGATCTTAAACACTAAATTATTTCTCTTTAATTACTATAACCTGCTAAAAAATTAAGGATCAGTTGCAGCAACTCACACTCCCATTTACTTTCCTATTGTCTTTTTCCAGTATTTCTTCTCTGTGGAAGATTATGACATTGATTTAATTTTTAACTGCCCTGCACTGGGCTCCTGCACAATAGCTCCTCAATGGAAGGAGACAGTGAAATAGATCATTCTTGTGAATATTGCCACGAGCTGGAAGAAGTCCAGTGCAATTACAAATAAGTTAAGCCAATGCCAGGTTTGATAGTTTTTTGTCTTACGAGGGGAATAAATGTTACAATACTTATATGGGACTATAATTAAGCTATATTCAGTACACAATGTACACTTTCTGGTTCCTCATCTTCTTGGGATCCTTCAAGGACAATGCTGATTTGTTTTCACTCCAGCTTTGTGGTTTCTGAGGTGGCTGATGGGGCTGAAGTTTCCCTCTATAGAAAAAAGAGGACATTAAAGTCACTAGATTAATGCAATATAACATGCTGACTTCTGGCTTATCAACTCCAGGTTAGAATTTGTACTGGAGCTCCAACCGACACACACTAAAATCAGTGGTCATCTCACCCAAACCTCAGCCCAGTCCATTGCTGAAAGCAGTAAAACTTTATACTATATTCCCAGCAGCACAGAATCAAAATCAGGCTTAATATCACCAACATGTCATGAAATTTGTTAACTTTGTGGCAGCAGTACAATGCAATTCATGATATAGAAAAAAAGAGTAACTATTGCTGTAAAAAATAAGCAACTGAGGTTTGTTTCCCGCAACTCCAATAGCAGACAATAGGTGCTCATCTATAACACAGGTCCCCATTGCATTCTGGAAGGATCAATCTCATATTCACACAAACATCTTGTGGATTGCATCTTTTTCATCTGACCATAAGCTAAACCTTTGCTTTTATTAATTAACACTACTATTTTGTTGAAAAATCAAGTCTTTTCCATTCAAATGAAGAGTCTCAACCTAAAATGTCAACAGTCCATTTTCCTCCATTGATGCTGTCTGCCTCTCTACGTTCCTCGAGCTTTGTGTGTGTTGCTCGAAATTCCAGCATCTCTGTGTCTCGAGTAGTCTCCATTTTGCTACTCCATTGCAGTCTCTTCAAATTTTCCCTCCTCTCTTTGTTTTAAGTTCGGTGAGTCCCTCTCTCTCTGCTCCCCCTCTGGGGTTTCTGCTGCCCTCCTGCTCCTTGACCACTCTCCCACTACTAAAGCCGTGTGTCCTTCCTGAGCACCTGACAGTCCCTATGAAGGTATTAGTTTTGCTGACTGCAAAGTTCTAAACGCAAACAAAAACCCTATTGGATAGAAATAGCCATGAGTACTCTCACTAAAGGGAGATTATACTGTAATTACTCAACCTTCAAAGACCAGTTCACTTCCCTGTTTATTCTCTATGGTAAGTTTCTTATTTTATTTAAAGATGTAGCATGCAACAGGCCTTACCAGCCCAACAAACCACACCACCAGCAACCCATCTATTTAACCCTAGCCTAATTGCAGGACAATTTACATTGACCAATTAACCTTTGAACCCAGAGGAAACCCACACCCTCAAAGGATGTACAAACTTCTTACAGAGAACACCAGAAATTAACTCCACACCCCGATATCCAAGCTGCAATAGCATTGCACTAACTACTACACTAACATTTATATTTAGCTGCCAATAACCACTATTTGAGTGGTGGGTCCCCAAGGAGAAGATACTTCCAGCTAACAAAGTGGTTTAAGATACAGTTCATTTTTCCAGTGATACACATTTAAATCCAAACAACATTGTTAAAACACATTCAAAACTCAGAGGATTTCTATCCTAAACATTTCCAAAACACAAACCAATTCTAATACACAGGTACAATTCCTATAAACTAAAAAGATATACCACGATGCTGACAAGTCATCTGTCGCAGAAACCAAAGCTGGAGGAATGGTCTCTCATTCACCCTGCAATTCTTCTACAATTCTCCTTGATGTTCGTTACCTCATAAGCCTGAAGTGCTTTCTATATGTATACCCTTTTCTTCCACTTGGGTGACTTCACATGTGCATGATATTTCCTCGGATGTCCAGTTCACAAAAGCATCTCTGAAGATATAGACCTCAATTAAGGTGGTAAAGCCAACTTCTGAGTACATAAACCTTCTAACTATAAATACATCAGTATTGATAAGATAAATGATATTATCCATCTGTTCTTTAAGCTTCCTTGAACTAAGCAACTTATGCATCAGATTGTCTGCTTGAAACAACCCAAATTTAAAAAACCCATTGTCTTATATTGCACCTCTCAAGCCATAAAGCAGATGCAGTGAGGTAGCATCTTACTTCTCCCAGACAGAACATCTTCTATCTACAGAGCTTGATTGCAAAGCTATTCTAATAGAGTACTTGTTTTACCTTTGATGCACCATCAATAACTCTCGGAGATGGGAGGCGAACGATAGGCTTTTATTAGCTGCAAGAGACCACAATTAGTAGCAAGAGACCACCACACAACATCCTGGAGACTGAGGGAGGAGCAGTGCCTCCAACAGCCTTTATACAGGGGTCTGTGGGAGGAGCCACAGGAGCAGTCAGCAGAGGGGTGTGTCCAGACAGGTATATATAGTTCACCACAACCTTCAAGCTGATTACAGTTTTCCGTTTACAATTTAAGAACTGAAGATTGTTTAGTTTCTGGTCGTAAAATGAGAGTCAAAGTGTTTGTTGGAAGTTCACTGAGAGTTGTTCTTGATCTTACAAATGGCAGATGCTGTGTTTAGAAAGCAAGTTTAGCAAACATGATTCTTCCTGTCTCAGGACAGTGACTATCCATCACAAAGGGTTCTCAAACCAAAACATCAACTGCCCATTTCCCTCCATAGATGCTGCCCGACTCACTCAGACCTTCCAGTGTTTTGTGGGTTATTCTAATTTTCCATTCATAGCTGCTACATTTACAGTGTATGACCTCACATGAACATGGCTACCACTGGTGTGACCAAATAAGATGGCAATCACTGGTCATTTTATAGGTTTACACTCTACCGGTTTCAAAATACTGGTTATAAAGAGATTCTGGAAGATTCTGAAATTTTTCAGTGAATCAGCGAATACTGAGAAATGACTTACTGACAATGTTTAAATTATGAAGAGTTTTGGCAGATGCATCTGGAAAAAAAAAACTTCTTTTGATGACAAAGGGTAGGCATTTGAAAATGTAATTTGTGTTAATACAAGCCAAGAGAAATTTCTGCATTCAGAAGGTTGCTATGGAATAATTTATGGCATGCTGTGGCTTTAGCAGAGGCTGGGGCTGTGGTAATCTTAAAGAAAATTACATGAATGCAGCTAACACCGAAAAATTATAGGGTAACAGGAAGAAAACAGATAAAACAAAATTCTACTTAGCACAATTGTTATAGGAACAAAACATAACATATTAAACTTTTCAGAAGATCAATGATGAGTTTCTCATTCCCAGTTGTCTTACAGATATTCTGCCCTGGCTGTTAATGATGGGAAAGCATCAGAATGGTCCTTGGTGAGTAACATATTTCTGCTCCCTGAAGGTAAAATGAATCATTATGAAATTGAGAAATATGAAATAAAGAGAGTAAAAGGAGAACCTATCTAAAGCTGAGATACCTGCTTATTAAGAAGCTTTGTCATGCTTGGAAGTTGTACATTGGTTTAATTAATGGATTAATATTCAGAGGCTTGAATTAATGACATGGGCATGTGTTGCAATCCTACCATACACATAAGGAATGAAAATTCAAATAACTAAATTAATCTGGATTAAAAATACTAGCGTCAATAGTGACTATGAAAATATAGTACAGTTGTACTAATCTCCGATTTCTTTCAGGAAATAAAATCTGCTGCACTTAACCCAGTTTGGCCTATAACTGACTCTGGATCACCGATGGAATTGACACTTGAATGCTAACCGATATAATCCAACATGCTACTTGGCTTAAGAGGGAATTCGAGATAGATAAGGAACACAGGTCTTATAGAAGTTGAAAATGTTCAGACCTATTTGATGAAGGACACTTACATGGCCATGTTCCAGAACTGAAGAAACAGTGCACGAATTCAAATCACCACCTAATACTGGAAAATTACACTAATTTTTAAACTTTTTTTTCTATAAATTCCATTGGGCTCTCCTAACATTGTAAAAATCATTGATAAAAACTTTTATCTTTAAAAAAGATTATCCAGTCTAGGAGTACAATTTTGGACCTGCAAAAGCCCTGTATAGTCAATAGGTGAAAATACTTCAATTTTACAGTGTCATATTTTACCTTGATTAATCAGCAAGAAATATAGCTTGCTTTTGTACCCTTCTGCCTCAATTTTCAAAAATATGTGGGCTTCTCATTACTGCAAATTAAAATGACCTAAACCATAGCCACCCAGAGGCCAACTTGTCCATGTTGATAGCTTTTACAGGAACTCTGCTACATCTTCAGATAATAACTCACATTCCATTCAATTGCTTACAAATAAATAACATATTGCACTAAGACAGTCTCTTGCAACACCAGTTTGTAGAATAGAGTCATCAGGGAAAGGAGCACCTCCATTGCAGAGAGGGAAACATGATACAGGAAATAAAAAATTATTCTGGAATGAGAGATCCCCGAGCTTTCTTTTGGATACAACTGATCAACCAAACAATCTTTGGATCCTTTCCTAAGGTAGATTCTGATTGAAATTGCAACAAAAGTTTAATTGATAAATATTGAATCATGTCATTAAAATCCCCAAAGCTTTCCTGATATCTTTTTCGTGATATATTGAATATGTCAATATAGCATCACATCAGCTGTGGGACCAATTCCATTTTAGTGAGTCTGAAGGAGGAGCTCTCACATCTTCAACTTTTGATACAATAGTAAAAAGTTTGTTCTGGAATATGAACACTTGATTATGAAAGGATTTGCTAGGTGGTTATTGGTGACAAGTTTGTTTGCTTGTACTCCTGGCAGAGAGACTGGCATGCACATGGAGCGTGATTTCAGAATTTGTGAATGGATTGGTCATTAGTTTATGATCAATGGAGTTGGAAAGATATTTTTTTCATCACCACACTACTACCGTCGGGTAGAAGGTGCAGGTGCCTTGAAACTCATGCCACCAAGTTACTAACCCTCAACCATCAAGCTCTTGAGCAAAAGGGTTAACTACACTCATTTAAGGACTCTTTTATATAGTCATTTCACGTTTGTTTTTTATTGCTATTTATTCATTATCTGCATTTACAGTTTGTTTACAGTTTATAGTTCCTGATGTTTACAGTCTACAGATCCCGTTTACAGTAACTGTTCTATAAATTTGCTAAGTATGCCCGCAGAAAAAGAATCTCAGGGTTATATGTGGTGACATGTATGTCCTCTGATAATAAATTTTACTTTGAGCTTTTATTTCTACATACTTGGTACGTTAGTCTGCCCTTCCACCTAATCTCTCTGAAGCCCATGTGGTCTTTGATGAGAAAACCCAAAAGCAACCTTAGCTATTCTTTATTCACTTCAGAAGTACTACAATAAGCCTCTATAGAGTTGCTTTGTAACTTCTTGCTACCACCACTGACATTAATACGGTTTACTGGCAACTTACACACTCAAACTTAGGGAACACCGAGCGCATCATTGGAGCCTCCCTGCCCTTTATTGTGGACCTGTACTCTTCCAGGTTGAAGAAGAGGGCGGGGAACATCATAAAGGATTCCTTCCATCCTGCGCACGGACTGTTTGAACTCCTTCCGTCTGGTAGGCGCTTCAGATCCCTCCAGACTAAGACTTATAGGCACTGGAGAAGTTTTTTCCCTACTGCGGTCACTTTGCTGAACAGTTAACTGTCGGCTAACTATTACTTGGATTGCACTACTTGTATGTATAATCTATATTTTCATTTATATTTATCATTATTATTGTTATCAAAGAGACAACATCTGCCGAAAGTAAATTCCTTGTATGTGCACAGGTACTTGGCGATTAAAGTCCGATTCTAATTCTGATTCTCCTTTCTCCAACAAACTGGGTGGAATCATCTTTCAAACCCCTTCTGAATATTGTTCTGCTCTTTCAACAGCACTTCTTATGTTACACACTTGCTGGTGAGCAGATTTCAAACACAGAATTGCAAAGCAACATTCGTTCCTCTTTACTGATCAGTAACCTGCACCTCCCTCCCATTCACCCTCATCACTGTCCACCCCCAACTCACCACCAGCTAGTCATTGTATTTCTAGCCACCTTTTCCTCACTCTCTACTCTTAATTAGTGCAACTGCTTGAGCCATTGCCTCACCACGTTAAAAACCAAGGTGCAATCTTGACCTTAGATACTGTTTTTGTGGAGTTTCCATATCCTTCCTGTGACTGCATGTGTTTCTTCACTGCAGTTTCCTCCCATATCACAAAGACGTGCAAGTTAGTAGGTGATTTTGCCACTGTAAATCGCCTATATTGTGTAGGTGAGTGACAGATTCTGCAGGGGTTGATGAGAAGGGAGGGAGAATTAAAGAAATGAGATTAACATGGGATTAAGGCAAGAAATGCTGATGGTCAAAGCAGACTTGCTGTGTCAAAGGGCTGTTTTGCTGTTGTATCCCTCTATGACTTTAAATTAACCTCAACCATGAATGTTATTTGATCAGAACACTACAACATCTCCCGTGGGGTGCAAATCCAACTTGATCCTAATTATTCAACTATCCTGTGGAGCGCAGACAAAAAAGCATCTTCACAAATGGACACCTTCCACCATGTTGAATGGTACTATTGTTGCACTAACTGAGACAGAGTTACCATCTCGGAGTCATTGTGGATCATCATCACCTGCAGAATTGTGCTCTGCATAATCTGTAACCTCGTGGCCTGCCATTTTTCTCACTCTGCCGTTATCCTCAAACCAGGTGGTCAACCCTGGTTCAATGGGGAATGCAGAAGAACACACTGGAAGTGGCACCAAAGAAGTCTTAAAAGAAAGATCCTGCTGCAGCTGCAACATGAGGCTATGATTCCTAAACAGTGAACACAGCATGTATCTGAGAAAGTCTACAAGCAGTGCTTTAGATCAAAGCTCCTCTCTCTAATCATAAATGGTGAACAATTAAAGAGAAAATCATTCACCTCCTCAAGTGATGAAAGGCGTTATCAACAGTGCTCTCAAGCACAGGCTCTGCTCCAGAATACCTTAGTACAAGAAAAAACTGAATTCCAAAGGTGAAGTAAGCGTGGCAGCTCTTCACTTTAAAGTGCTTGACTATGTGTGGTATCAAAGAGGCCTTGTAACAAATTGGTATCAAAGGAAAACTACTCCACTAGATGGAATCACACTTCAAAAGATAAAGGGCCGTGGGTGTTGGAGGTCAATTCTCTCCACCTTGTGCTCAATGCGGTTCCTCAGAGCTGCATTCTGGTCCTCGCGATCTTGAACCAGTGCATCAGTGGTCTTGCTTTCGAAGCTTTTCACTAAAGGTTGATCAATGTTCAGCTGCATTTGTCATCCATCAGAAAACAGAGCAGCCTGCACCTCCATGGAGCAAGATTTGCTTGATGTTCAATGGCACAACCATCACCAAGTCCTTCACATTCAACACTCCAGAGGCCACCACTGATGACGGATAACTTCAAGTCTCACAGAAATAATGATATGTGTGTTACTTTGAATTTCTAGCATTTGTAGAACTTCTCATGTCACACAGATAATGATGGTCAGAGGCTGGCTATCCTGCAGCAAGTGACTCAACTCCTGGTTCTCCACCCCTTTCCACCATCCACAAGGCACAAGTCTGGGAGAGTTCAGCTTCAAGAATACTCAAGAAACTCAACACGAGTCAAGACAAAGGCAGCTCATGTGATCGGCCCTCCATCCTAAATATTTGGTCCCAATACTGCCTGCACACTGCAGCTGAGATACGTGTAATGTGCACTATACAGGAAGCACTGTACTTGCACTCCCCAGCCTGCGACCTTGACCGTCAAGAAGAATGAGAATAGCGGGTGCATGGGTACACAGTCACCCTCTACATAATGCAATATCCTAATAAGAAAATATATCCCGCGTCTGTCGTCTTAAGTGGGTTTAATACCAGGAACTTCTGACTCTACTACCCAATGGATACATCTTCACCAGAAGCATGGCAGCAGTTCACCACAAGCAACTCAACACCACCTCCCCAAGGGCAAAAAAAGATTAATAAATGCCAGACCTTACTAGCCATATCCACATTCTGTCACTGAATTTTTAAAATAATTTCAACTTAATTAGGTCTCTGTAATATGAACTAGCAAATGCATGAATCTATGATTTCTTGTCACCTACATCAAGGTAAATTCAAATGTCTTTTAAAAACATATCAAAAGATTAAGATACAGGTGGACAGCTTCAAAAGTTATATAGTTATTGTAGAAAAAGTTCATTTCATTCATAAAGGCCAAGACATTTGGTGAAAGGAAATATTAAATTTTATTAGCTTCAGAACGCAAAAGCAGAAAGAGCATTTAGGACAAAAGTAATCTCCAGAGATATCTCAATAAACAGAGACTCATCCATCCTACTCTAAATCATATCAAACACATTACTGGAAGCACCCAAGCATTTTGGCATAAAAGTAAGACTGGATCTGATGTAACCAAATCTTACTGTGCTTCTAAAGACATAAATGTCTGATTGAAACCATTGGCCTAAGCCAGAAGACAATTCTACATTTCTGTTACCTCAGTAGCCACTTCTCTCAGAGTGCTGACATTTCCTGTGAGATTTGGCACAGGATATAATTGGCAAGGGCTTCATTTTGGAAACTGTTCTAATTGACTTTTACTAATTGTGCCCATGGAAAATTAACAAGATCCCAGTCTATATTGCAATTGTTATCCCTATACTCTTCTGATGACACAACATAAATAACCCACCCAGAACATTTCAAGAGTCAAGATAGGTAATGTCATCAACCAAGGTGTTACCAGCATTAAGGTAATGATAAATGTGCCCCACTTTCACTGGATAATATTGTGGAGATGCCATATTTTTGTCTTTCTGGACAAGCACTCCACTTCAACTGTGGTGGGGCATATCCTCTGTCACTAAAACCCCCTCATACAGGTATTTTTATCAAACTCTATAAAACCAATGTTCCCCTGACCAGTCACATACCTTTCCCTCTACATTAATGAGGTGATCCAAAAATATTCTCCTTGTTTCCTGACTCATACTTAGGCCCAATCACCCAGTGCTTATGATCCTCTAGTGGCTCCTCATTCAGCAAAACCTTCAAACCTTAATATTTCCTTTGTTTCCAAATCCCTCCATGATCATATGCCTTCTATCCTTGTAACCATTCTGCCATGGAGTATAGAGTTATACAGCAAGGAAACAGAACCTTTGGCCAACTGGTCAATGGTGTCCCACCCAAGCTAGTCCCATTTGCCAGTGTTTAGCCCATAACCTTTTAAACCTGCCAAATCTGTCCAAATGTCTTTTAAAAGTTATTATTGTACCTGCCTCCACCTTTTCCTCTTCCAGCTGATTCCACATATACACCACGCTTTGTGTAAAAAACAGTTGCGCCTCAGGTTCCTATTAAATCTTTCCCCTCTCATCTTAGAACTATGCCTTCTAGTTCTTGATTTGCCAGCTCTGGGGAAAAAAGCCAGAGTACATTCACCTCATGATTTTATACATATCTATCGGATCACCTCTCAGTTTCCTACACTCCAAGGAATAAAGTAATTGCTTGTCCAAACACTTCCTATTACCCAGTCCCTCGAGTTCTGGCAGCATCCTTGTAAATCTTTTCTGCACTCTTTCCTAAAGCAGGATGACAAAAACTGAACACAATACTCCACGTCCCTATACACTTCCAGCCCCTATGAGGAAGGCCTTAAACCTGTCCTCTTCCTCCTGACAACAGACCTAACCAGTACCCCTCCACTACAATTGTTGTAATGCAAGTATTATTAAAAGTAAGTTTTATACTAATCAGGAAGTTGTTGGTAATAAGAAGCTGGTTCCGGGGTCAGCGGGGTTTTACTTCTGGTATGCATTGTATATAGTTCCACCACCCATGCCGCACGAGGTACCTGGAAGCCTCTATTGTAAATATCATTTGCTGTCCCAGATAAAGATGTTCTTTTGGCCATCAAATTGTCAAGTGGTCCTTTTTTAAAGTAGTTACCACAACAACCCTCCTCCATCTGGCAGGACTGATTCTTACCCTGAACAATCTCTCTTTCAGCTCCTGGCATAAAGCACTATGCTAATTCCTATGCTACTGTGACATTAGGAACTGAACTGAGGAAGTTGTCCCAAGACCACAATTATGATTGCGCACCCTCCCAGATGCTTGCCGACAGGTGAGTGTGAGAATCAATTACGACCAGATTCAGCGGTGAATCTGACCTTCATGAAAGTTACTTAAGCAGTGAAATTAGTAAATAAAATTGTCCACGAGTTGCGAATGAAAGCAGGTGTTCCATGTAACTGTGTGCACATGAAGTAAGTGGAAAAAACATGCTTTGACACAAAATGAACATCACTTTCAAAGGTAAACAGAGGCTGTTACTGCTGTGCAGGGAAACATGCCATCTGAATGCAGGTTAATGCAAGAAAAAGTGTCAGAGTATTGGCAGAGCTTGCACAAACAAGTAAGCATTAAGTTGAACAAACAAAATTAAATACTCATTATTTTCAGAGTATCCACCACTCTAATAGCATGAAGAAAGTGATGACTGCCATGCAGATGCTACATTTACAATATTTAATGAAAGGAACCACTTAGTGTCATCATGAAAGAGGACAGAGACGTGACACTTGAGCTTCACAGTGGGTCAAGTACTGGTGAACCAAAGTGAGTGTGTAAGTTGGTGGCCAGAGAACATGTGATTCCAATTTAAACAGGCAAAGTTAATTTCAAAAACCTATACAAATGAAAGCACTGAAGTGACTGAAGTTACTGACTTGACAGTGAAATAACAAGTTAAAACATCACCACAAATAGTTGTAACCAAGCTGTTGAGAAGAGGCTGGACGAAGGAGCTTTCAAAGGTGAACTGAGCATTTTAAAGAGCACCTAAGCCAAAACCTATGCCAATGCTGACACTCCATTATGGTTCTTCCAGCTAAGAGCAATGTCTGATGCAACGTGGTCAAATTTGGAGGCAGAAATTGGCAGGCTTCTTAGAGAAAATAACTGAAACTAAACGGAAAACACCCATTGTTGAAGCACATTAGATCCATCAGCACTTTTGGAAATCTCAAGCCGACTGTTAATCAAATGCTGTCACTGCAACATTGACCTTTTCCTCAAATAAAATAAATACCTGTCGGCAGTTGTTCACTACTGCCTCCAAGGAGCCCACCTGCTTCAATCATACTGGTGCCAAGAAGAGCGTGGTGATCTGCCTCAATGACCATCACCCACTTACACCTACAGTGATAAAGTGTTTTGAGAGGCTGGTGATGAATCACAGCAGCTCCTGCCTGAGAGATGACTTCAATCTGCTCCAAATTGCCTTCTGGAGCAACAGGTCCACAGTGGATGCCACCTCATTGGCTCTTCACTCAACCCTGGAACATCTGGATAGCAAAGATGCATACATCAGGTCGCTGTTTATCAACTACAGCTCAGCATTCAAAAGCATCATCCCCTCAAAACTAATCATTAAGCTCCAAGACCTTGGCCTCAATATCTCCTTGGGCAATTGGATCCTCGATTTCATCATTTGTAGAACCCAGTCAGTTTGGATTGGCAACAACATCTCCTCCATGATCTCCATCTGCACAGGTGCACTACAGGGATGTGTGCTTACACCTCAATTCCACTCTCTTTGCACAGGACTGTATGGCTGAGCACAGCTCCAACACCATATTCAAGTTTAATGGTGACACCACTGTTGTGGGCCGAATCAAAGGTGGTGATGAATCAGCTTACAGGAGGGAGATTGAAAATCTGGCTGAGTGGTGCCATAACAACTCCTCACTCAATGTCAACAAGACTAAGGAACTGTTTTTAGACTTCAGGAGAGGGGAATCAGAGGACCATGAGCCAGTGCTCATTAGAGAATCAAAGGTGGAGAAGGTTAGCAACTTTAAACTCCTAGAAGTTATTATTTCTGAGAATCTGTCCTGGGTGCAGCACATAAGTGCAATTATGCAAAAAGCACAGCAGTGCCTCTATTTCCTTAGGAGTCTGTGGAGATTCAGCATGATATCTAAAACTTTGACAAACTTCTATAGGTGTGTAGTGGAGTGTATTGATTGGCTGCATCATGGCCTGGTATGGAAACACCATCGCCTTTGAATGGAAAATCCCACAAAAGATAGTGGACTTGGCTAGTATATCACGGTTAAAGCTCTACCATCTGTATGAGTACATCAATATGAAGCACTGTCGGAGGAAAGCTGCATTCATCATCAGAAATCCCCACCACCCAGGCTCTGCTCTCTTTTCACTGCAGACATCAGGCAGAAGGCACAGGTGCCTCAGAATTCACACCACCAGATTCAAGACAGTTAGCACCCTTCAACCATCATGCTCTAGAATAAAAGGGGATAACTACACTCTTGCCCCATCATTGAGGTGTTCCCACAGCCAATGGTGTCACTTTAAGGACTCTATCTTATTGTCTTATGTTCATGTTATTTGTTGTTACTTATTATAATATATTTGCATTTGCACAGTTTGTTGTCTTCTGCACTTTAGTTGATCTTTCATTGATCCTGTTATAGTTATTATTCTATAGATATGCTGAGTATGCCCACAGGAAAATGAATCTCATATATGACATATGACATATGTACTTTGATAATAAATTTACTTTGACTTTGAAGCTGAATAGGAGTCATGTCTATTAACTGACAGTGTTAGGGAAGCAGTCCAAGAGTTTTTGACTGTCATCTCGCATAAGGGCTTATTCATTTATAACTGCGACCCCGCACAGGTTTGTTTGTGTCTGCTACTTTTAGAGAACAATAGCGGGAAGTATACTTTCTTAGCAAATGAATTCAGACACTGCAGGACTACACCCAGTACAAGAGAAGTTAAAGGCCATTTTCAATATTATTCTTGAAAAAGGATGTGAAGGTGGACTGAAGTTTAAGAAACTTTCGTACATTCCAAAGAATTGCCACAATCTGTTGATGTACCTATTTACTAATCAACATTCTGAGAGTTTGTCTTGTGATACATCTCCACATGGTTCTGGTACTGTTTTGTCCATGTGGTGTCTGAGTATAATTACTGTCAGTTCAGCATTAGAATATCTTGATTTTTCTGTCTCCTAAAGTGAAAGCTTCAATGATTTCCAAGTATGGGCTTTCACCTTGACAGCATATTGTTTTCAAAGCCAGGAAATACCACAGAAACAGACATTCTCTCAGTCTCTTTCTGATGCCAGACACAACTGCTGACGAAGCAATATGGGGTCAAGTACAGGTGACAAATCAGCTGGACATATCGGATGAGGAGGGCAGGGCACATACACTAGGTGGTTTAACGTGGACTCTAACCTAACTTTGAGCTGAAGATGCAGCTCAGCACCATATATCTAGGAGACCGAAATGTATCTAGTTCTGCCCATTTTCGTAGTTAGGAGTGGCCCAACCAGATGTTAATTATACTCAGGACAACACCCTCTGAGATGGCTGAGTCAGTAGAGATTTCCACCGCAGAATGAAGAGTAATTTTTTCTGTGTCGAGTAAGGTCAGACTCTCTACCAAAAAGAGGCGATTACCAGAATATTTTAAATCTTTTGTTAAATAATATTGAATCAGCTTGTGGTGAAGAGGAGAATACAGTAATATATATTATTAACATCATGAGATATATTATCAAATGTTTATAGTGATTCTCCTTTAAGACAGCATGGTGTTTTTTTTTGGAACTTGCATCATTGCCTTGAGGTTTGGTAGATGCCATTATAGTTGATATCCATAAATTCTGTGTCAGTGGGCATATGCCATTCCGAAAGTCATTCTTCATCCTTTTTGTTAAGATACAACATTATCCCAATCATTCCTGTTCCATAAACAGAAGTCTTACTTTAGTCAACCTCTTCCCAAATTCCAGTAAATCAATTTTAAACAAAACTGATGATGCTGTAAATCTGCAATGAAAACAGAAAACACTGGAAACTCAGTGAACAGGCAGCATCTGTGGAAAGAGAGTAAGAAAAAAAACACTTTAGCTCTGAGACCTTCATCAGAATAAAGGCTTTAATGAAAGGTCTCAGATATGAAATATTAACTCTGTTTCTCTTTCACAGAAGCTGGCTGACCCACTGAGTGATTCCAGCATTTTGTGGTTTTATTTCAGATTTGCAGTCTTCCTTTTACATTTTCCTTCATTTGGCATTGAGAGGAACATTCTTGTTCTTCTTGATCCTTAAGAAGTGTCATATAAATAATTCTTTGAGCTGTCTTCTCTCTTCTATTTATAGCTCTTCAAAGTTGGAAACATCCTTGAAAATCTTTGCTTCCTAGTGTGCTATCACACCCTTCCAGCAGTATTGTCACCAATTCCCCCTTAAACCTCACAGCACAGTGAAATGGAAACTAAGTGACTTGCTTGATCTGATGAATTTTCAATTTGATCAGACTGTCATTCAAAAGAAGATAATGAAAGGTCTCAGAAAAGGCCATGGATCTATAACAGCTTGTATTCCTATTGCACCATTAATGTAATAAAATATCTCAAGCTACTTCTTGGGACAGCTATGAAACAAAATTTGGTATGAAGCCACATGAAGAGACAGAAGTACAGGAGATCAATAGCTTGGACTAAGAGATAACCAATAGCCTGGTCAAAGTAGATAGACTACAAAGTATACCCTTTAACATTGCCTATTATCAATTTCTGAAAATTTCTCTTGGCTCAATTATTGCATATCCTATAACATTATTACTCTTTCAGGTAAAGCCCCAATCTGAATTTTATGATCCCTTCCGTTGCCATGACCACCGAGTTAACATTTAAGTTCATTACTCAAACTCTTTCTTTCAACTGATTCTAGCATTATGTCATAAAGACTGAATTTAGCAACACAATTCACGACATAACATGTAGTTTTCTATCCTGAAATAGCACAAGCCTGAGTCTTTCCAACAATGGCTGAAGTTGCTAATGCTCAAAAAGTGACCAAGATGCTCACTATAATTTTTAACCAAAGACAATGAAAAAAGCACAACTGTTCATTAAATAAAGATAAATAAACTAGTTCATATGAAGTAGCAGAAAGGTTGGTAAGTAGATTTGAGTTTAGAGACCAGATGGCAGGACAGTCTCAAGGAGTTGAACTGGTTGTATGTCAGCCACTAGCCATTTCCCATTTTCTGTGAAAGTTCTCCACTAGTTTTAATGATTCACACAAGAGAGCAAAAAGGAATATGTGAGCCAACACTGAGCTGTTGAATGCACTGGGAGATACAAAGTGAGAGTATCTCAAGGCTCTTGGCTTCTCTTCAAAGGTTCACTTTATTATCAAAGTATACAACTATGAAATTCTTCAATTCACAGAAGGACACCATTAACAATCATACACAATCTCTCCAAGCAGTGATAAATTCAACTGAAAGAGGGCTGCATCCAGAACCCACAGGAATGATCCATGGCACAAACCCTTTGGTGGATGAAAAAACATTCAGGTGAGGGATGAGAAAGGACTAGACCAAATTGGCCAAGCCTTCCTTGAAGGGCCTGGAGGAGTATTCCCCTTTCTTTCATCCTTCAAGGGCACTTAAGAAAAGAGTAAATCTATTTTGCTGGATGTCTCTCGCCCTTTGGTTGAAATTACAGGTAGCATCAGAGGCTTATCTGCTACTCAAGGAGAACCCTGGGTCCTCGAGCAGGTTTCCTGCAATTTAAAATGATAGCCAACCACAACAGGGTATGGCATGGTGTGGGCAATTTATTTTAAGCATCTGCACCATGCCTCCACAAATAGGTCTCCCCTGCCCATGCACTGGAGCAAGTCTGTCTGACAGATTTATAATTGTGACCTTATTACCAAACATGAGGGAACTGTCCATTTTCATGCATCACGCATAGATTATACTCCAAATACTAGTACAACAAAGACATATGGACTCCTACAAAACATCTCTGCTCTTAGATCATAAAAGCAGAATTAGACCATTCAGCCTGTCAAGTCTGCTCTGCCCTTTCATCATAGCTGATTTATTATCCCTCTCAACCTTGTTCTCCTGCCTTCTCCCTGTTACTAATCAAGAACCTATCAACCTCCACTTTAAATATACCCAATGACTCGGCCTCCACAGCCGTGTGTGACAATGAACTTCACAGATTCATTACCCTGTGGCCAGAGAAATTCCTCACCATTCTGAAGGCTGTGCCCCGTGGTCCTAGACTATACCACTATAGGAAACATCATCTCCACATCCATTCTCTTGAGGCCAGTGGTTCCCAAAGTGAGTGATATCATCCTCCGGGGGCAGTGGGAGTTTCTCAGGGGATGATAAATAATAAAGGGTGTGGTGGATGAGCAAGGGTGGGCAGCTGAAAGATTACAGGATTAATTTAAGAAATACATTACTTATTATAAGCATTGATCCTCAGTGTCTCATGATTGATTACAGCAATTACGTAATCACCTCATCTCTTGCTAACCCACTCTTCTCAGACTTTGCTCAAAGCGTGTCATAGTTGCTGAAAAGTAATGTTACACTTCTGTATTTGGCAATATCATGAAAAATCTGGACTGAAGAAACTGTATTATCTCCAGGTCTGGCTTGTGCATTATTGTTGTTAAATACTGTAGTACATCATTAGCTAGTACGATTCCCATACTCTAAACACACAGTAACAATTCCTGTGAATTAGGGTATAGCATTCAATGGGGTAAAGTTTAGAATCTACCCTTTCAATGATCTTGACCACATTTCTCCAGCCCGTGGCCTAACCAAGATATCACTGCTCCACTTTATGTACCTTCAGGCAGAGTCAGCTTTTGCCTGAGCTACAATGATGTCATAACTTTCCTCTTTATTGATCACAACACTTGAGGTTAGATTTAAACAGCAGGTGATTGACCGTGGTCATTAATCCATAACGAAAATGGCAAAAGCAGACAAAATGACAAAATGGTGTAGACAGTTTAGTGTGGAGAATCTGAAATATGGATTTGTACTTGCACTAAGAAATCAACAGTGGTCAATGTGTCTGTTGTGTGATTTTTTTTCAAGTGTGACAATGAAGCCATCCAGGCTCCTCGAATATTTGAAGAGAATACACTCTGATAAAAAAAAAGAACTTGGCTTATTTTCAGTCACTTTGTGAAAACTTTCTGAAACGGATAACATTTCATTTTTAGAATCTTTTTATTGGTACAAAATCTTCTACAGCTATAAAATGATACAATACTTCAACAAATTAATATGTATACAATTGATAAAGCTGAAAAAAAGCTGATCATGATATATAAAAATGGAAAAAAATTATATGTAAGGAAAAGGAGGGGAAAAAACCATCTAACTAAGGAAAAAAACCCACTGACTACAAAAACAAAAGGGAAAAAAACATTAGGAATCAACCCCCCGGAGCAATACGTCTTACCATCTATATAAGAAAAAGAGTCATCAACCGCCAATTCATATTTATAAAAAAATTGAAAGGAAACCATATAAAATAATTCAAATTAAATGATAGTATTTGGCAAAAGACCCCTATCTTCTCTCAAAATTGAATCGGGGATCAAAAGTTCTACTTCTAATTTTTTCCAAACTGAGACATAACATTACTGGAGAGAACCGGATAACATTTCAAAACATGTCAGCCAGCACTTCACAACAAAACAGTGATGATTTACATGTTTAATACAACATGTTATTGCTCATCTAAAACTGGAAAGCCCCATACAATAGGGGAAGGACTGATTCTGCCAGCAGTAAGGGAGATTCTGAGTACACTTTTACATAAGTCACCAGACCAAATGGTTAAAGCAATTCCACTCAGTGACAACTCTGCTCAGAGACAAATAGGTGAAATGTTTGAGAATATAGAAGACGCATTGTGAAATACATTTAGAACAACAGAACTTTGCCAGGCAATGACTCTTTGCTTCCTGATTAAGTTTGCTTCATGAAAGATGCAAGCATGATTCAAGATTTGTTGCAGTATTTGCAAGGGGATGAGAAACAGATACAAAGGGTGAGTCAATATTTCAGGTTGTTGAGCAATTTTTCAAAGAGAAGGACATTCTGCTCACTGACATTCTTGCTTGTGCAACAGATGGGGCAACATCAATGTCAGGACACAATCATGGGGTTATTACTTTCTTGAAAAAAGCTGTACCTAACTTATTTACCATTCATGTGCAATTCAGACACAGCTTGTCATAAAAAAATAAGTGATTGGCTTATTAAATCATTATATACTGTTATCAGAGTATAAAGAAAAAAGTCAGTATGTTTTAATTGCCTTTCTGACATCATACTTAGTGGAGCACAGTTTCTGTGCAGTCACCCAACTTTTTTCAAAGCAACGAAACAGACTACAAATTACTGAATGTGGGGATCTGAGACTCCTTCGTGGCATTAGGCCTGATGTTGTGAAGCTGGTATCACTGCACCAAGCCCATCATCTCATCAAAATGTGAAAATGCAATGTAGTGAATAGTTGCATGACTAATCTGTGTTCTAAAATTGTTGATTCAGATTGTTTCACTATAATTAAATCTATTTGTAGCTTTAAATAGATTTGCATAGTTTTTGCAATTGTTTGTCACTGCTATGAATTTGCTGTTCCTATTTTCTTTCACTGTGCATCATAAATCAAAGCTCTTTATAGTTTTTATGTAATGACCGGAAAGGGGTGGGTTGCACTGGGGATGTGGTCTAGGAAACCACTGATCTAGGCCTTTCAATATTCAATAGCTTTCAATGAGATCCCCCTCATTCTTCTAAACTCCAGTGAGTATAGGCCCAGAACCATCAAACACTCTTCATATGTTAACCCTTTCTTTCCTGAAACCATTCTCAGGAAACTCCTCCGGAGCCTCCCCAGTGCCAGTACCTCCTTTCTTAGGAAAGGGGCCCAAAACTATTCACAATACCCCAAATGTGGACTTCATGAAATCATATATTTCATTTCTTTTATGTCTTTTACATTTGTTTTTCATCTTGAATGTGATTCTGAAACTGCTGGAGCCTGTGATTTACAGTTTGGAGATCATTTGGGTGCTCCTCCGCTCTGCAGTCATGAGTAGGTTCCGGGAAGCAGAGGCAGCATGTGCAACTCTTAAGGCGAGCAGACTGTGGGACGGCTACGGAGAACAAGCTGACTTTCATCTCCATTTTGCTGATTGAAGCAATGAGGGAGATTGAAACTTGAAGGCTAATGCAGAAGTTTGGAGGCAGTTTGGGTGCTTCAGCACTCTGCAGTCTCTGAGAAGATTCTGGGAGGCAGAGGCAGTGCATGCAAACCTCTTAGCAGGGAGGCTGTGGGTCAATGCTCAACTCCATTTCACCAATTAAAGTTTCTATTGTTCACTGATTAAAGCGATGAGGGAGTTTGAAACATCAAGGCGAATGCGTAAGATGGCCGCCAGCTGCCTGCCTTTTGATTGCTCTGCTACTGGAGAGGGAAGGGCCTGGAGAATGTTACCCAGGTCTCCTGCATTTTCGATATGGACTTGGACTTATAGCCTTTTCTTCTCAGTCTTATAGTCTTTTTATATTTTGTGTTTTTACATTACATCCTTGCTTTTATATACTAGTCCTCTCAAAATGAAAAGTAACATTGCAGCTGCTTTTCTTATTTAAGTTTGTTCCTAAAGTAATACAGATTTTAGTTATTTGCAAAACACTGGAATGAGTTACACTAATTTTCATTCCTTTTGCCAGTTTAGTTGAAGACTATTCATATTCCATCTTTGAAAACACAGCCATTAAAGAACTTCCACAAATATTCAACAAAGCAATCTCGTGTTTTCATCTACACACACACAAAAGTGGTACATAGGTACATAAATATTTCAAGACTGAGATCGGAAGAAATTTTATTCATCCAGAGGGAAGTTAATAAGATAAGAAAAATAATTGGGAAGAGGCCATCATCCCCTGAGCCTGCTCCTCTTGTCAACAAGTTCATAACAGATGTTCTACCATAAAGATCATTTTCATGTCCTAACATTTTTGAATTCTTTAATATCCAAAATCTATCAATGTCATTTGTGAAGCAATCTCTGGAGTAGAGACTAACTTCCCTGTTGCCGAGGTGGGATTTGAACACAGGCCTTGTTAGTCTAGGCCTTGGGACCACTAGCCCAGTAATTAGCACCCAGCAGTGCTGCTAAACTACTAACAAGAAGCAGTGGAGGTTCAGTCACTAAGTATATTCAGAAGAAAAATTGTTAGGATTTTAGATATTAAGATAATCAAGAGTTTGAGGTTAATGCAGGAAAGTGCCACTGATCTTACTGAATGACAGACCAAACATGAAGGGTGGAGTGATTTACTCTGCTTATGTTTTTTTTTGTTAAACTGTAGCGGTGTGCTACACGCAGCGCTAAAATTACGACACGGAGTCGGTAACTGCAGTCGAAGGAAAAAACTTTATTTGAAATCTTCAGCCTCACTTTTAAGCCTCCCTCAACCGGCCCCCCGTGGCGCAGAGGCTCCAAAGCTCTGTGCTCGCAAACCCCCGTAGGCTATCTAATTGTGAGCTGGTTCAGATGTGCCAGGAAATGGGTCGCCACATAACCCCCCCCCCCCCCCAGAACTGGCGATACACCCCCCAATGTCCACAGTCTGGGCCGGAACCTGCTTGGGAGGTCGGCCTCTGCGCCGAGGTGCCGGAAACTTGGCCGGTTGCGCCAGGTCCACATGGGCCGGTTTGAGGTGGTCCACCGAGAAAACCTCCTCTTTCCCCCCAACGTCCAGCACGAACGTGGACCCGTTGTTCCGGAGCACCATAAACGGCCCCTCGTATGGCTGCTGCCCGCCCCTTCGTACAAACACAAACTTACAGTTCTGCAGGTCTTTGGGTACGCAGGTCGGGTTCCGCCCATGCTGTGAAGTGGGTATGGGGGCCAGGTTACCGAGCTTCTCGCGTAGTCTGCCCAGGACTGCTGTGGGATCTTCCTCTTGCCCCCGTGGGGCTGGTAGGAACTCCCCGGGGACGACCAGGGGCGCGCCGTATACCAACTCGGCCGACGAGGCGTGCATGTCGTCCTTGGGCGCTGTGCGGATGCCGAGTAGGACCCAGGGAAGCTCGTCCGCCCAGTTGCCTCCTCGCAGGCGGGCCATGAGGGCCGACTTCAGGAGACGGTGGAAACGCTCCACTAGCCCGTTCGACTGTGGGTGGTAGGCAGTTGTGTGGTGCAGCTGTCCCCAAAAGGCTGGCCATAGCTGACCACAGGCTGGAGGTGAACTGGGCGCCTCTGTCGGAGGTAATGTGGGCCGGTACACCAAAGCGAGATATCCAGGTGGTGATCAGGGCTCGGGCGCAAGATTCGGAGGTGGTGTCGGTGAGCGGGACCGCCTCTGGCCATCTTGTGAACCAGTCCACGATAGTCAGGAGGTGCCGCGCTCCACACGACACTGGCAGGGGGCCCACGATATCCACATGAATGTGGTCGAAACGCCGGTGGGCGGGATGGAACTGCTGCGGTGGGGCTTTGGTGTGCTGCTGCACCTTGACCGTCTGGCAGTGCATGCACGTTTTGGCCCATTCACTGACCTGTTTGCAGAGTCCGTGCCAAACGAACCTGCTGGAAACCATCCGGACAGTCGTCCGGATGGAGGGATGTGCCAAGTTATGAATGGAGTCGAAAACACGGCGCCGCCAGGCTGTTGGGACGACAGGACGGGGCTGGCCGGTGGCGACATCACAGAGTAGGGTCCTCTCACCCGGGCCTACGGGGAGGTCCTGGAGCTGCAAACCGGAGACTGCGGTTCTGTAACTCGGAATCTCCTCATCTACCTGCTGTGCCTCTGCCAGTGCCTCAAAGTCTACCCCTTGGGAAAGGGCATGAACGGTAGGGCGAGAGAGCGCATCCGCCACGACATTGTCCTTACCTGAGACGTGCCGGACATCCGTCGTGTATTCAGAGATGTAGGACAGGTGGCGTTGCTGGCGGGACGACCAGGGGTCGGACGCTTTCGTAAACGCAAAGGTAAGCGGTTTGTGGTCCGTGGACGCGGTGAAGGGCCGACCTTCTAGGAAGTACCTGAAATGCCGGATTGCCAGGTAGAGCGCCAACAGTTCCCGGTCGAAAGCACTGTACTTGAGCTCGGGTGGCCGCAGGTGTTTGCTGAAAAACGCCAGGGGTTGCCAGCGACCTGCGATGAGCTGCTCCAGCACCCCACCGACTGCCGTGTTTGATGTGTCCACTGTGAGGGCGGTAGGGGCGTCCATTCTGGGATGTACTAGCATCGCGGCGTTCGCCAAAGCTTCCTTCGTTTGAACGAAAGCGGCGGCGGACTCCTCGTCCCAGGTAATGTCCTTGCTCGGACCCGACATCAGGGCGAACAGGGGGCGCATGATCCGGGCAGCTGAAGGGAGGAAGCGGTGGTAGAAATTGACCATACCTACGAATTCCTGAAGGCCTTTGATCGTGGTGGGTCGGGGGAAGTGGCGGACCGCATCTACCTTAGCGGGCAGAGGGGTTGCTCTGTCTTTAGTAATCCTGTGGCCCAGGAAGTCAATGGTATCGAGTCCGAACTGGCATTTGGCGGGGTTGATTGTAAGACCGTACTCACTCAGTCGGGCGCAGAGTTGACAGAGGTGGGACAGATGCTCCTGACGACTGCTGCTGGCTATGAGGATGTCGTCCAAATAGATGAACGCGAAGTCCAGGTCCCGTACCACCGCGTCCATTAGTTGCTGGAACGTCTGTGTGGCATTCTTCAGGCCGAACGGCATGCGGAGGAACTCGAAAAGGCCAAACGGGGTGATGAGAGCCGTTTTGGGGACGTCGTCAGGATGCATCGGGATTTGATGGACGAGGTCTACCTTGGAGAAGATCCGTGCGCCGTGCAGGTTTGCTGCAAAGTCCTGAATGTGCGGCACAGGGTAGCGGTCCGGTGTGGTAGCCTCGTTCAGCCTGCGGTAGTCGCCACACGGTCTCCAGCCTCCCATCGTTTTGGGCACCATGTGCAGGGGGGAGGCCCATGGGCTGTCGGACCGCTGGATGATCCCCAATTCCTCCATCCTCTGGAACTCCTCCTTCGCCAGTCGGAGCTTGTCCGGGGGAAGCCGCCGAGCACAGGTGTGGAGGGGTGGTCCCTGGGTCGGGATGTGGTGCTGTACGCCGTGCCTGGGCATGGCCGCTGTGAACTGCAGTGCCAGAACCGATGGGAAATCCGCCAGGACCCTGGTGAAGTCATTGTCGGACAGCGTGATGGAGTTGAGGTGAGGGGCTGGCAACTGGGCTGCACCCAGGGAGAACGTCTGAAAGGTCTCAGCGTGTACCAGTCTCTTCCTGGGCAGGTCGACCAGTAGGCTGTGAGCCCGTAAAAAATCCGCACCCAGAAGCGGTTGGGCTACGGCACCCGGTGTAAAGTCCCACGTGAACTGGCTGGAGCCGAACTGTAGCTGCACCTGACGGGTGCCATAGGTCCTTACTGTGCTGCCGTTTACGGCCCTCAGGGGGGGACCCGGTGCCCTGCTGCGGGTGTCGTAACTCGTCGGAGGTAAAACGCTGATATCTGCACCAGTATCGACCAAAAACCGGCGTCCCGACCTTCTATCCCACACATACAGGAGGCTTTCCTGATGGCCAGCCGCCTTAGCCATCAGTGGCGGCTGGCCCTGGCGATTCCCGGGAACTTGCAGGGCGGGCGACAACGGCGGGCTTCTGCGCCCCACCGCTGGTGGTAGAAGCACCAGTGTTCATTGGGACGGGGGTTGGCGGGCTCTGCGGCCGGGCCTGGACTGGTTTGCTGCCGGGAGCGTGGCTGGGAGATCTGTGCGATGGAAGCCCCGCTCACCTTTGTGACGTTCCACAGCAAGTCCGCCCGGGCTGCCACCTTCCGGGGGTCACTGAAATCCGCGTCGGACAGCAGCAGGCGTATGTCCTCGGGCAGCTGCTCCAGGAATGCCTGCTCAAACATGAGGCCTGTGTGTCCGTCGGCTAGAGACAACATCTCATTCATTAAAGCCGATGGAGGTCTGTCGCCCAAGCCATCCAGGTGCAGTAAACGGGCAGCCCGCTCGCGCCGTGAGAGTCCGAAAGTCCTGAGGAGCAGGGCTTTGAATTCCGTGTACTTGCCGTCTACCGGGGGCGACTGTACGAACTCCGCGACCTGGGCTGCTGTGTCCTGGTCGAGGGAGCTCACCACGTAGTAGTAGCGGGTGTCTTCTGAGGTGATCTGGCGAACGTGGAGTTGGGCTTCTGCTTGCTGGAACCATAGGTTCGGTCGCTGTGTCCAGAAACCCGGCAGTTTCAACGAAACCGCAAGAACAGAGGCGGCGTTGGTCATTTCTGGTCCAAAAATTGTTTGGACCGTCAGGGTCACCAATTGTAGCGGTGTGCTACATGCAGCGCTAAAATTACGACACAGAGTCGGTAACTGCAGTCGAAGGAAAAAACTTTATTCGAAATCTTCAGCCTCACTTTTAAGCCTCCCTCAACCTGCCCCCCCGTGGCGCAGAGGCTCCAAAGCTCTGTGCTCGCAAACCCCCGTAGGCTATCTAATTGTGAGCCGGTTCGGATGTGCCAGGAAATGGGTCGCCACAAAACCATGATTATAAACAATAAACTTGCCATAAATATTCAATTTAATTTTTCATGCTCCAGCTTGCTAGGTTAGTCTGGATTGAGGTCAGGGTGATAAAGAAGGCATCTGGGACACTTGCTTTCATCAGTCAGGGCAATGAGTGCGGGAGCTTGGATGCCATGTCACCACTGTACAAGTCTCTGAGGAGACCACACTTAGATTGCAGTGTGCAGTTTGGGCCACCACTCTATAGGTAGAGTATCATAAACCTGGAAAGGATGCAGAAAATATTCATGAGGATGCTACCAAGACTGGAGGGCTTGAATAATAAAGAGAGGCTGGAGAGCCGAGACCCTTTCCCCTGGAGCATAGGAGGTAGAGAACTGACTTTTCAGAGGGACGTGGAATCATATACAAGGTGGATGGTTGTAATCTTTGCAGGAGAAAAGAGTCACAGATTTAAGCTGAGAGGAGAAATATTTAAAAGAGACCTGGGAGGAACTTTTTCGCACAGATGATTGTTATATGAACGAGACTGAACAAGTGGTCAAGGCAGGGTACGATTACAACGTATAAAAAGACATTGGCACTCAGAGGGATATCGACTAAATACAGGCAAAAGGGGAGTAGCTCAGACAGGCAACTTGGTCGTTCTGGATGAATTGGACTGAAAAGCCTGTTTCCATATTCTGTAACTCTATAAAACAATACCAAATGCCATCTGCTCATGTATTTGTCAGAAGTGGATAGGGTATCTGAAACAGGGAAGAATCTGTAATATATGCATCAAATAATATCATGCACCCATCATCCTGCCCTTCGAAAAATCACCAGGGTTAACAGCGGTATCTGCATAAATATTACTTTCCAGTAAATTACTTGTTAGAGTATTTTTGATATGGAGCTGCAAACTCTTGTCTAGTGACTGCAGATTTAACAGTGTGCATACAAAAAGGCAGACAAATGAAAAATGCCATGAAGTTCATTCCCTGGTAATCAAGTTGGCAGCTTTATAAGTAAGCTTCAGCAACATTGCAAGTACCTCTTGAGACTGCAGTCTGACATTTCTGAAGGAAGGTAGGATTTTACATCTCGAAGCACAGCCCCACCAAAGAGGCATAATCAACACCTCCAGTGTGATTGACAACTGGATATGGCAGTGAAGTCACCTATCATTCAAATCCCACCATAGCAAGCTCCAAGATTAAATATTTGTTAAGTTACATGCTCTAGTCAGGTTAAGCGATAACTGCAAAATAAAATTAGTTCATTAATATCCTAAAGGGCTGGGAAGCAGCACACAGTTTGAACAGTTGACTCTTACTGGCCTAGCTAGGCAGTTAGTTGTAAAACAATTGCGGAATAGAATCACAGGAGAAATATTGAACAGGCCTGGTGGCAGGAAGCCAGGATATAACTGAAGCAACTGCAGCCTCACAACTGAAAAGGAAGAGTTCCAAGGTTGGTATAAGTGCATTAGTTCACAGAGATAGAACATTCATCAGCCTAAGGGTGCGACTCACTAGGGATTGTGGCTCCAACCTTGCATAATTTTTCATTGCTTCCAGATATAAAACTATACGTTGTACTTTATTTACAACTAGGTCAACCTCATCAACTGACATATAAGTACTCCTCCATGTTGAATGAGATACGTTACATCCTCTGAGCAGCTCTTCAGTTCCTTCAGACAGAATCCAGTTGCCAGGTTCAGATGCACTGAGTGGCAAGGCAGAGATCTAATTGACTTATTTGTGGAGACGTCAATATGTGAACGCTCTGCTTGGAATTACCATCACACCATACTTGCAAATACATAATTTCAATTCTGATACCAGCAAAAGGCGACATAAAATGTTGCCCTTGGAAGTAAGATTTAATCTAATTGTCTGAAACTGAGCGTCCATAAGCTTGGTTTCAGACTAATTTACATAACGTTAAGTAACACATAGATAACAGATGCCACAAAGGAGGAGAAAATCTGATCTGCTTCCTACACCTTAGAACCTGCACTAAATTCTCAATCCAGGGATCAAGCAATGAGTCTGTAAATGTTTGTAAAATCCCTTTGATTCTGCCCTCATTTATAAACTAGCTGACTCAAAAACCAGCAATAATTTTTGACCTTGGCCTTTTGCTTTCAAAATATTTTAAAAAATCAAAATAAGCACATTCCAGTTGGTTACACGAGCAGTTTAACTTTGAAAGCGGAGGAATAAAAAATTACTTTCATCCTCCTTCTCTGCTGAGTTTGTGAATTTGCTTTTGTCTAAAGGCAGGGAGTTAAAATAACTATGCAAAAGAATTTCTTACTTGCAAGTCCGAAGTTCCATATCACAATACAGTTAATGCACTTTATATTTACACCAGTGTCTCCATTGACAACACAATGTCAGCCAATAGGTTGAAAATGGGATGGACCATTAGTCAGGATTCAAAACAACAAAAAAAAATCAGTTTGCCTCAAAAAAAAATCTATTTATAGACTGGAGGAAACAGAATGTAAAATAAATTAAAGCAACTTCCCCCAATAACAGCAGGGTAATTTTATCCTAAGAAAAAGTCAGTGATTGGAGGGTAGCTGTATTCAAATTGGATGTTTCAATTTAATCACAGTGATTTATGGCACCAGGGTGACCAGGTTTCGATAGCAAATATTCATCCAATCATTCCCTCTCTGTTCTGGAGTAGATTTGTTGCTGTATGCCATCATTTTACATGTGACAAATGTAATATTATTTCACAGATGTAACTTTTCACTAGATTCTAGTTCTAAAAAAAAAATCAAGAGGTTCTAAGAAAAGATTTTTTCCCCCCAAAGGGAAAAAAATCCATTTGCCCTGAAGTTACAAACAGTGTCCAACAAATCAGCTAGAAGTGTGGTAATGTAGGCTCCCAATTTCATTTCAGTCGTTTTCAATGTTTTTCATCGTTTTATGACCAGCTTCAAAGATTCTTCCATTAAGGGCGTTTTTGATGTTTCAAGACAAGTGTTTTTTGACAGATATCATAGTCATACTGCACACAAAAGGCCCTTTTTGGATACAAAATGTCCATGCCAAGCATCAAGAAGCTATCTGTATTAATGCAATTTACCTGCAGTCAGTCTGAAACCATCAAAACCTTGACAATTCAGTTGTTCATTAAGATACTTTGTAAGTAAGGCAGTGTATTTTAGATTCCAACTATCCTCTAGGCGAAAGAGAAAACCTTCCTTGGATCCTCTTCAAATCTCTTACCCCTCAGACTAAACCTTCTCCTTTCAGTCATCTCTAAGTGGAAAGGTTTCCTACTATATGTTCCCTTCAGGGTTTGTATAACTCCATCATGTCCTTCCTCAGACTTCCCCTTGCACTATGCATAAATCAGATGCTAAGTTTTCTAAACAACAATAATCATACATCAGCAAAGGCCTTTATTGGTCGTAAAACACATTGAGATGTTTTGGGAATCAAAAAGGCACTTTACAAATGCATTTCTTTCACTACCTGTCAAAACGATATGCAAAATGGCAGAAGATCATTCTTAAGGGCTTTAACCTATTAAAGGAGCTGGAGAAATACAGCCCACTGCCAGAACATGTTTTTGAAAATCAATGGCATCTGGCAAATGATCATCAGGTTGTGTGGGCGACACACTTCTAAATTTCAAAGCCTACTTTCACCTAATCAATGTGCATCAACTCTTATTCTCTATTATCACTAATGTCCTACATTTAAAAACAGTAGTTAATCCCATTTAAAAGCAGCAAATTAAACAGCAAGTGCCTTATAAACACAATTCAAGCTTCAGAAAATTAGTTTTAAGGCATGGAACTTACAAACTTGGTGTTTTAATCATCTGAGTTTCTACTGCTTTTGATTGAAGCCAAAATCAAACTTCTCAATGTTGCATTTCCCTTCTTAACAGAGTCGACTTCAAGAGTGCACAAGTCGCCCTCTGACAAGACGAATTTTAAGGCCTTAACACCCCACAATTATCTTCATACACTGTTTCCCAAAATAATCTTCTATTATTTAAGAAAACAATATAGAGACCCTTTAATTACTGAGGAATGAGATTGGTTATATTTGTTTTATTTTAAGGTTTTGAGTCAACCATGTGGTTGTGGCTGGAGTTTGAAACCTCTCCTAAGTTGGAGCCCGGAAAATGTACCACACCCACAAAACTAAGTATTAATTTGAAAGGCAAGTAAGAGCTTTTATATCAAATGATCTCAGAACCTGGAAGAAGTTACTTCCAATGTAAAGTTTATCTGGGAAGACAGTTTAGAATGTAAATGTACATTTATTGCAGTGGGTAAACATCCCTGTTGTTTTCTAAAGAAAATACTTCACCATGCAACCTCACAGAGAAACAAAAACACTTCATAAGGTATTGCACTTGAACAAGTGTTGGTGAGTTATTTCTTTTCAAAGGAACTGGATTTACTGTGGGAACATTGCAACCCACACCACACTCTGGAAGGTCTCTCACATAACCTTACAATTACCACAGAACCAATGAAGTAATCAGGGGCAACACAATCCTTTCAACTATTCAGTTAGAATGAAACCCGTTTGAAATTTACTATAAGATTGCTTGGCCTACTGCAATTACTTCCTCCAAACTTTGATTTATAATTTAAGAATACAAAGGTAATTCTGTTGGGGTGTGGCAGTATCAGATGTTACAGGATTTGTGCCATGTTATAACACATCAGGATATGAATGTCTGTTTTTCCACTTTTCTGTGCAACACATTCTCAAAAAGTCTGTATTAAAAGGCATTGCACAAAAGCCTATTTTCAACATATTACCTATTCCTAGACCATTCTTTCTGCCTATTTATAGCATGGCTCAAGCTCTGTCCCTCGCTGTTTCTATTACAAAAGAGGCACTGATATTATCAACTGCATTGAAACCCATAGATTTAACTTCCAGGGACTGAGGCCGTTGCAATATTTCAAAGGATCAAATTTTCATGGACATTGATGCAACATTTCAGGGTAATGCTGAACACACTCAACCAGTGCAACTGTGAGAACCCATCAGCCTCAAAGGCCAAGAAATTACTTATCTAAAGAAAAGCAGAAACACAATAGATCACTGTTCTCTTCATTCACGGGATGCTGGCAGGGACAGCACTTAGTACCCCTCATCAGATACCCTTGGGAAGGCACTGATATGGCACAGGGACTTTCAGTAATTCAATGCAGTGGTGATGAAGCAGAGTGACAGAAAGGTAAGAGCTTGACGGGGAAGAAGGGAAACATTCAGGTGATATTGGGGGTCTGTGGTGGTTGTTCTCATACTTCCTGTCCTTGTCATTTGTAGATTTGGGAACTGCCATCTAGAAGTCTTTGTGAATTGGTGCAGACAATTCTGTGTCTGTAAGCTTAAGGTGCTACAGTGGTGGAGGGAGTCTATGCTTACGGCGGTGGACCAGTTGCTTTGTCCTGAACGCTACTGAGCTTCTAGATTGTTACTGGAGCCAAGCTAATGTGAGGAAGGAGAGAGTATTCCATCATGCTCCTGACATGTGCACATGTGCTTTGTAGATTGTTTTGGAGGAATGTTTCACCACAGGAAAACCAAGCTCCAACCTGTTCCTGTGACTACAGCTTTTTAAGTGGTTGCTCCATTCAGCTTCTGGTCATGGTGCTCCAGTAGTTGATGACTGAGAACATCACCATGGTAATTGCATTTGATTGGCAAGGGTACATGGGCTGAGCATTTTCTTATTGGTGCTGGTGTTGCCAGTTAACTGGGCTCTGAAAACTCACACTTGCACATCAATCACACTTTATTTGCTTTTTTTCACAAGGATAACAGTATGGCGCCTGCCTTGAAGTCTGAACAGAGACATGCCATTTTTATGCAAAATTGACTAGCAGTTATATTGACCAGCTGGGAAAAATTCAAGTTTGTTTAACCTATGCGTAAAGAATGAAATAATTGTTACTCCGGATCCAATGCAGCACAATAAACTCAATAAGATAAAGAACACAATAATAATTTTAAAACACAATAAATATAAATACATAACAATATCTTATATATATAGATTGTATGTCTGTAAAGTGATTCTAGGCACAGGAGTGTCTGTACATAAGGTGACTGACAGGAAATGATAAAGTAGTGGTGGCTAGGGGCTAGGGTGTAGAGGGGTGGGTTAGTGCGGGGAAGTGTTGATCAGCCTTATTGCTGTGGAAAATAACTGATTTTGAGCCTGGTGATCCTGGCATGGATGCTACGTAGCCTCCTCACTGATGGGAGTGTGAGACAAACAGTCCCCGAGTAGGATGGGTGGGATCCTTCATGATGTTACTGGCCCTTACTCTGTATGTTCAAATTCCTTACTTGCAAGATCAATCATCATTCACAAAATAGGTGTTTAAAGTCAATAGAAACTATAAGCTAACAACTGATGATACTTTGAAGTTAGTAAAGCAATTGTTGCCTAGCTGGTGTGTGTTCCTTAAATCCTTCTGCTACCCTCTTATCTTACCTCAGTAAGCCAAAATGGCTCCTGGCCTCTTCTGTGCAAAAGGGAAACTACGTCCAAAGGCTTCACTTCAAAGGACTCTCCTGTCTGGGTTGTCCGCACACTATCTGTAAATTATTCTTGCCTCTATAATAATTAACACTTTCCTTGCTGCAACTTCCACACTGTGACTGAGGTGACACAAACGTTACCTCACCTGCAAGACCATGCCCCTGTCACCTGTTTTGCTTCTTATGTATTGTTTTTATCTTTATCTTTATGCTCCTAGCTCAGCTTCTCTTCTGCTTGTTTATTTAGTTTAAATCCACCCAAATGTCATTGCAATCCTGCTCATACAAGTCTCACCTTCCCCATAACCAGTCCCAATGTCCCAGAAACCTAAATCTCTCCCTCCTACCCATTTTTACAGCCACACATCATTCTATTCTCTTTTGATACCCACCAGCACAGGAAGTAGTCACGCAATTTCTGCTTTATGAATTGGCTCCAACCTCTTTACATTCATACTGCTGAACCTCACTTATTTCTATCCATCAACATAGTTTGTTCACTCAAACTTCACCTCCAGAGTGACCGTATTCACTTCAAGACATCCTTGACCCTGGCACCATGGATGTAACATACTATCTTAGATTCTCATATTCAGCCACAGGAACACCTGTCTACTCCTTACAATTAAATCCCCCATCACTGCAATACCCCTAGCCTTTTACTTTCCATACTGTACAGAAAAGCCATCCACAGTGCCATAGACTTAGAAGGGATAGCCACAGCACTACCTGCCTGCACTTACTGCACTTGGTAGTCACTTTTCTGCCTAGCAGCCACTGTTGTGGTGTGACTGGCTCATGCCAGCTCTGCCATTCAGTAAGCTGGTATGTTACATCAATGCCATTTTCCTGCAGTAAACACACATTCTTCAATTCTGTTATTACGCAACAGTTTCTGTGAATAAACTCACTGACTGAGCCTGCACACTATCTCTGTTTGACATAAAAAATTTACCCTGAGACTGTAATGCTGGTTCTGGACACCGTAGCCAGGAGAAACATCTACCCTGTTCACCCCCATAAAGAAACCCATGCACTTCAACAAGATCAATTCTTATTCTTCGGCACTCAAGAGAATACCTGCTTTGTCTTCTTAAAATCTACACTTGAATAATATTTCAGCTCAGAAATCAATCAAATCTCATTCATGCAGGTTGGGGTTTGAAATGCCTGTTGTAAAATTCTGCTTGTACTAAGGTAAGCAGTGGAATCTGGGGAAAGTGGAGGAGAGTACAAGGAGTGTTGAAGTAGGATGTACCTATATGAGTGCTTGTTAGCTGGTGTGGATTCAGTGGCTGAATAGCTGATCCCTGTGCTGTATGATTCTATTTCTTTACTACTGGCACAACAACATTGAATGAGACAGAGGAGCAGCTACAAGATTGCTTCGCGTCGGTGGGCTGGACCATGTTCAAGAACTCAGAGGATCCTAATGAATACACCACGGTAGATGTGGACTTTATAAAATTAGTCACAGGTGAGTGTGTCCCCTCAAAATCATTCAGAATCTTCCCCAATCAGAAGCCTCGGTGTGGAACATGAGATTCGCAATCTGGCGAGGGGCAGATCAGGGTATTCACGTCTGGGGACCAAGTACAAAAGGTCTCAGGAAAGCCATCTCACATGCAAAGTGGCAATTCCAGGCCAAACTTGAATCACTGAAGGACGCTCCACAGCTGCGGCAGGGCTCGAATGCTATCAGCTCCCACAAAGTGAAACCAAGCATCATAGGTGAAAAGAAGGTTTCACTCCCAGATGAGCTCAATGCTTTTTATGCTCACTTTGATCATCAAAATATAGAAAAAGATTTTCAAAATCCCACAGCCACTGATGACTCTGATTTTGGTCTATAACGCTGACGTGAGTGAATCCTTCAGCAGGGTGAACCCACAGAAAGCATCTGGCCCAGATGGGATATTTGGCCAAGTACTAAATATTTGTGCTGATCAGCTGGCCAGAGTGTTTACCAATATCTTTAACCTCCCACTTCGACAGTCTTAATGTACCCATCTGCTTTGAACAGGTTTCAGCTATACTGGTGCTTAAGAAGAACGCAGTAACCTGTCTCAATGACTATCATCCAGTAGTATTTACTGTAATGAAGTGTTTTGAGAGGCTGTTGATGAAACATATCACCTCCTGCTTGAGAAGAGACTTGGATCTGCTCCAATTTGCCTATCATCACAACATGTCAACAGCAAATGTCATTTCATTGGCTCTTCACTCAATCGTGGAGCATCTGGACAGTGAAGAAGCATACATCAGGATGCTCTTTATCCACCACAGCTTGGCATTCTATACTATCATCTATTCAAAGTCATTAAGCTTCACAAACTTGGGCTCAATGCCTCCTTGTGTAATTGGATCCTCGATTTCTTTACTTGCAGACTCCAGTCAGTTTGGACTAGTAACAACATCTCCTCCACAATCTCCATCAGCACAGGTACACCACAAGGCTGTGTGCTTAGCCCCCTGCTCTACTCACTTTATGCTTATGACTGTGAGGCTCAGCACAGCTCCAATGCCCTATTCAACACAAAGTGCACTGCAGATGCTGTGGTCAAATCAAGACGTATGAAAAACCTGGATGAACTCAGCAGGTTGAAACATTGACTGCTCCTTTCAACGGATGCTGCCCAACCTGCTGAGTTCATCCAGCTTTTTTGTATGCCCTATTCAAGTTTGCTGACGACACCATTGGCGTTGACTGAATCAAAGGTGGTGATGAATCAGCATTTAGGAGGGAGACTGAAAGTTTGGCTGAGTAGTGCCACAACAACAACCTCTCACTCAGTGTCATCAAGACCAAGGAGCTGGTTTTTGACTTCAGGAGGAGGAAACCAGAGGTCCATGAGCCAGTCCTCATCGGGGGATCAGAGGTGGAGAGAGTCAGCAACTTTAAATTCCTTGGTGTTATCATTTCAGAGGTTCTGTCCTGGGTCCAGCCATGATGAAAGCACGGCAATGCTTCTACTTTCTGGGAAGCTTGTGAAGATTCAGCACATCATCTAAAACTTTGATAAATTTCTGTAGATGTATGGTGAAAGAGTATATTGACTGGGTGCATCACAACCTAATTCAGGAACAGTTATTATCCCTTAACCATCCGGATATTAAACCAGAGGGGATAACTTCACTCAACTTCACTTGCCCCATCACTGAAGTTCCCACAATTTCAAGGAATCTTCAGCTCATGTTCTCCTTATTTATTGCTTATCTACTTATTAATACTTCTTTTTTTCTTTTGTATTTGCATAGTTTCTTGTTTTTTTGTACATTTGTCAGGGGCAGTCTTTCATTTATTCTACTGTGTTTCTTGTATTTACTGTTAATGTCCACAGAAAATGGATCTCAGGGTTGCATATGATAACATATGTGTACTTTGACAATAAATTTACTTTGAACTTCGAATGCATACCTAAATCACTGGTTGAATAGTGTGACCATGCATTCTGAGGTAAAAAAAAAGTGCAATATAAATGAAAGCTTCTTGGTTTGTCATGAATTTGACAGCTCAGGACAATCTCAGACATCAACAACCACTTGGGATACAAGCTGTCTATGCACTCAAACAGCTTACCAGAGCAACATCAAATACAAGTTTTCTTTAAAATGGTTGGCTCAAAAGGGGCTGACTGACAAAGAAGAGGAACTTCATTTGAAAATTCATTCTCTCTCTCACACACACACACACTCTCATCCTCTCTCTCCAGATTTTTTTTGTAAATGAGCCACATTGTATAAGTTTCCATTAAACCTCTAGTCTGTACCAAATTAACTGATTTCACTCAAGACGAGAAGCTGTAATTCATCTCAGTATTCTCAGTAGATGATTCTGATGTTTTGCAGTGTTACCTGTGAAGTTATACATAGATACCAGGCAAAAACAAAACAAAATCAAAGTTGCCTCTTTTTTAACCTTATCTGACCAAAATATTTACTATATTCTCTTCCTGAGCCTCCTCATGATGAACAAGCACTGAAATTGTTTGTTTGATCCTCACAATTAATTCCAGTACAAATGTACCCATCTTCTCCATGGACAATCCCAAGCCTGGGTGCTGAAAGAGGAGAGTTCAACATGGGGCTATCAACCCCATCCTGTAAAACCCAGAGCTACAGAGATGCCATCAGAAGCTCCATCTCGAAGACATATGAAGTTGTGTGGTGAAAGCCGCAGGTCTGTAGAAGCCACAGGGCCGACGAACCTTCTACCACCCAGGACAGAGGACTTTGGCAAGCTGCTGTTGGTGGCCTATGCCCCAGTAGGGGTGATGAGTGGGGGGAACAAAAAAATAGAAAATGCCCTAACTGGATATGCAAGTCACTATTGGTTCATATGACATGAACCGTTTTCCTAGTATTTTTGTTTCAATGTTTGAATGGCATAAGGCTCGTTGCAAAGTTTTATGTCACCACAATACAGACTTACCTAATACACATTTCAAGGGCTGTCCCTCCCCTGGCCTTTCTATTCCTTGTTAATGTAACCTGGCCTTTGTATTTGATCTGTTCAACCAACTCCATTTTAACAACCAGACTACTCACAACACCCCTCCATGGGAATAGAACATGACATCAATACATTGGCACTTCCATTTAATCAATGTGAATGAGCCAACTTATGAATCAACAAAACAGCAAAATAAGGGATGTTGTTCAAGGTAGATCAAGTATTGCTTAATTAAAACCATGTATTTTTCACCTTAGCCAATTTGGACTGTATGTGCAATTGTGCCTTGAGACATTAATTACTGCAGCTAATTAATTTGCAAAGGTAAGAAAGTGAAAATTTAAACACAGAAAAATCAAGATGATTAAGAGATATCAATAGAATTAAAACTAAGTATCTGGTGAATAATAAAGGGCTGGAATTTCCTATGTGAGTTACACAGAAACTACATAACTAAGCACTACATAAAGCAATATGCAAGTTATTTGAGTGATGGTTTAATGAAATTAAACCCTGTATTCACTGCATATTCCATTTGTGCAATGGTGATCAATTGTCATTGTGATCACTGTGAATTAAAGCACTTTCCATAATAGGATCTTTATTTGCAAGTACAGTTAGGAAGCATTATCCCTATATTTTGCAAATTAAAAGGAGGATGTGGGCAATGATAAATGATTTGCCAACTGCTCTGCAGGGAAGAAAAACATGATGCAGGAGGTCAGAGCAAGAATAAAGTAATGGAGAGAGACAGAACCAGAATCGTCAGTATTTGAAAACAAAAGGGATTATCATTATGTTATAATAAATTGCAACTGCAGGTTGACCTTGAAAATGTGTAAGGAGTCATTAGTGAAATCTCATGGTTGCAGCTCTATTTGCATTTTCCACCGTTGGAACTAAACCGGCATTGTTAAAAAAGGATCACATCTGACAGATGTTATCCAATGACTTCAGACAGCTTGCAGAATCACAACTAAAATCTAACTTTGTCATATCGTCAAAGAAACACAAGAGACTATCTCTCAGTACATTGTGCCCAATTTCACTTCATTGGGTCCTTAACAGGAACTGCTTTAACCACATTTTGTTCTTATATTCCTTCATTCTTCTTTTATATATCAAATTCTCTCTCAAATTACATTAAATTCTCTGGGGTTATTGTAAGGATTTTCCTTTAAGGCAAGGAGCCCATAGACCAACCTTGCACACCGTGATATGGCAGGAAGATCAAAGCTCCTAGCGCCAAATCAAACTTAGAAACTGGCACACATGAAAGCATTTGATGGTCAGATAATCTCTTGCATAAATTTAATTATTTTAACTCTCCCCTCATGATAATCTTGAGTTTATCTATTTGTCAATCTTCATTTTCTTTCACTATTTACCTTTTGAAAATCTTGCATTATCTTAGAATCCTCTAGTAGATCCTCCTAACGCATGTGCTTCCAGACAAAAAAAAAATATTGACAGGCTTTTTTGGTAAACTTTAGCCACTGTATAGCAAATCTAACTGTAATTGTCTACAATATTAGCATTCTTTCTGTACTGTGCCAGACAGTTACATGGAGCACTGCTGGCTGATAGCTTTCTCTCTTATATGATATGCAGCTTCCAAACTGTGGTCAGGCCTTATAATGCACTGATTTCCATTGATGACTAAATAAGCTGATTGTGAAGGGACAGCGTCTGCCATAAGTATAACAGCTAAAAGTGTCATTGACTAACGCTTTGGAGTGCTGTATGAATCTGCAGCCTTATTCATGGCACAGTGGAGTTTGAAAGCACTGACTGTAATTGTAACACATCCCTACCCGCATCCAATGACTCAATTCACCTCTGTCATAAACTATAGATTCCCACTTATCAAAACCAATGCTGCGAGTTTTCATAGCCCAGTTACAATATTTTTAATTTGGCTGACAATTCAAGGTTGGGGACAGTGTAAGTTGGGAAGAGGATCCAAAGGGGTATTGGGGGAAAAGAGTCAAGACAAGGAAGCATGGTAAAAGGGATGGGATGTGGAGTTAAGACGGTGCCAAGTGGCTGCCTCGTCAAGCCGATCTGTGAAAAACAGCTTAATTCCTCTCTTTAATGTCCCTTTAAGTGTTTTGGAGTTCTATCAAGATCCTGATCTGCAAATAGCACCTAAACTTTTCTTTCCCCCACAGCGGATGAGTTTCCGTTCCTGGAGCTTGTCGGCCGATCGCTTTCCAACAATCTCCAGGCACGACTTGGAAGATGGCACCTCCATGGTGCAGCCCTGCAGTCGACCAGTTTAAGGCCATTGTTGTGGACTGAGGCGTTGCGAGAGATGGAACATCATGATTTTGCTGTGGCAGATGTATGAAAAAGTGACGTGGCAGACTATAATATCATTACAGTGACTCGTCTCCCCTTTCACTGTGAAAATAGGTGATATCTCTGTGCCTTCTTAGTGAGAGATGGAGAGCGCCTGTGGTATAATCGAACTGTTGGGTAAACTACAGCTTTGTCAACTGCAGATCATGGTCTCTCATTGTGTGCTTTGCTGTTTGGTGGGTGGTGGGAGCTGATAATTTTTGCTGAAACGGGCCAGTGGGAGGGGAGAGGTCTGATGTGTTGCTGCTTGTGCGGGGGGGGGGGGGGGGGGGGAGGGAGGGAGGCAGAGGGGAGCTTTGGGGTTCTAGTGTTTTTCTGTTGTTTATTCTTTTGGGATTCTTCTGTTTTTCATGGATGTCTGTGAAGACAAGTATTTGAGGTTGTATATTGTATATATTATCTGATAATAATCGGATCTATTAGAAACCATTTGTAAAATGTGAAGTCATCCACTTTGTTGATATAACAGACAAGTGGAGTGTTTTAAAATAGCAAGAGATTGAAAATTTCTGGTTTTGAGACAGCTCTGGGTATCCTCAGACACGAGTCACTCAAAATTAATGCAAACAATTAAGAAAATAAATGATATGTTGTCCTTGCTTTGACTGAGCATCAAAGTAATGATGTGTTACTGCAATTATATTAAAAAAGACAACTTGCTGCAATTATGTGTGGTTCTGGAAACTCTCAACAGGCCAAGTAGCATCTGAAGAAAGAAAACAAAGTTAATGTTTCAAGTCATTAGAATGGGAAATGAGAAAAAAAAAATGTAAGGTGGGTGGAGGAGAGATGGATAGGAGAAAGGAGACATTTTTAGTAGGCTGAGAGGAGGTTAGAGTTGCCCTGGGAGAGTGAGCCAGTGTTTCATTCATAAAAATCTGTAAAATGAGGATTGTTAGAGAGGAAGAACACAGACAAAAGAATACAAGTGGTTAGGTGTACTGAGAGAAAAACTAGGGCAATATCACATTGGATGACTTAACCCATTCTGATATAGACTACTTGCTTTTTCCCTTTCCCAGTTTTGAAGATGGGGTTTGTCTTGATACATTAATTTTGTTTCGCTTTCCACAGATACTGCCTGACCGGCACCATTTTCTGTTTTTAAATCAGATTTCACTTTCATTGAAAGAGCACAGGCGAAAGCACAACTGTGATATTGTATGCTGCCCCGGTTTTCCTACTGAAGGAAGGATATATTGTATTTCCAACAGACAAGAGTGGACCACAAGTTCAGCAAATTGATTCCAGTGATGGGAAGCTGATCTTAGACAAGACCCACAGTCTCCAGAGTTCAAAGGAAAGAGATGTGTCTTAGGAAGTTTAAAAGGGATCACTGAGCTGAGAAGAAATTTCTTATTAGAGGGAGGTGAATTTTCAGAATTCTCTATTCAAGTGGACTCAAGGACAGGGGTGGGTGGATTTTTGTACATTAAAGTAATAAAAGGACATGGACACCAGGAAATCAGGGACAGAGTGGTCAATTCCTGTTTGTTTTTTTGCATACATTTACCGTGTATAAAACACTAAAAATTGTGTCCTGGGCACTGTACTGATCTCTTAGCTTGAGTCACCTCTCCAATTAGTGTAAACTTAGAGATGCAGCCATCTTTCATCCTGTACCCATGCCCTGGCCAGTGAAGCCTCCTTTGCTCTTGAAATGCTTTGCATTTTAGCCTCAGAGGAGTGTTGTTGTGGACATGTTCATTTCATGAAATAAGAATTTTACACAAATAACAGCATGCAAGTCGTTAAGCCTTCTTCCTTGGCAGTTTAATGTATTTCATACACCACACATTAGAGTTAGGACAAGCCCTAACCAAAGAAAAATATACTTTGAATATAGACTGCTGATCTAAACCTTTCTCTTACATAAAATTATCACTATTTTGCATATCTTTTCAATACACTTGCAATTTGCTCAATCAAATGTGCAAATCATGGAAGTTCAGAGTAAATTTATTATCAAAGTACATGTATGTTACTATATACAACCCTGACATTTGTCTTCTTGCAGACATACTCAGCAAATTCAAGAAACACTATAGAATCAATAAAAGACCACAGCGAACTGTGCAAATACTAAAGAAATAATAATAATAAGTAAATAAACAAGGAATATTGAGAACACAAGATGAAGAGTTCTTGAAAGTGAGTCTATAGGTTGAGAGAACAGTTCACTGATTGGGCAAATGAAGTTGAGTTAAGTTATCCCATTTAGTTCAAGAGCCTGATGATTGGGGGTAATAACTGTTCCTGAACCTGGTGGTATAAGTCCTGAGCTTCGGGTATCTTCTTCCTGATGGCAGCAGCAAGAAGAGAGCATGTCCTGGGAGGTGGGGTCCTTGATGATGGATGCTGCTTTCCAGCAACAGTGTTTCATGTAGATGTGCTCAATGGTGGGGAGGAGGTAGCGTTATTTAATAGCGTTACTTTCCCACAAGACTAAACCCCCATTTATATGGAGGACATCAGTAGACATTGGGTCACCTCTCCATGTAGTATAACGTTGGAGATACAGTCATCTTTCATCCTGTGCCCTTGCCCCATCAGTGAGTGTTGAAATACTTTACATTTTAGCCTGTGGTACCAAGTTTGAGACACTTCTAATCAGATTGTCACAACTTGTTGTCTAATTTTTCAAACTTACCTCTGGAACTTGAAATTTCCATCTGTGATCACTAATTATCTCCTGGTGCTTTCTCATAGTGAAGGGTTGAGGGAGTGATGGAATTGGAAGGGGTGGAACACTGCAAGTACACCATACTTCTAAAATTCATGAATATTAATTACTTATTCAGCCCACCAATCCAGCCTACTGTAGCAAGAATAATCTTGGCTGATTATAGCCTCCCTACCATCTTTCCACTATTAAATAAAAAGGCACAAAGACAATGATTAGTCCAAAGACTGAAGTGACATGTAGCAGACAATTTTTTGGCATCAAATATTTGATAGAATATTATTCTCAGTCCCCCAAATCTGTAGGTATTTGAACATTTTTTACTGAATAATTGTCTAACACTAGGCTAAAGGGAGCATTGTTTCCCTGAAAACTACAAATTCCTCCGAAGCTTCTACAAACATCACTACTGGCACCATAGAAAACCGTGCACTGCACTTGGAATTGCAACTGTGTGGGCACAGTTCCTAGTTCTACCATGTTACAGTTCAATGCATTAATTCATTGGCATGTCATGCTGAATGAATACATAAGGGAGTTAACCATTTGCTGTTCTTATTCTGATAAAATCTCCAGAGTCAATAAATATCAACTTAATTAAAAACTAAATTATAGAGAAATATTTAAATATTTTATTCAGAAAGTCTGTGTCAGTTTATGCATCTTGGAAGTAATTTTATGGCTCTTGGTCTGTTCATGGAAGCTATGGCTGCCTGTGGAAGATGGTGAAAATTTGGACACATGCTAGCTAAAGTGTTCAGGTGATTTATATCAACTGTTTGGAATAGCGTGGGTTGTACAATACTGGTTCTACTAAATACGTTAACACTATTATCACAGCTCGGCTACATAACCATGCAGTGCAATTATATTGGCACGCTGCATTACAATTAAATGGATCATTTGCATTGAAAATAAATGAGCTCTTCTGATTTATTGCATTTAAGAGTCAAAAATAAGAGGGGAGAATGTGATGTTTAGAAATCAAAAAGATACAATTGATGTTAACTCTACATGCCACCTCTTGGACCAAGGTTTCAATCAATTCTGATAAATTTCCAACGACTAATCAGCATCATTTCTGAATTAAATACACTAGCTGTAAACATTTACTGTGTTAAAGGTGAGCAGTGATTGCTTTGATGACTCACATGCTTTTTAATTACCAAGACAATTGCAAGAAACATATGATTTGCAGTTGCCATAAACAGAGGAAGTATATCAGCTTCTTCATTTAACACATACTCCATCATTTCTAAGGTTCTCAGAGATTCGATTCAGTGGAGCGTAACAAATTTACTAATATATTCTAATTCTCCCCCAAATATTCAATCAGAAATTCAGGTTTAATTTACATGGAAATAGAAATCTGTACTAGGTACTGTGTATTCATCATTAAAGGATAACTATTTCTCTAGTTTCTATCTCTAACACTGATGTGGCACTTTTCTGTGAAGTTTTCCTTTGATTGTTATTAAGTGATTTTCATGCTATAGATGAAAGTATCAAGCCAAGTACTTGAGGTACTGGAAATCTGGCATGGAAATACAAAGTGCGGAAAATACACAGCAGGTCAAGCAGCAACTGTCTGCCAATCCTAATGGGATTCCACCACAAGGCAAAGCATTCCCAGTCCTTTTCTCTTTTCAGCACTCTGAAAGGACCAAATTCTCTGTAACTATCTGGTCCACCTATTCATCTGCAGTATCCACTCCCCTCCTCACAACCGAAGGAAATGTGACACCAGACCTTTCATCTCATCTCTTCTATGCCCCCAATCAAGCACTGTTTCCTGGTGAAGCTGCAATTCACTGGAATTTCTTCCAATTTAGTGTATTTTACTAGGTGTACAAGTTGAGCAACAGCTTTAGTATCCCATTACTAATTCTCTGTCCACTCCCATTCCAATCTCTCTTCCTTCCACCTCCCATGCTGCTCCAACAATGCCTACTGCCAGCTTGAAAAACAGCAGCTCATTCTCCATCTGAGAATATCTCAGTCATGGAACTTAATGTTGAACTTAACAATTTTAGATGAACCTAGGGTAGGGTGTCTGTAGGCATAATGCTACTACAGTGCCAGAGTCACAGGTTTAGTTTTACCGTGGTCTGTAAGGAGTTTGAAAGTTCTCCCCATGATTATGTGGATTTTCTTCAAATGCTCCCACATTCCAAGGATGTGCAGGTTAGTAGATTAATTGGTTATATGGGTGTAATTGCAGCTCGCTGGGCCGCAAGAGCCCGGTACTATGCTGCATCTTCAAATAAAAATAAAAACCACTTTCCATATCTGTGCCTATCCGTTTTGCTTTCCTTTCCATCTTCAGCTGCTGGTCTTCAAGATAAGAAATGTCAAGGTAGGAATTATGTTCTCACCACTCCTCCCCCTCTCTGCAACATAAAACTCATTTGTCTTCTCACATTTCTAGTTCTGATGAAGGATCCAAAACATTATTTCTGTTTTCCTCCCCATGAATGCTGCTCGACCTGCTGAGTGCTTCCAACATTTTCCATTTTGATATACTGTGGAACTGTTTTTATAGTTATTCTGTAGGGAAACAGACCTTTCAGTCCTTACTGACTATCAATCATCCACAATAATCCTGCAATAACACCAGTGTATTCTTCTCACTACCTTGGGAAAGCAACCAACATAATCAAAGATCCCTCCTACCCCCGATCTTCTCTCTTCTTCACCACTACACTGGATAAAAAAGATTTTGCTTCCTGAAGACTTTGGGTGTGCCTTATGGACTTTGAGCTGCTGATTTTGAAAATCAACATGACATCTCCCCATCATGCACCACGTTTTCAAAAATCACCTACAGTATATGGTTATTTCAATTCATAATTCAAGTCAGAATAACTGATGCCAAGATTAAGGAAAGTGTTTTTGTTGGTCCACAAATCAAACAGGTCACCAATGACAGGCAATTCGAAGAATTTCTAGTGGGACTGGAGAAAATCACATGGAAGGTATTCAAGGACATTGTTGAAAATTTTCTTGGCAACTACAGAGCACCAAACTATGTGCAGCTGGTTGACAACATGCTTCAAGTGTACAAAACAATTAAGTGCAACATGTCACTAAAGATTAAATTTCAGCATTCCCATTTAGTCATCTTCCCTGCAAATCCTGGCGCTATCAGTGAGGAGCGTGGTGAAAGGCTTCACCAGGACATTGCCATCATGGTGAACCGGTATCAGAGCATCTGGAATCCATCAATGCTGGTTGATTATTGTTGGATACTTAAGCGAGAAGCAAAAATCATCAACAAAACGGTTTTAGCTTTGTTGAACTATTGCAAAGCGGCAGCACTGCTATGCAATTAAACTCAATATATTCAATAAAAGTTAATTTCTTGTTTCTCCCAATTCCTATGCGATACAAGTAGTCTGAAATTATATTTCTGTTCAGCTTCAAGTGGTCTATGGTAAACAAAAGAAATTCTGAGGAAGCAACACTTAAGAAAAAAATTGTTGGCCGGTACAGATGATACAAAAGTCTGAAAGCATATCCCACTAAGTTCAAGCACAGCTTCTATCCCACTGTTATAAGACTACTGAATCTCTTGTGCAGTAAGATGGACTTTTGACCTTAACAATTGTTATGGCCATTCACCTTATTGTCTGCCTGTGTTGCACTTCCTCTGAAAATTTAACACTATACTCTGTTAATTCTTTTCCCTTCTACAACCTCAATGTAATGATGTGATGAAATGATCTGTAAGCAAGACAAAGCTTTTCACGTTGGTACATGTGACAATAATAAACCAACTATCAATGCCATCTCCTCCCTCCAGATCCTACCACTTACTTACACACTAGGGGCAATTTACAGTGGCTAATTAACTTACCGATCTGCACAGCCTTGTAACGTTGGAGGAAACCAGACACCTCCGGGGGAATCCAGGTGGTCATAGGTAAACTCCAAGAAGGCACCATCTGACATCAGGATTAAACCTGGGTCAATGGACTGTGAGGGAGCAGTTTTACTGGTTGGGCCATTGTGCCAACCTTTTGGTGTTGAGTCTTACACAATAGACAATTAAATAAATGATAAAAAGTGAGACTGAACTGGGTGGGGGGGGGGGGGATGTTGGAAGGTGATGGTGTTTTGATGGAAAATAACCGGTTCTTTGAGTCTCAACAGTAGAGGCCTGGACACACACAGTTTTAATAATAAGGAATTTATTTACAAGGGGTAGTTGGGTCAACACAAGCAACTACAATACACAGGAAGCAGTGTGGGGACAGGGTACAGTTACACATACAAAGAACAAGGGAAAAGCACTACAACAGCTATCCCCCTTGACCTTGGATAGTTGCGGCTCCCTTACCAGGACAAACGATAGACCTTCCCAAACATAAATCAATGCACTTACCTCCAATGAGGTGGTCTATAAGAGAGGGTGAACCAGGACATGCCTCACCTTTTATAGCATGGGGCTGGGCACGATAATACAATTAAGGTGACCAATAATTTAGGTGTGCATTGATTAGTTGGGAGGACCAAATGTTGATTGGCATGTGGTGTGTCCTCCGACCAGCCAGGTGGCAGTGCGTCTATCATGTGGCCGGTATCTCTGGATACAGATGGTGAGTAAGAAAGGCAGGGGAAGAGAGAAATAGGAGTGATATACTGTATTCTTAATTGCAGACACACAGGCACATGAATATCATGTTTTTAGCATGAAACGGTTGTCCATATAGACTTCCCCTTCAAATATTTGATCAGTTTTCTTGCAATTAAGTTTATTAACCTAATATATTTACACTATAATGGCTTTTGGTTCCATCTCTCCTGTTAACAATCCAGTCTTGATTCCTATCATTATTTCACAATAAGACCATATGACACAAGAGCAGAATTAGGCCATTCTGTTGAGTCTCCTCCTCTATTAAATCAAGGCTGATTTATTTTCTCTCTCAACCTCATTCTCCTGCCTTCTCTCCATAACCTTTGATACCCTGACTAATCAAGAACCTATCAACCTCCATTTCAAATATACTCAATGACTTGGCCTCCACAGCTGATTGTGGCACTGAATTCCACAGATTCACCACCCTCTGACTAAAGAAATCCCTTCTCTGTTCTATTCAGCCTTCTATTCTGAGGCTGCGTCCTCTGGTCCTAGATTCTCCCACTATAGGAAACATCCTCTCCTGTATGATATCCCCCTGCCCACCATTCTTCTAAACTCGAGTGAGTACAGGCCCAGAGCTATCAAATGCTTCTCATACGTTAACACTTTTGTTCCTGGGATCATTCTTGTGAGCCTCATCCAGAGCCTCTTCAACAACAGCAAATCCTTTCTTAGGTATGAATTTCAAAATTGATCACAATACTCCAAATATGGTCTGACTGTTGCCTTAACAAGCCTCAGCATTGCATCCTTGTTTTTATATTTTAGTCCCCTCAAAATGAATGCGAACATTAAATTTGCCTTCCTTTACAGCTCATTTGTTGCCTAACTTAATTTGTACTGCTAACTCCCAAAGTCCAAGTCCAATATAAGTATAGCATCACAGAATCAACTGAACGTGTGCCTGTCTGGACCCTTACTCAGCCGGACTGAGGAAACTGAAAACTGATTTCAAAGACATGCCCTCAAGATTTTCTGAGACTATTGATTATTTATTCACTAGATAATAGAAGTTTAGCAATATAAAACAAGTTAAGATCACTCCTAGGACAAACTGATGGAAAGCTAGAGCAAGTTATCTAACTCCGGCTCAGCTATTCCAACTCTTGTTTATTTTTCAAATGCAATTTTCAGGACACATTTTCATTTTAAGGGCTTTTTTTTGTTGTGAACAGTCATTTTAGGCAGGGTTCGTTTAACACGGTCTTTGAGTAACAAAAAATCTAAACATAAAATTTTTTTAAAAATTTCAATGTGGACATACTTTATTGTTTACTCTTTGTTTGGCAGTTTATTCAAAATAGCTTTGCACCTGGTTAAAACTTGACACCAGTGCAGTGAGTATGTTTGTGACTGCACTGATTTCTATTGCCAGGTTACAAGTACACCATGCATAAGCACCACCTTACGAGGGAGGGGGAATATATTGTCAAGAAGCACCAAGTTTTATTTTGGGCCAACGCTCCTCAGAAAGTGCTGGGAAGTACCCCATCTTTAATTAATGTTGAGAGAGCAGAGCAGCTAAATGAAATGCAAAACTATTACTGCTTACTTGGGGTGTTTGTGTAAACCCGGCAAAGGTTTCACTCGTTTAAAGCTCCACAAGGTGACAACATCACTGCAAGGTAAAATACCTCACACTCCGTACTCCGGCTGGTAGTGACATGACAAGTTTCTGCCATTCTTACTCTGCACCCAGATTTGACACTTGGCATCAGTTTCTGCAGCTGAGTCAAAATTGGCTTGAAATAACAATTTTTCAAGTAGTCCTCATTGTTCCAGTTCTGTGATGTTTTATAATTTCATAAGGAGCTAAGGCAAAGTACAAAGAAAACAAATAAACTAGAATAATTTAAGAGAATCTAGCAAAGCATACAGAGTTGGAACAATGCTTTTATGACAATATAATTCTTTCTAATATGCAGTTCAACAAATACGAGTGCTGTGCACTGTTAACAATATACCAGCTTAGCTAACACAATGTACTTGAAAACAACAACTAAATCCTCATTACAGCAAGTATTGTGATGATATTTATGATCCAAGTAGCTCATTTTTCACAGAAATCTTACCGCCTTTGCTTTGACTTGACTCCGTCCCTTCAAAAGATGCTGAAGAAACCACTTGTGAGGAGGGAGTATGGGGCTGACCATTAGCCATGCTGGGCTTTACCTAAGCTCTGAATTATCCTTCTGCCTCTGCTCTCTGTGGTAAAGGAACAGGCTCTCATGGCCCTCTTTCTACTTCTGGAGGTCAAGCAAGCTATATGCCAGCTGGCTGTTACAGAGTTTTTCAACGAGAAGAGAATCTGACAGGTTTTATGTTTGACT